>NC_133621.1:312017175-312328425 GCF_048593235.1 Sminthopsis crassicaudata | reverse complement strand
CCATAACCCAACGGAAGGGAGCGGAGGGGGCAGCCGGAAACCGACAGACCACCGACAACGGGCATCTCGAGTCTTCCCCGGGCAAGCCCGACCACGGGGAGGCATCACAGGAAGGCAGCGGCAGGGGCGAGAGCACCGCGCTCGTCACCCCGTCGGGGCTGCTGCCGAACAGAATCGGCCCTAGGAGCAGGGCCCGGTCCGCAGAATACGGGCAGGAACCGACACTCACCCCCCTTCCCCGGGCGGAGCAGGGGGGGAGCCGAGAACAGGCACGAGCAACAACGGAAGCCGCCCCCATCGCCTGCCTGACGGCCCTCCCTCGCGGGACCAGGGTCACCACATCGATCCGAGAGAACTCCCAGCGAAGCGGAGTGCCAAGCCCGACGCCCAGACACGCGCTCACCAAACGCGGCTCGAGCGAGCAGGCAACGGCCCAGAGCCGGACGCGACCCGGGCAAGGATCAGTCACATACCGCCGCGGAGGAAGAGGACGGCAAGGATGCCGAAAAAGCCAGCGGCGAGTCCCCGGGAAGAAGTCAACACCGCGGCTGAGGAAAGCAGGACGGTGAAAAAAGCCCAAGGCGCCGGGCGGGGCAGAGAACCGGGAATCTGAAGCAGGAAAGATTCAGAATCATACCCAGGACGTCAGGGGTCTCGGGCAGCCTACAACGCTCAGAAAAGCCCCGCGCTATTCTCTGGCTTGCTCTCCCATTGCCAACAACGGCCAGAACACTGCTTCCTCACTATTCTCCAGGCACAAACACGCCTTGGAGGACAAAAAAAATACGTTCCACTTTACCGGGATCAACCTGAAATCAGAGCCGGACTCGTGGAACTCAGGCCCGGGTAAGGCCAGTAGCCAAGTCCCCATAGGACTTCCGGAGACCCACCAATCCGCGGGAAAACGCCGGCCCAGCGCGGCCAGCGACTCGGGTCCGCCGGGCCCCGCCCCCGACAAGCCCCCACGGAGAGGACGACCCGCTGCGAAGCTCACAAGGGGGCGCTATACAACCCGCTCGTGCGCAGCTCCGCCAGAGACTAAGTCCGAATTTTCTCCGCCAGAGACTAAGTCCGAATTTTCACCGCCAGAGACTAAGTCCGAATTTTCACCGCCAGAGACTAAGTCCGAATTTTCTCCGCCAGAGACTAAGTCCGAATTTTCTCCGCCAGAGACTAAGTCCGAATTTTCTCCGCCAGAGACTAAGTCCGAATTTTCTCCGCCAGAGACTAAGTCCGAGAGTGCTCTTTCCCCCACCCCCCACCCCCCGCCCCCCACCCCCGTTCCACGCCACAGCTATAGCTCGTGATCATGCAAAGACACTAACAAATTTTTCTTCCCATTCAGCCTTCCCCCTCCCCCGAAGTCACACTCAGAAATAATTCGCTATCCCCCCACCCAAGGAAAAAAATACATAACTAGAACCTTGTAAATTTACTTGCCCCCCACTCCCCCCACCACACCATCCCTTTTTTTTTAAACCCTGAAATTAGGTGCAGAAATAATTCCCTACCCCCCCACCAGAAAAAAAAAAAAAAAAGAACTTGTAAGTTTGCTTCTTCCCCCCCCCATCCCTTTTTTTTTTTTTTTTTAACCCTGCAATCAGGCACAGAAATAATTCTCTACCCCCGCCCAGGAGAAAAAAAAAATAAACAAAACTTGTAAGTTTACTTCTTTCCCACCCACCCTCCACCCCTCGCATCCTTTTATTTTTTTAACCCTGAAATTAGGTGCAGAAATAATTCCCTACCCCCGACCAGAGGGAAAACAAAAACAAAAACAACAACAACAACTTGTAAGTTTGCTTCTTCCCCCCCCACCCCACCCCTTTTTTTTTTTTTTTAACCCTGCAATTAGGTGCAGAAATAATTCTCTACCCCCGCCCAGGAGAAAAAAAAAAAAAAAACACTTGTAAGTTTACTTCTTTCCCACCCACCCCCCACCCCTCGCATCCTTTTTTATTTTTTTTAACCCTGAAATTAGGAAATTAGGTGCAGAAATAATTCTCTACCCCTGCCCAGGAAAAATTAAAAAAAAAAAATTGAAAATTGTAAGTTGGCTTCTTCCCCCCCCCATCCTTTTTTTTTTAATCCTGCAGTCAGACGCAGAAATAATTCTTTGCCCCCGCCCAAGACAAAAAAAAAAAAAAAAAAAAAAAGCCTTGTAATTTTACTATCTTCCACACATCCCCGCTCCCCCCTCCGCGAGCCCCCCCCCCTTCCCTCTATCCGCAGGAGGGAAAAAATTTGTCACTTTACTCCCACCCATCCTTTTCTTTTCTTTTCCTTTTTTTTTTTTTTTTTTAACCTGCAATTAGGCGCAGAAATAATTCTCTACCCCCGACCAGAGGGAAAACAAAAACAAAAACAACAAAAAAAACCAACAACAACAACTTGTAAGTTTGCTTCTTCTCCCCCATCCCCCCCCTTTTTTTTAACCCTGCAATTAGGTGCAGAAATAATTCTCTACCCCCGCCCAGGAGAAAAAAAAAAAAAAATTGTAAGTTTACTTCTTTCCCACCCACCCCCCACCCCTCGCATCCTTTTTTATTTTTTTAACCCTGAAATTAGGAAATTAGGTGCAGAAATAATTCTCTACCCCTGCCCAGGAAAAATGCAAAAATAAATGAAAATTGTAAGTTGACTTCTTCCCCCCCCCATCCTTTTTTTTTTTTAATCCTGCAGTCAGACACAGAAATAATTCTTTGCCCCCGCCCAAGACAAAAAAACAAACAAACAAAAAAAAGCCTTGTAATTTTACTATCTTCCACACACCCCCGCCCCCCCTCCCCCGCGAGGGCCCCCCCACCCTCCCCCCCCCCTTCCTTCTATCCGCAGGAGGGAAAAAATTTGTCACTTTACTCCCACCCATCCTTTTCTTTTCTTTTCCTTTTTTTTTTTTTTTTTTAACCTGCAATTAGGCGCAGAAATAATTCTCTACCCCAGCCCAGGGGGGGGAGAAAAAAAATAATCTTATGTTTACTTCCCCCCCCCGGCCCTTTTTTTAGGGGGAGAGGGGGCGCCAGGCAAACGGATCTCATTTTTCCAATGAAACATACTTTTACACGTTAATTTTTGGAAAACTGAGCTCCGAAATTTTCTCCCTCCCTCCCTTTTATCTTTGCCCTAGGAGCAAACGTTTCCTGACACCAGATCCCCACCCACCCCAACCCCGTGTAAAGTATATATTCCCCTATGCTTTTTTTTAAAAAGCTTTTTTTTTTTTTTCAACGTACCCAGAAAGGGAGCCTTCAACATTCATTCATTTACTTATCAATCCCAAATTTTTCTCCCTTTCTCCCTCTGACGTGAGCACCACCCTGGCCCACCCATTTCTCTTGCCAGCTAATCGATTCCCCACCCCACCCCCTTCCAGGGGAGAAAAAGAAAATCACCACTACAAACCAGGTGTTTGCTTTTCTTTTTTTATTTTTAATTCTAAATCCTCACCTGCATCCGTTATTTCTCACTCCACCCCATTCCCTACCACTCAGATTGCAAGAAATCCGAATAAGACATTTCCCACGTTATTGGGGGGTGGGGGAAAGGGGGATGAAATGAAAATCATATGTTCCAGGTCAATTTTTCCCTCCCAAAATCCTCTATTATTTGATCTTCCCTTAGTCTCTTGGCTCCTACAAGTCCATTTCTCAAAATCCCCTTCCTTGGCTTTGGCTATGTCCCTGAATCCCTAACTCAGGTAACCCTTTTGGGAACTGATCTCGGTATCAAGACAGGGTGCAATGTGATCTGGGTCTACTTTCCAGTGCTCGGGGCAGATTTATTTTCTTTTTCTTTGGGGAAGACGGGGAGGGGGGCCCCAATACCGACTGCCTGGCATTCCAGCTTGGAGCTTTGTCTTTAACAAACACTTTCTCCTTTATATTCATTACTTAAACTGTTCCACAGATCAGATCAACCACTGTTTTGTTTGTTAATTTTTTTTTTTGGGGGGGGGGTTCAATTTCTCAAATACATTGGACATGTAGTTAGTAAAAGCTCAGCTTACTCCCCTCTCCATAACCGCCCACATTTCTTTGGATACCGTTCGAATTTATTGTGCTTCCACCAAAAAGGAATGAATCATATGGTTTCTTAACTGGAACTGGCAGCAGCCATAAAGGAAAGAATCTTAGAAGTCAAAAGTTTTTGTTTGTTATTTTTATAGCAGCTGATACCTTCCATACTTCTGGATTGTTTTCTTTCCTAAGATATTTGAGTTTTGTTTCAGTTTTGTCTGGGGGAACTCATCAATATCTTCTTCCAATTTTTCTTTGCTAAATCGGGGTTCTGTAAGTATTCCCTTTTCTTTTGTGTTTGTTGGGCAATTACTTTTTTGCTAAAATTCATTCTTTTTGTGGAGATCTTCTATCTTCAATTTCAACTCAAACCCTAATAATTGTTTGCCTTTCATCTTTCTGGGTTGTTCATTCACCTTTTTCATTTTGGATCTTGCTGGTTTGAATTGTTTAAAAAAAAAAAAAAAAAAAAAAAAAGGAAAGAAAAAGTGAAAGCACAATTAGCCAGTTATTTATCTCTTCATTTCTCTCCCTGACAGCATAGGCAAATCCCCAACTCCTAATCCTTATTTTTTCTGAGCTCAGCAATGAGCATTTTCCAAGTTGGCTTTTAGATATATAGTTTCCCAATGTGTTACTTTGTTCTGTCTCCCCCCTCTCTTCCTCAACAGCAACTGTAGCAAGCAAGACCCCAAAAGTACAGCAAACAAAACCCACAGAAGCAATCACAATCACAACAAAGCTCTGCCTGCATCCCTCAGGTCCTGGTCAACACCTAGAACCAGAGGGACTTCCCTTCTGAATCCCTGTGTTTTTTTTTTGTTTGTTTTTTTTTTAGGGGGGAACATCTTGGCCTGCTGGAAGTGGGTGGGAGGGGGGGGCCCGAAGGGAAGGGTTAGGGAAACAAATCAACCCTTTTTTTCCCCCTAAGAATTTCATTGTGGAATAAGCAGCCAACTTAATCTCTAGTCCCTAGACTACACCAAATAGCAAAGTTCTAATTTCAGGGTAATTAGCCCTTTAATACAAGGCCTGACTGGAAAGCAGCAATCATTTAATATATACTTATGTGCTTAATATAATATTGTGGTACTATGGAATATATCTACTAGACATATAAGAATACACTATGACAATAATATAACACTAGATTGAGTGTAGGTCTCTCCCCCAACCCCCCAGTTCACATATCTAAAACCGGAATCCACAAACTAAGGAAAACTGAAAAATTTTACTACATTTCTCATTTTGAACACCTGTACTAGAACCCCCTCCCTCCACAATCTCTCCCTGGAAAGTAAACTCCCCACTTCCTCCCTCCCCCTCCTCACAGCCCTTAAACTCAGGGATACTCAGGTTGGAAGGCAAAGGTTAGTTCTTGCCACAAGGAGGAGACAGAATACACCGGTTCAGGCTTTGCAGAATTGAATTGGTGATAAAAAACAAGAAAGGAAAACTATTTGGGGTGGGGAGATGAGCCTCTATTTTTGCTCCCCTGCATTTTTGATTTCCTTCACAGGTTAATTGTACACTGTTTCCATGTCAGATTCCTCTTGTACAGAAAAATAACTGTTTGTACATATATATATATCGTATTTAATTTATACTTTCACATATTTAACATATATGAGTCAACCTGCCATCTGGGGGCGATGGGGGGGGGGGAGGAGGAAGGAGGGCAAAACTTGTCATTGTTGTGAAATTACCCACTCATCTATCTGCTAAATAAAAACCATTTTTTAAAATAAAATAAATAAAAAGATTAAAATAAAATAATTTTTTAAAAATCTGTGGGTTAGCACACATTTCCCACCTCATCAAAAAAAAATTATATACATAAATAGGTGTAAATGAAATATTCACCATAATAGTCATGATCAACTTATAAAAGGAGAAACCGAAGCTCTCAGAACAAATGTTTCCAAGGCATGAACTTGTTGAATGTCTTGAAACCATAATCCTTAAGTGCTCAAATCAATTTTGAGAAAAGGACTCACAGGGTTTGTTGGAATAATTCTGGGGGGGGGGGGGGTAAGGTTTTATTCTGGAGTATCTTCTTGTGTAATCAGGCATGAGAAAGGAATATGTGTGAGGCAGGTGGATCTGTGCAGGGGAGAGAGATAGCGTTAGAACATGTTTTCCTTAAATATTATTCTTCTGTAAGAAATGTCCAACAGGATGGTTTTATATATATATATATATATATATATATATATATATATATATATATATATATATATATATATATGCTTAATATAATATTGTAGTACTGTGGAATATATCTACTAGATATATAATACTACACTAAGACAGAGTAATATAACACTAGACTGAGTGTAGGTCTCTCCCCCCCCCCACCCCCCAGTTCACATATCTAAAACCAGAATCCACAGACTAAGGAAAATTGAAAATTTTGACTACATTTCTCATCTTGAGCCCCTTTACTAGGACCTCACCTTCACAATCTCTTCCTGGAAAATATCCTCCCCACTTCCTCCCTCCTCATCCTCACAGCCCTTAAAGTCAGGGACCATCAGGCAGGAAGGCAGAGGTTAGTTCTTGCCACAAGGAGGGGACAGAATACACCTCTTCAGGCTTTGCAGAATGGAATGGGTGGTAGAAACAAGAACTTTTTTTTTGGATGGGGGGGAATGAGCCTCTATTTTTGTTCCCCTGCATTTTTTATTTCCTTCACAGGTTAATTTTACACTGTTTCCAAGGCAGATTCCTCTTGTACAGTACAGCAGAAAAACTGTTTGAATATGTATGCATAGATTGTATTTAATTTATACTTTAATCTATTTAACATGTAGGGGTCAACCTGCCCTGTCTGTGAGGGAGGGGGTGGGAAGGAGCGGAAAACTTGTCAATGTTGTGAAATTAGCCACTCATCTATCTGCTAAATAAAAACTAATTTTTTAAAAATAAAATTATGAAAATATTGAAAATAAAGCAAATTTTTAAAAATGTATGGGTTAGTACACCACATTTCCCACCTCATCAAAAAAATATATAAATATATATATATATATATATATATAGGTTTAAATGAAATATTCACCATAAAAGTCATCGTCAACTTGAAAGGAGAAACTGAAGCTCTCAGAACAGGTTTCCAAGGCATGACCTTTTTGAATGTCTTGAAAGTATATTCCTTAAGTGCTCAAATCAATTATGAGAAAAGGACTGACAGGGTTTGTTGGAATAATTCTGGAAAAAAAAAAAAAAAAGTTTTTATTATGGAGTATCTCCTTTTGTAATCAGGCATGAGACAGGAATATGTGTAAGACAGGTGGATCTGTGGAAGGGAGAGAGACACCAAGAGAACATGTTTTCCTCAAATATTATTGTTCTGTAAGAAATGACCAACAGGATGATTTCAGAAAGGCCTGGAGAGCCTGACAAGTAGCCTGCAAAGAGGAGAGGAAAGCTAGTCCAAACAGCCTCCCAAAGCTTGAGGTGAAGTTGTCCTTAAATGGTGTTCCAGATATCCAAAAGTTCATTCTGGCCTAGAATCAGCATTGTCCATGTTTCCATCTGTCCTCACATAGTGACCAGCTGTGTTCCCCTGCTAGTAGGGGCTAACCTCTGATTTTTTAGTTTAGTTTAGTTTAGTTTAGTTTTGTTTGGCTGAGGCAATTGGGGTTCAGTAACTTGCCCAGGGTCACACAGCTAGGAAGTATTAGGTGTCTGAGGCCACATTTGAACTCAAGTCCTCCTGATTTCAGGGCCTGTTCTCTATCTGCTGCACTAATTACCCCCCTCCCTGCTTTTTTAATTGTATTTATTTATTTAGTCCTGAGCACAGGACCTGGTGAATTGTAAGTTATATATATGTCTACATACATATATACCCATATATATTCCATTATTGTTCTGTAAAAAATGACCAACAGGATGATTTCAGAAAGGCCTGGAGATACTTACATGAACTGTTGCTGCATTTAAAGAGCAGGACCAGGAGATCATCATTTACTTCTACAACAATACTATACAATATAATATAGATAATATATAATAACCCTAATCCTAAATTGGTCTTATACCACAAAACAACTCTTTGGACAAGTATACATATATTGTATTTAAATTATACTTTAACCTATTTAACATGTATTCGTCCACCTGCCACTTGGGGAGGAGGGGAAGGAGTGGAAGGAGGGGAAAACTTGTAAAATTACCCACTCATCTATCTGGTAAATAAAAACTATTTAAAAAAATAGTAATAAATTTTTAGAAATGTGTGGGTTACCACACCCCATTTCCCACCTCTTCAAAAAAAATATATGTGTATATATATATATATATATACATATTTTGTGATCAATATATATCCTTTTATATATTATATAATTATATATAATATATATCATTTTATCAATATATATATATTGATTTTATCAATATATCACATATATTGATATATTATATATTTATAAATAGATCACTATCTATCATTTTATATATTATATAATTACACATATAATACATGAAATTATAGATAGATAGATAGATAGATAGATAGATAGATAGATATAATAGATATATATATATAATATATCTCTAGTTCTCCTTTGGTCACAAATTCCTTCAACCCTCCCCCCCCCCCAAGAATTTCATTGTGCAGTAAACAGCCAACTTAATCTCTAATCCCTAGACTACACCTAATAGCAAAGTTCTAATTTCAGGGTAATTAGCCCTTTAACACAAGGCCTGACTGGAAAGCAGCAATCATTTAATATATACTTATGTGCTTAATATAATATTGGGGTACTGTGGAATATATCTACTAGACATATAATACTACACTATGACATCATAATATAACATTATACTGAGTGTAAGACTCGCCCCGCCCCGCCCCCCCAGTACATATAATCTAAAACCAGAATCCACAAACTAAGGAAAACTGAACATTTTTACCACATTTCTCATTTTGAGCACCTGTACTAGGACCCCTCCCTTCACAATCTCCTCCTGGAAAATACACTCCTCACTTCCTCCCTCCCCCTCCTCACAGCCCTTAAACTCAGGCATACTCAGGCTGGAAGGCAAAGGTTAGTTCTTCCCACAAGGAGGAGAGGAGACAGAATACACCTCCTCAGGCTTTGCAGAATTGATTGGGTGGTAGAAACAAGAAAGGAGAACTATTTGGGAGATGAGCCTCTATTTCTGTTCCCCCACATTTTTGATTTCCGTCAGAGGTTAATAGCACACTGTTTCAAATTCAGATTCTTCTTGTACAGCAAAATAACCGTTTGGACATATATATATATATATATATATATATATATATATATATATATATATATATGTATGTGTGTGTGTGTGTGTGTGTGTATCTATGTATGTATGTATATATATGTATGTATGTATGTATATTGTATTTAATTTATACTTTAACCTATTTAACATGTATGGGTGAACCTGATATGGGGGGGGGGGGAGAAGGAGGGGGAAAAGGGTCAATGTTGTGAAATTACCCACTCATCTTTCTGATACATAAAAAATAAAATAATTAAAATAAAACAAATTTTAAAAATCTGTGGGTTAGCACACATTTCCCACCTCATCAATATATATATATATATATATATATATATATATATATATATATATATATATATATTATATATAGGTGTAAATGAAATATTCACCATAATAATCATCATCAACTTAAAAGGAGAAACTGAAGGTCTCAGAATACACGTTTCCAAGGTCATAATCTTTTTCAATGTCTTGAAACCACAATCATTAAGGGCCCAAATCTGTTTTGAGGAAAGGACTCACATGATTTGTTGGAATAATTCTGAAAAACAACCAAAAAAAAAAAATAGGTTTTCTTATGGAGTTTCTCCTTGTGTAAACAGGTATGACACAGGAACATATGTGAGGCAGGTGATCTGTGACGGCGAGAGAGATACCAATAGAACATGTTTTCCTTAAATGTTATTGTTCTGTAAGAAATGACCAACAGGATGATTTCAGAAAGGCCTGAAGAGACTGACAAGTAGCCTGCAAAGAGGAGAGGAAAGCTAGTCCAAACAGCCTCCCAAAGCTTGATTTGAAGTTGTCCTTAAATGAAATTCCAGATATCCAGAAGTTCATTCTGGCCTAGAATCAGCATTGCCTATGTTTCCATCTGTCCTCACATAGTGACCAGCTCTGTTCCCCTGCTAACAGGGGCTAACCTCTGGTTTTTTATTTTTGTTTTTGTTTCTGTTTTGCTGAGGCAAATGGGTTCAAGGAACTTGCCTAGGGTCACATAGCTAGGAAGTGTTAGTTGTCTGAAGCCACATTTGAACTGAGGTCCTCCTCATTTCAGGGCCTGTTCTCTATCTGCTGCAATAACTAGCTGCCCCCCTCCCCACCTCTGCTTTCTTTATTTTATTTATTTATTTTGTTAATGAGCACATGACCTAGTAAATTGTAAGTAATTTAGGGTTAGGGTTAGGTCTGTGTTTGTGTGTGTGTGTGTCTGTGTGTGTGTCTGTGTGTGTGTGTGTGTGTGCATACAATATTTTTCTGTAATAAATGACCAACAGGATGATTTCAGAAAGGCCTGGAGAGTCTTATGTGAACTGTTGCTTCATGAAAAGATCAGGACCAGGAGATCATCATATACTTCTTCAACAATATTATATAATATAATAAGTATAATACATAATAACCCTAACCCTAACTGGGGCTTGTACAGCAAAACAACTGTTTGGACATGTATACATATATTGCATTTAATTTATACTTTAACATATTTAACATGAATGGGTCAACCTGAGATTTGGAGGAGGGGAGGGGGAAGGAGGGGAAAATTTGTCAGTGTTGTGAAATTACCCTGGCATCTATCTGGTAAGTAAAAACTGTTAAAAATAAATAATAATAATAAAAATGCATGGGTTGGCCGAGATATTGATAAAAATTATCTTTGAGGCAGGCTGGGAGAAGCTTCTGATAAAGTTCAGTTTAGCTTTTCAGTACAACCCTCTGCAGCTCTCTCTTGTCCAGTGAAAAGTCTAAGTCCGGGTTTGGCGAAGGGAAGAATGTCCAATAGCCATTCTCTCTCTCTTTTTTTTTTTCAAAAGACAGATTTCTTTAGGGAAATAGGCTACAGATAAAACCCTACAGAAGGTGGGTCTCAGTAGTATGCTGTAATTTGGATTTCTGACTGGATCCGTTTCCCAGAGGTTGGGAGCCAGACTGCCTCAGGGATGAATTATTTATCAGTTCCTCTGCTAACGACAGCTAACCAGGAAGACTTCTCCCCAAATCAAGGATCAAGACCAGCTTAAACTTCACATTTCTGACCAGGCTGAGAAGGGCATGTTGTGATCAATCAGGATCTCCGATTCTCCTTTGCTCACACATTCCTTCAACCCTTTCTTTTTACTACATTTCTCATCTTGAGCCCCTTTACTAGGACCTCACCTTCACAATCTCTTCCTGGAAAATATCCTCCCCACTTCCTCCCTCCCCATCCTCACAGCCCTTAAAGTCAGGGACCATCAGGCAGGAAGGCAGAGGTTAGTTCTTGCCACAAGGAGGGGACAGAATACACCTCTTCAGGCTTTGCAGAATGGAATGGGTGGTAGAAACAAGAACTTTTTTTTTGGATGGGGGGGAATGAGCCTCTATTTTTGTTCCCCTGCATTTTTTATTTCCTTCACAGGTTAATTTTACACTGTTTCCAAGGCAGATTCCTCTTGTACAGTACAGCAGAAAAACTGTTTGGATATGTATGCATAGATTGTATTTAATTTATATTTTAACCTATTTAACATGTAGGGGTCAACCTGCCCCGTGTGGGGCGGGGTGGGAAGGAGGGGTAAAATTGTCAATGTTTTGAAATTACCCCCTCATCTATATGCTAAATAAAAACTATTTTTAAAAAATAAAATAATGAAAATATTGAAAATAAAGCAAATAAAAAAATGTATGGGTTAGTACACCACATTTCCCACCTCATCAAAAAAATATATAAATATATATATATATGTTTAAATGAAATATTCACCATAAAAGTCATCGTCAACTTGAAAGGAGAAACTGAAGCTCTCAGAACAGGTTTCCAAGGCATGACCTTTTTGAATGTCTTGAAAGTATATTCCTTAAGTGCTCAAATCAATTATGAGAAAAGGACTGACAGGGTTTGTTGGAATAATTCTGAAAAAAAAAAAAAAAAAAAAAAAGGTTTTATTATGGAGTATCTCCTTTTGTAATCAGGCATGAGACAGGAATATGTGTAAGACAGGTGGATCTGTGGAAGGGAGAGAGACACCAAGAGAACATGTTTTCCTTAAATATTATTGTTCTGTAAGAAATGACCAACAGGATGATTTCAGAAAGGTCTGGAGAGACTGACAAGTAGCCTGCAAAAGAGGAGAGGAAAGCTAGTGCAAACAGCCTCCCAAAGCTCGAGGTGAAGTTGTCCTTAAATGGTGTTCCAGATATCCAAAAGTTCATTCTGCCTAGAATCAGTATTGCCCATGTTTACATCTGTCCTCACATAGTGACCAACTGTGTTCCCTGGTAACGGGGCTAACCTCTGATTTTTTTTTTTTTTGGTTTTGCCAAGGCAATTGGGGTTCAGTAACTTGCCCAGGGTCACACAGCTAGGAAGTGTTAGGTGTCTGAGGCCACATTTGAACTCAGGTCCTCCTGATTTCAGGGCCTGTTCTCTATCTGCTGCACTAACTAGCTGCCCCCCCCCCCCCACACACCTATGCTTTCTTTATTGTATTTATTTACTTAGTCCTGAGCACAGGACCTGGTAAATTGTAGGTTATATATACGTATACTTACCTCTATACACATATACATTCCTTTCTTGTTCTGTGAAAAATGACCAACAGGATGATTTCAGAAAGGCCTGGACATACTTACATGAACTGTTGCTGCATTTAAAGAGCAGGACCAGGAGATCGTCATTTACTTCTACAACAATACTATATAATATAATATACATAATATATAACAACCCTGATCTTAAATTGGTCTAGTATAACAAAACAACACTTTGGACAAGTAAACATATATTGTATTTAATTTCTACTTTAACCTCTTTAACAGGTATTGGTCAACCTGACATCTGGGGGGGTAGGGGTGGGAAGGAGGGGAAAACTTGTCATTGTTGTGAAATTACCCACTCATCTATCTGCTAAATAAAAACTATTTTTTAAAAAATAAAATAAATAAAATGATTAAAATGAAACAAATTTTTAAAAATCTGTGGGTAATCACACATTTCCTATGTCATCAAAAAAAAATTATATATATAAATAGGTGTAAATGAAATATTCACCATAATAGTCATGATCAACTTAAAAGGAGAAACTGAAGCTCTCAGAACAAATGTTTCCAAGGCATGAACTTGTTGAATATCTTGAAACCATAATCCTTAAGTGCTCAAATCAATTTTGAGAAAAGGACTGACAGGGTTTGTTGGAATAATTCTGGGGGGAAAAAAAGTTTTATTATGGAGTATCTTCTTGTGTAATCAGGCATGAGACAGGAATATGTGTAAGACAGGTGGATCTGTGGAAGGGAGAGAGACACCAAGAGAACATGTTTTCCTTAAATATTATTGTTCTGTAAGAAATGACCAACAGGATGATTTCAGAAAGGCCTGGAGAGCCTGACAAGTAGCCTGCAAAGAGGAGAGGAAAGCTAGTGCAAACAGCCTCCCAAAGCTCGAGGTGAAGTTGTCCTTAAATGGTGTTCCAGATATCCAAAAGTTCATTCTGCCTAGAATCAGTATTGCCCATGTTTACATCTGTCCTCACATAGTGACCAGCTGTGTTCCCTGGTAACAGGGGCTAACCTCTGATTTTTTTTTTTTTTGGTTTTGCCAAGGCAATTGGGGTTCAGTGACTTGCCCAGGGTCACACAGCTAGGAAGTGTTAGGTGTCTGAGGCCACATTTGAACTCAGGTCCTCCTGATTTCAGGGCTGTTCTCTATCTGCTGCACTAACTAGCTGCCCCCCCCCCCCCCCCACACACCTATGCTTTCTTTATTGTATTTATTTACTTAGTCCTGAGCACAAGACCTGGTAAATTGTAGGTTATATATATGTCTACATACATATATATCCATATATATTCCATTATTGTTCTGTAAAAAATGACCAACAGGATGATTTCAGAAAGGCCTGGAGACACTTACGTGTACTGTTGCTGAATAGAAAGAGCAGGATCAGGAGATCATCATTTACTTCTACAACAATACTATATAATATAATATACATAACATATAAGAACCCTAACCCTAACTTGGTCTTGTAGAACAAAACAACTCTTTGGGCATGTATACATATATTGTATTTAATTTATACTTTAACATATTTAAGATGTAGGGGTCAACCTGCCATCTGGGGGTGGGAAGGAGGGGAAAACTTGTCAATGTTGTGAAATTACTCATCTTGTGTTAGGAAATCCAATTATTCCTGCTGGTTTTTAAAGTTCTTTAACAGTCTTACCTTGTGTTAGGGAATGTTTAACAGTCTCCTTATCAGCTTTGCTCTTTCAGAGTCAGATGTTTCTTAGATCTTCTCCTTTCTTTTGAGGTTTTTCTCTTTTTCTGTCTCTCTCTGATGGACATGGCGAATATGACTTGTTGGCACCCATGTGATTCCTTCTCCATCTGAAAAAATACAAGCAAACCCTCTCCCCCAGGAAGTTAACCTATCTGGTCCCTTCTATTCACCACTTTCTGGGTCTCTCCACATCACCTGGTGATTATCTAAGGACAGTGGAGCTGCTCACACTGGACACTGCCCTTCTGGTGGGTTATAAAACCTGTCTGTTGGAACCAGTGCATCTTTGTCAAAAATTTAAAAATTAATGGTATAGAGAACTAAATTTAGAAGTTCTCTAGGGTTACCTGTGGCTCCCACTTTCTTTTGTTTTTGGAGGAGTGTGTTAATGTGTCTGTTTCTTCTCTGTACTATTGCCTGACCTTGTGGATCAAAAGGTATTCCAGTAGTGTGTAAAATCTTATGCTGCGCACTGTCTAGAAGTATATGCAGGTCCATTACCTGTTTTTATTGCTTGTGGAACACCCATAATTGCAAATGCTTGGATAAGGAATTCAGTGACCACTCTGGCTGTGTCTTTTGCTGTTGGCACTGCAAAAGTGAATCCTGAAAAGGTATCTATCACCATGTGGATAAAAGACAGACGACCAAAAGATTTATAGTGGGTCACATCCATTTGTCAGATTTCATTGGGTCTCAAACCATGAGGATTCTTCCCTGGAGGGAGTGTAGGAGTGTGGAAAAGAAGGCAGGCTGTACAGCTTTTTACTATGCTCCTAGCTTCCTCTCTTGTTATATCAAATTGTAAACATAAAGCTCAGGCTGCCTGATGATATTTAGAATGAGATTCTTGTGCTGAAATAAAGGAGTACTGGTTAACATAGTTAAAAGGCTATCTGCCTTTGAATTTCTATCAAAAATAGGAAGTCCATTATGTGAGTGGATGTACAAGATATAAATCTTGCCTGGATGCTTTCTCACTTGCTCTTGAAGTTCTTTAAAGAGCTGATAAATATTAAAGGCTGCAAATTTTATTTGGGTTGTGGCAATTGTTTGTACCACACCTACTGAATAGGCTGAATCAATAATTATATTTATGTTTCCTGGGAAATAAGATCTGAGTAGATTGAAAAGAATTTCTAACTACTCTCTTTATGGTCAAATCATGAGAGTATAACAGCACAAATATTTTCTTTGGAGGCATCTATAAAGATTGTTGGTCCTTTAAGAGGAACCTTTTCTTCAAAAATCTATCGCCAATTATGTAGTAGTTGGGTTATCTTTAATGGAAATCCATGTGCAAAATGTGGAGCTGTGGCCAATAACATTTGCCATTTTGGGATGATCTCACACCATACATTAATCTATGCGTTAGTATAGAATGTGTATATTTTTTCAACACTTATCCCAGATAAATTGTACTACTCTCTCATAATAGTCTTTAATAAAATTCTAGCTACAAGCACTGGGTAAGGACTAAGGCTTTGTTCTGGTTGTGCTGGGAGGTTCACCCAGTCAATCACACTGTTTCCTTGATGAAAGACTGCTGTGGGTGCCTCTTTTGTAGCAAAAACTGATATTTCCAAGGGTTTTTGAGTGACTCTTTCAACCACATTGGATAAAGCCAGTTCAATTTCTCTCAAAGCCTCTTGTGCTTCTTTTGTAAGCTGGCCTTGTGAATTTAAAGCACTGTCTGCCCTTCAAATGTCATACAGAGGTTGCAGTTGATTGTTAGTTAAGCCTAACACTCGATTCATCCATTGGATATCTCCTAAAATTTTTTGGAAATCATTCAAAGTGTACAACTTCTCTGTGCTTAAAGAAAGCTTTTGTACTATGAGTGTCTTAGGATATACTTCATATCCTAAATATTGAAAATGAGCATGTCTTTGAATTTTTTCTATAGCTATATGCAGTTTGTAGTATTTTAGTGTTTCCATGGTTTTTTATAGACATGCTTCTAACATGTGTTCCTCAGGTGCACATCCCAAAATATCATCCATATAATGTAACAATATTACTTTTATGAAATCCTTTTCTTACTGGAGCAAGAGCAGCAGCAACATACATTTGTCACATAGTAGGGCTGTTTTTCATTCCCTGTGGCAAAACTGTCCATTCTTATCTTTTATAAGGCTCAGCCAAATTAACACTAGGCACTGAAAAAGCAAATCTTTTCATATCCTCTTTTTCTAGAGGGATAGAATAGAAACATTCCTTAATGTCTATAACCCAAAGAGGACATTCTCTTGGGAACTGAGTAGGAGATGGAAGTCCAGGCTGAAGAGTTCCCATAGTTTCCATCTGTTCATTTACTCTTAGATCAGTCAACATCCTCCATTTTCCAGATTTCTTTTTCACCACAAATACTGGGGAATTCCAAAGATTTAAGAGAAGGTCGCACGTGTCCTGGCACTATGTAATAATAAGGCCTGAATTTGATCACTTCTTAAGGACCACTATTGTACCCACATTGGTGAATCAGTCTTCCACTGAATAGGAACCAGTGATAGTGCAGGTAGGCCTTCAACAGCAGCCCTGCCTAAAAAGCTTAAGTACTTATTTGTAATCCTATTTGCTGTAAAATGTCTCTTCCCCCCAGATTGATGGGGATTTTTTCAACCACAAAAGGAGTAAAAACTCCTGTTTCATTTTCAAATGTCCATCTCAAAGGCATAGCACTAACTTCTGCTGCCATTGATCCTTCTACACCAGACAAGTAGGTGTCTGCCTTAATCTTTGGCCAGTGACTGTACTAATTGGCACCTCTAATAACTGTACGATCTGCACCCGTGTCTACCAATCCTTCTAATGGTATTCCATGTATATAAATAGTAAGCATATGTCGGTCAGCTGTCACAGCTGCTGTCCAATATATTCCTGGACTTTGTTCAATGGAGTCAGAATCTGGGTGACTGTCACCAGATTGCTTATTAGGGGTATGTAACAATAAGCCTGATGCTACTACTTCTCCTGTTGTCTACCTGTGTTAGTGACTGGGATATTAGCTACACGTACTCCAGTTTCCCACATCAGTGTATGGATGAAAACTGTTTTGTAAGTACTCTCAGAAGGTGAAATGGTCAAGCCTACTGTGCCTGGAGTCAAAGGATCCATAGGCTGAGCAAGAACAGATTTCACTTCTCCAGGGAATATCTCAGTAGTTTCTACTGCATACAACTTTATTAATTTCAATCATTTTCTTCCATCTCATTGCCTTTTGGCTGATTGATCATGTCTTAAATTACTCTGGATGTAACCTCAGCTGGCATCATGCCCCACTTGGGGGGATGAAGCTGGGCACCAACTCTCATTTCCCTGGGTCAATCTACATTCGAAGGCCCAGTGGAAGCCCTTGTGACATTTTGGACATGGAGATTTAGGTCTTCTCTCACCCTGTTTTCTCACTCTATCTCCATATCTACACATTGAGCTCTTAGAAGTCCAATTTTTCCACATAGGAAACATCGACGAATTTCTCTAGAAGTCCTTTGCCAAGAGGGACCCTGCCTTTCCATGTTCATCATAGTCTGGATGTAAAAAGTATTTGTTCCCACTGTAGAACATCATCTTATGATCTCCTCTAAAGGAGCATCTTTGTCTAATCCCCATATAATTCTTTTGCAAATCTCATTGGCATTTTCCTTAGCCAGATGTCTGGTCATTATTTCTATATCTACATTTTCTACAATAGTTCTTTTAACAGCAGTTTGCAAACATCCCACTCAATCTGCAAAAGTTTCATTGGGACCTTGCTCTATTTTAGTGAAAGCTTCCCCCCGATCTTTCTGTCCAGGGAGGGAACCCAAGCTTTTATTGCAGCCTTAGCAATTTGCTCATACACTCTTATGGTATATTTAATCTGTTCTGAATTCTCTCCATACTGACCGTCACCAGCTAATTGCTCAAAAGTGAATTTTATGTTAACTCCTGTTTCAAAATTGCAACTGATTTGGATCTTACAAAATTCATTAAACTCCGCAAGCCACAACAGATTTTGTCCAGGTTCTAAACATGTCCTTGCTATGGATTTCCAGTCATTCAGGGTTAGGACTTCATAAGACAAACCATCTAGTAACATATTAACATAAGCTGATGTAGCCTCATAAAGGGTACAATCTTTCTTCAAATCTTTAATTTTATTCAAATTTAAAGGTTTTTTGACCTAAAGAGTCAATATCTTCAATCACAGAATATGCATGTATAAAATCACTTATATCCTGTCCTTCTCTCTTAGCCTTAATCAATGCTTTTTCTAATCTTGTCATAGGCTGATTCACAGGCCATTCTGTTTGAGTTTCTGCCTTGTCTCCTCCTCCTTCTTCCTCCACCTCTGAAGGGTTAATTGAGGGAGAAGATGGGAAATGCTCCTGTTGCTCAGAATTGTACTTAACTTCATTGTTATGATTCATCCTTTTCACCTAGTTTAATTGAGACCTCCCCATTTTGCTCCTTCTTCTTTTTCCTTAATCTAACATTCATATAATTTCTTAAAGCCACTTGAATTAAATTGTATGTATGAAGAATATCTTTGGAAATTAAGTTTTGTTTGGAACTGTAGTGTTCACCTAGTTGCTCTCCTGCTAATTTCCACTCATCTATATCCAATTCTTTTTCTTTGGAGAACCAAGGAGATGTGTGCTCTAAAGTTTTTTAAAAGTTCAGTGATCTCCTCCAAAATTATAATCAATCCTTGGCTTTTCATAACCTTGACAATGCTCTCTAAACATTTTCCTTGAACAGAAACAGAAGGCTGTTTTCTAAACGTTTGCCCCATTTCACTGAAATTCTACTTTAGCTCTTTAACAAAGTTTCCTTGTTTATCACGCTTATTTCTGGGTCCGAGAGACTTTTCCATTGAGATCTGGATCAGAGGCTTTTCCAATGGAAATTAGGATCTTGTTAGTCGCTGTGCGCGCCAAAATGTCAAGGTCCGGGCTAGCTCCTTTGAAGGGTTCAGAGTAAGTCCTTATCAGGATAAGCAAAAGACTTTGCCCCACGTTGGGCTCCAAAATGTCAAGGTCCTGTAGTCTCTTTTATATTTACACTGACATTTCACAACCCTGACAAGAATCATTCTGAGAGGACTTGAGGGAGAAAAGGCTTCCCCACTGCATGATGCCTGGGATTGGTCAGACAATCTCCGGTATGTTACATGAGACCCTTTTGTATGTTTTGGGTCCCCCAACAGTTGAAGTCTAAGAACCCCTTCTTTGCTTTGTTACATAAAATATGTAGGATTGCAGAAGAAATGAAATATATTTTTAATAAAACTGTTATGAAACTTATTTTAAAAACAAGTTCATGCATCCCAAGTTAAGAATCCATTCACTGGATTGTCCCCTTCTTTTTGCTGAACAAAAGTTGACCTCAATAACTGGGTCATCCTCTGTTCTAAGGCTGGCAAAATGCCCATTTTAGGTCCCCTAAAAGCTGTAAAGCAAGGTCCTACAGAAACAGAATTGCAATTTGTGCTGCTCCTTCTCCCTGGATATCCATCTTGCCTTGGCCTCCTATTCTCTCCAACACTGGGAACCACCCCACATGTTCAATCCACGTCCTCTGAGGGCCCACCATTCTCGTTTCACTCCGTCTTTCCCAACTGTGGACGATGCCCTCAGCCACCCTTGGCCAGCGCGAATTTATTTATGCTCCCACTTTTTAAAATAAGCTTGTTAGACTTTTGGGCTTCAGTTTCCACTTAACAGTTCAAAATGATAATAAATTAATGTAATGTAATTTTCACATATCCTCTGTAGCGTTTGTCATTTTCCTTTTCTGTCTTCTCCGTCAATCTGATGTGAAGCAAAATGACTCCACTTTGTATATGCTGTAGGCATCATCTCACTATCTAACAAGTCAGTCAAATGTATGCTAAATATGGCACTTTCTAGGACTCTTTGGTTTTCTTAATGTGGCAATTGATTTACATTGATTAAACTTTTTAATAAAATTACTATGTGTGTTACTATATTATTTTTCTTCCTTTACCACATTTGAGTACCAATTATCTCTTTAAAGAATTCAGAATCAAGTTGCTTTAATTTATGATAGACCCTTTTATCATTCTTCATTCTTACCATTAAGATCTTCATCTTACAACTCTGAGATACCACTACACACCTGTCAGATTGGCTAAAATGACAGGAACAAATAATGATGAATGTTGGAGGGGATGTGGGAAAACTGGGACACTGATACATTGTTGGTGGAGTTGTGAAAGAATCCGGCCATTCTGGAGAGCAATTTGGAACTATGCCCAAAAAGTTATCAAACTGTGCATACCCTTTGACCCAGCATTGCTTTTATTGGGATTATATCCCAAAGAAATACTAAAGAGTGGAAAGGGACCTGTATGTGCCAAAATGTTTGTGGCAGCTCTTTTTGTTGTAGCTAGAAACTGGAAGTTGAATGGATGTCCATCAATTGGAGAATGGTTGGGTAAATTGTGGCATATGAAGGTTATGGAATATTATTGCTCTGTAAGAAATGACCAGCAGGAGGAATACAGAGAGGCTTGGAGAGACTTAAATCAACTGTTGCTGAGTGAAATGAGCAGAACCAGAAGATCACTATACACTTCAACAACAATACTGTATGAGGATGTATTCTGATGGAAGTGGAAATCTTCAACATAAAGAAGATCCAACTCACTTCCAGTTGATCAATGATGGACAGAAATAACTATACCCAGAGAAGGAACACTGGGAAGTGAATGTAAATTGTTAGCACTACTGTCTATCTACCCAGGTTACTTATACCTTCGGAAGCTAATAATTAATGTGCAACAAGAAAATGGTATTTACACACATATATTGTATCTAGGTTATATTGTAACACATGTAAAATGTATGGGATTGCCTGCCATCGGGGGGAGGGTGTGGAGGGAGGGAGGGGATAATTTGGAAAAATGAATAAAAAAATTAAAAAAAAAAAGATCTTCATCTTAGCAAGTTAATGCTCTGACTATACTTGCATAACCAGAATAATTCCAACTTCAATAATAATTCTTTCCTGACTTAATAAAATATAACCAATTTTAGGGTTTTTCAGGGTTCCTTGGTGGTGGTTGTGCCCAGCATGTGCAAATTATTTTAATAAGGAAAGTGTTCCTTATTCAAAGGCATGAGGCTTCCTTGGAATTTATATATCTGTGGCCTCTCCTATTCTTTATTCCTAAATCATGCTTAAATGATGCCTATGAGGCAAGCCTGGGGGACTAGAAGGATGGTAGTACTATTGACAGTAATGTAATAAATATTAAAGAAGACCTGTAGAAAGATAAATACACTATTGCACTCTTGTTAGAGCCACAAATTTGTTTAAATAATTTGTAAAATAATTTGGAGTTATGCCAAAAAAAAAAAAAAAAAAAAAAAAAAAAAAGGATACATAGTCCTTAATTAAAAAATGCCACTTCTAGATATATGTCTGAAAGAGATCAAGATCAAGGCAGCAATAAAATATTATTCATCAATACCAAGATAGTAACATTTTTCTCATAGTCAATAAGGATTGATTAAGCATATACTATGTGACAAGTATAGATACTATATTAAATACTAGAGATACAAAGGATATAATCTCCCCTCAAAGAGCTCAGAATCTAATGGCAAGGAGAGAAATAACAAGCAAACAAACATACATTTTAAATTATATTCAGGTAAATAGGAAATAATTAACGGAGCAAGCTTCTAAGAATAAGAGATATGGGGGAAGCCTTCCAATAGAAGCTGTGATTTTAGTTGGAACTCGAAAAAGGCAGAGGAAGGAGAGCATCCTAGGCAGCAGAATAGCCAAAAATATTATCTAATGTTGATATGTCAATAACACTGGATCAAAGGGTAATTTGGGGTGGAAGGTGTAAGAAGATAAGTGGGGATAGGTTATCAAGAGCTCAGAATACCAGAGGATTTCTATTTCTCCCCAGAGGTAACAGGAAGGCAGTCTGAGTAGAAGAGGGATGAATTCACACCTACATTTAAGGACAATCACTTTGAAATCTGGAGGATAAAACAGAATAATAAGAGACTTGAAGATAGTTCTACCAGTAGACACTTGTAATAGCAAAGGTGTGAGGTGATAGGGTCGTGCACCAGATGGTGGCAGTGTCAAGTTTGAGAGATGCTGAACATGTGAAATCAATAGGCCTTGGCAAAGATCATTAGAGGAGGCAAAGGGAGAGATAATGAGAAGGTGCAGACGATGCCTTTGTGGCAAGCCTGGGGGACTAGAAGAATGGTAGTACCAATGAAGATAATCAGGAAGGCGAGTGTTTAGGGAGAAAGATAAAATTTCACTTGGAGATATTTTGAATGAAAACAGCTGAGTTATAATATTTGCTTAACATATGATCCATGATAAGTAGCTTGCTTACTTTGTGACTCAGTTTACTCATTTGAGAAATAAAGTAATAATTTATTCTCCTAACTACTTTCCCAGGATATATAAATTCGTTTGACAATAGAATTAACAAATTAATGATAATATTATAATCATTCATCTGATAAATAAGTTTATTAAATTATATGTAGGACATGAAAGTACAAGAATTAAGATACATTTATGATAAAATAAATTCAGAATGCAGTAAAGAACTGAAGCAGTTACACCCAGAGAAAGAGCTCTCATAAATTATAGGAGCCTTCAAATAGCAATAGAATCATGAAAAATTACATTCCAACTGAACCAGGAAAAGAACTCTGGGAGATGACTATTGCCCACTACATAGAATTCCTAATCCCTCTATTTTTGTCCTCCTGCATTTCTGATTTTTTTCACAGGCTAATTGTACACTATTTCAAAGTCTGATTCTTTTTATACAACAAAATAACTGTTTGGGCATGTATACATATATTGTATTTAACTTATACTGTAACATATTTAACATGTATTGGTCAATCTGCCTGTATTATGATTTTAAAGAAAAGTTCAGATTCGCTCCTATAAATGACGCTCTCAAACTCAGTTAAAAAGTAAAAGTATAAAAGTTTTAATCAAATAAGACAAGGTACAGACAATTTAGATTTACACAACAAAACAAATAGAAATAAGAACAATTAACAACATGACAATTATAGCAGATAGAGGAAGAGAATACATCACCAATTCAAGGGAATCTCAAAAACTCAAAATGGCTGGGAGTCCTGTTTCGGCCTCAATCAACTTGAATTGTGTAAAGATTTTTCCGGGCGAAGCGTCCTCCCCACGGATGGAGACTCAGTGGAGATGTAGGACTCAGTCTTATATACCCCTCTTAGACAAAGAGGGCTTTCAGCCAAGAAGTCTGGCATGTGTAAAATTCGTGACCATCTAGTGTTTTGACTCATTCCATATCGTCTACATCTTGACGTATTTTCTTAGTAATTGTATATGCTCAGGGAGGGAGCCACCCAGCCCTAAGCATAAACATTCCTAGGAATGGCTAGTTCCTGGTATCTATTGTCAAGGACATATAGAGTTCATGGAACGGTCAAATTCCCATAATTTAGAAGCTCAGGCCTGTTAGATTTGAGTGAGCTTACAATTCTAATATGAAATTTTAATTTCTTGTTCACTGCCATCTGAGGGAAAGGGTGGGGGGAAGGTGGGGAAAAGTTGGAGCAAAAGGTTTTGCAATTTTCAATGTTGAAAAATTACCCATGCATATATCTTGTAAATAAAAAGCTATAATAAAAAATAGAATCAAAAATAGAATAAATTCAGAATATTGAAAAATCAAAAAACACTTACTTTTTATTTCTTATTTTATCTCTGATGTATAGGTCTTCTAAGCATAATGGCTGTAATAATGACAACAAGTTATCAGCTGCTCAGGCTATTAATAAAATAAGTAAAAAACCCATTGCAAAAAGTGAATTGCAAAAAGGGATGCTGAATTCATTTCAAAAATATGAAAATTTAAATCCCATAAGACATCATTAATAGTTAAGTAAGAAAACAAAACTCATGGTTTCTATTTCTAAATTATATTTTGAATGCATTTTCTCCAAAAAAATTAAATTTAAAATTAGAAAAGCAACTGATCCCTCAACTACCTTACCAATAATGTCATTTTCTCTATTAAAGGAAATAATTGTTTAAAAATGGTGTTTTGTATTTTTCATTTAATTACTTATGGATAGAAATTAGTAAATACAAGGATGAGTAATAGTGAGTTCTATTTTCCAGAAAGATTAATTAAGAGAACATTAAAATAAATTTCAAAATAATGTACTAGACCATATTTCCAGCCAAATTAAATTTTATTCTAACCCATAACTCATGGATGTCCTCAGCTAATTTTTGTCTGATTCACTCCAGATGAGAAGGCAAAACAATTTTAAAGAAAAAAGAATCCATCTTAATGATTTCCTTTTGCTTTTAACGTTAATTAGAAATAGGGGGAAAGGACTGTATAAGATTGGTAAAGGAGCTCCAAGAGGAGGAACTCTCTCAGTAATCTCAGCTCTTCTGTGCAGTTGGTAGTTTTAGAGAATGGGTTAAATCACTGAAAAATTAAGAGACTCATCCATAGTCACATGGCCAATATAGGATAGAGATGTGTAATAGCAGTTTTCTGTCCATTAATTCACAGCTCTCTATCACTGATTATATTAATTTAAGTGAATGTCTGATACTCCATTACAATTAGTAAAGAAATCCTAAATTAGACATTCTATATGATTTTTCTTTGGATGAAACACTTTAGGTTTTGTTTCCTGTTTTAATGATATTTTCAGATTATCACGTAAATCGATGATCAAAAATGGGAAAAGTGAAAGAGCAATAGTTGATAGGTGCATAATTTACCAAGAATAAGTTGCTAGATATTATTTATTCAAAAATAATCATTCAACGTTCACACTGTCAATGCTCTGAATGTTCACACTGTCACTGTTCACACTGTCACTGCTCATACGTGAGAATTTCATGATAAAGAATTTCTTCCCTTTTCTGAGTCTTTCCAAATAGTTCAGTGTCTAAACTACTTTACTCATATTTCTCTGAATTCTACTTAGTATATTTAATATGTAATTGAGAAGTAATTTTAATGAATTCAACATAAAGAAGTTAAAAACAATTTTTAACAATAGCTTTAATTTTAATTTATCACTTTCCTTTTCACAAAATTGATTAGTAAAATTTCCATTTAGTTCAGCCAATATGAAATGGTATATGGTTGTTATTTCCTTTCTTTCAAGTGTAAAAGTGATGGCAGTATTAGCTATTTATGTCATATAGCATCAGGAATATGCCTGAAGATCCTCTGGTACAATACAACTTTTCACATATATTTCCCTTATATATCACAATTAACTTATTTCCTCTAGATAGAAACCCAAGATACGATGTCGTCAATAAAACATGTTCTGTGTTACTACACAAGAAAGTTAACTTTAACAAAAAGGTAACAGTTACTCAAAAAGCATCAGTCTGTCTTAAATTCTTTTATAATCTATTAATAGACTATAAAAGCAGGCAGAATTCAGGTCTCTTTGGATGGCTGTTTAAACTAGTTGTCACTGTAAAGCAATATACTCTCCTTATGAGAGAGAAAGCAAAAGAAACAAGTGAGGCTGCTTTACTATAAAGCAGTGTAAGTCTGGGAAATCAAGATACTTTCTGTTCTGTGTATGCCTCTGCATAAATTTGTATATTGGAGTCTCCTCTAGGCTATCTCAGGCTCTAAACACACACTATACTAAGGATATGGGCAGTGCTGACTGTCACAAAATTGATAAAATTAGAATTCTTAATAATGCTTGAGCCTTTCCCTATTCTTTTAAAGATAATAGTCTCAGAAGCCATGTGACCCTGGCATTTACTGTTATGGAACCCTGATAATTTGCCAATTTTAATTTGTGGGAAACAGCTAGTATTATCTTTCTTAAACTAAAACTATTAAAATAAAATCATTTATGTTTGACAGGCATGCCATAAATATATCACCTGGAAAACAATATTTTGGATTTTGTTTGTTTTATTGCTCAATGAAAGAACCCAAAGGCAAGTAAGATGAAAAAATGGACAAGTTAATTTCAAGGACAATTTCACCTCACTAGCGACTACTATACAAGTTCAAGCTCCTTGATATATATTTCTCTGAAACAAATATACCTTTAGTCACATGACATATTATGCGTTCCCTCAAGTTTTAGAGTTATTTCTATGTGCTTTTAAAAGTTTCCACACAGCTAATGTCTATAAAAAAGGTAACAGTTGGATACATGTTTATTTTATACATTTATTATTATTAACTTTTTTTGTCTGAGGCAATTGGGTTAAGTGACTTGCCTGGGGTCACACAGGCCGGAAGTGTTAAGTGTCTGTGGGGAAATTTGAACTCAGTTCCTCCTATCTTTAGGGTTGGTGCTCTATCCATTGTGCCAGCTATCTGCCCCTATTTTATACATAAATGTTTTAAAATATTGTTTAAAAATAAATGAAGCCACTAAGATAACTAGAAACAGAATGGTCCCAGAGCATCATTAGCTTAAAGAAATGCAAAGTGTTAAGAGATTTTCCCACACTTGACAAGTATCTATAGGGATTGGTGTGACCGCTGCTCACGACAAAGAAACGAAACGGGAGCGCCCAGCAGATATCCCGAGTATGTTTGCTCTTGCTTGTGTTCTCAACAGCAAGCATTACTTATAATGCAGAGAAGCAGGATTCATTCCCAGTAAGATCAGGGATGAAACAGGGATATCGAGTATAACAACTATTATTCAACACTGTTCTAGAAATGCAGGCTTTGTCAATAGCAAAAGAAAAAGAAAAAAAGGAATTAGAATAGACAATGAGGGGTAGCTAGGTGGCACAGTGGATAGAGCACCAGCCTTGAATTCAGGAGCACCCGAGTTCAAATTTGGTCTCAGACACTTAACACTTCCTAGCTGTGTGACCCTGGGCAAGTCAATTAACCCCAGTCTCAGAAAAAAAAAGAGAGAGAGAGAGAGAGAGAGAGAGAGAGAGAGAGAGAGAGAGAGAGAGAGAGAGAGAGAGAGAGAGAGAGAGAAGACAATGAGGAGTTAAACTATCACTTTTTGCAGATGATATGAGAATATGCTTAGAGAATCCTAGAAAATCATCCAAAAACCTACTGGAAAACAATCAACAACTTTAGCAATATTGTAGGATATAAAACAAACACACACAAATAATAAGCATTTCTATATATTACTGACAAATCCCAGCAGCAAGTGATAGGAAGAGAAATTCCATTTAAAACAACTGTAGACAAAATATTTCGGTGTCTATAAAATGTCATAACTACAGAGAAAATCTGGGTCTGCCTTCCACTTTTAGGGCTTCTTTCATTCTACTGTGCTAGCTATCTCACTAACCAAAGATTATGCCCAAGCAAGAGTTGCTTGAATAATTGAAAAGTACATTTCTGAGCAGATTTTTGGAAGGCCTTGAATGTCAAATGAGAGTTTAAGAGAGTTTAAGATTTTATTTGGAAAGCAGCTAAGAGCAGATAGAAATTGTTGTAATTGGGTTTGAGGAATCCACTGTTGTGCTTAAGAGATGACTGACCTAATAACTGTATGGATTGCAAAGTCAAACTAAGAGAGAGATAAATCTATTTATATTATATTATTATTTATATTATAGCAGCAAAGAGAAAAGAGAAAAAAAAGAATGAATTAATATTGCAAGTCTCTGTAGTGCAACAGAATCTAAATAATAGAAGGATTTTGATTTTTTTATTCAAAATGGTTCTGAAGCAACCATACAGAAGCTGTTTTATTCAGTAAACAAAGAAGATCCTACTATATGTTTTGTCAAGATAGTCAAACAAGCACTTAAAAATACATGTATTTGTATTCACAAAAAAAGAAAAAAAAAACACCTCTGTTTACAATGTGCCAGGCACTAAAAATGATTTATTTGCAATGTACCAGGCACTGTATTAACTGCAGAGGATACAAAGAAAGGCAAATAAAAAAGGTCTTTGCCCTCTTCACAATCTCTTCCTCCAAGGGACAGGAACAATCTCCTTGGAATTTCCTAGCAAAGCATTCATGCTGGAGAGTCAGACATAATTCTAATTCTTCTACTCAGCGACATTGGCATTCTTACTGTTTTAAGAACAAGACACTCCATCTCCCTGTCCATTTTCTCTGGTTGTCCCATCTCTAGAATATGCTTCCTTTCAAATCCCAATGAAAGATGTCAAATATGGGATCCAAAACACACCTCAATATAGCCTGAACCAGATTAAAATTTAACTGGGAAATGTTTAGAAAAAAAAATACAATAAAATGGACAATATTATTTGGGCAGAAGGGGTCCTGAGGCAGTTGGGGTTAAGTGACTTGCCCAGGGCCCAAGAGCTAGGTAGAGTTAAGTGTCTGAAACCAGATTTGAATTTGAAACCAGGTCCTCCTGACTTCAGGGCTGGTACTCTATCTACAACAAAATATATTAATTTTGAAATTAAGTCAATACACATCCTGCAGGGACCCTTACAGTTAGTTGAATTTAAAACTGTTTTTCTACCAAAAGTCCTTCTCAATCTTTTAATTCCACTATTTTACCTCCCAATTATTTGCTATTTACCTTATATATAGTTTATACATATTTGCTTGTTGGCTTCCCTATCAGATTGTGAACTCCTTGAGGGCAGGTAAACAACATGACTTTTGTGTCTTTTTATATAGCTAAAACTTGGCACAGTACTTAATTATTAAAAGATTGTACATTTACAATCTTCCATGAGTTCTGCTTTCTAACTATGCAGTTACTAATGCATTCATTTCATCTTTTGAATCTTGTCTAAGTTCCCCCAGAAATCCTCCAGAGGAGAATCTACTCAACAAAAAAAATCTTATCACTCATAAGTATCAGGGCAGCACTCAAAGATTAAACTTTCACTCTTACTAAGTGACAAGTCTACATGTGTTTTTTTAAAAATCGTGCTTCTCTGATGCATTTTATGCCACTCTGTGCATGTCATTCCTTATAACTCAGTTACTAATGTTTCTTAAAGCCTTAGAAATTCAATTGCACATGTTGAACCTATCTCAAAGAGGAGGGAGGGAGAAAAATTTGGGATACAAGGTTTTGCAAAGGTTTATGTTAAACATGTAACTTGCATGTATTTGAAAAAAATAAAATGCTATTTAAAAAAAAGCCTTAAGAATAACCTCCCCCACAACAATCATTAAGGCACACAGTTTTACTTCCTTATTACTTCCTAGTATGAGGAAATCCAAGATTACTACAAAAGAACCACTTCAATGAATCCATGCTTTTATTGATGTGGGCACTCCCTCCATCCAGGACTTCTCAACTATGCAATTCTGGTCTATAGCAAATATTCTATAATGCATTGGTTCTCTAAGTGTGCTAGAAAGTCCCACAGATTCCCAAAAGCTCTTCAGGAGTTCAGCAAGGTCACAGTAAGATGTTTTATTCTTAATATCAAATATAGATAGATAAAATACACATGGACAAAGTTGTGGGGAGGAGGGAAAGGGAAGGGTCTTCAATCATTTTTAAGCAGTAAGGAAGTACTGTTCTAGAAGGTCCACCCAGTATGCTAGAGATCTTTCTCTGGGTGTCTTTAATATGTAACATTGATGACTGAAGGTGAACTGAAGGTGATCCCATAGACTCACTTACCAGAATTTGCAGCTGTTTGACTCAGTGCTAAGTGTACCTTTCACGAAAGGATTCAGGTATGGTTCACATCTACAGTAGCCTAACTTCCTAGGTGATAATTTCTTTGGCCATGGAAAATCATGAAAGGAACTACAATCCTTAGAAATTTCTGCAATTATTTGAATACAGATGTTTTTCGTGTAAGAAACACTATAGGATCTATCGATACCTATTGACACAATGATTTATCACTGATAAATGATAATTATGGAGAGAATGCCTGGTCCTGGAGGGGGGTAAAAATCATTAAAAAAAATTTTTTTTCTACTACTCTAACCTGTTAAGAGATTCTAAAGAACAAAATAAAACAATGAAAGTTAGGGGGGGAAAGCAAAGTTTTCTTGGTGAAATTCTCTCCCATAGCTCACCTGAATGATCTAGTTTAAAGAAGAATAGATTAAAAGTCAGGGGAACAGGATTCAAATCATAAATACTGGGCCTCACTAACCTTATCTGTAAAATGAGCAAACTGAGGCCAAGAGAGTTTAAATCACTGATAAAAAATAGCAGGATAGGAATTTGAATCCAAACTGATTCCAAATCATCACCTTTTCATATGTACCAGGGATTCCGAACCTTTTATGTGTCATGGACCTTTTAGGGAAAGAAAGTCTGGTAAAGTCGGTGGACCTCCTTCTCAGAATATTTTACAGTGTATAAAATAGAATACACAGAATTTACAAAGGAATGCAATTATATTACTACAGTTACAAAAAATTTTTTTTTCCAAATAAGTTCAACAACCCCAAGTTAAGAGCTCCTGCTGGGGTACATTATGCTTTAAAATTTATTAACTCTAAATCTCATGCTCCTGTGGCTATGTTTATTCAGTAAGTTCTCCGGACCACTATAATCCAATAGGTTAGAATTTTAATGTTTTTTTTTTTTTTTTAAACATCTTAGCCAAGATATGTGATGATTATCTGCCTTTCAACTTCTAGATCTAAATTAATTAATACAGGAAATATTCAAAAGACTTTTTTTTTTGCATTCAATCTTAGAAAAAAATTTTCATCACACAGGAATTCAAAGGCAACACTTTATTCTTGAAAAACTGTTTAAAATAAACAATACCCATCTTTCTCTAGTATTTGAGAAATATACCACACTACAAACATGAAGTCCATTCCTGTGGCCTTAAATTTTTCATCATTCTTTACCCAACTAAAAATGTGTCCCTACTAACCTAAGTTTGCTACCCTAAGTTAAGTGCCCCAAATCACTTTTTTTAAGTCCCCAGACTCAAGCTACTCTCTAATCCAGGAAGCAATGAAATAACAGTTTTCAACAGTCCAGGGTGGCAAAAAAGGAGGAAACATTTAATAAGAACTTTCAACATGGGATAGTCATTTTCAGCTATTCCATTCACTATCAGGGTTTGGGAACCAGTTCCCTGAGAACAATAATGAACAAGACTATTGGTCACAGGGATGGAGGTATAATTGGATGAAAAAACTTGTCTCCATTTTCCCAATTAACATTTTTATACACATTGAGATACAATTTAACCCTTACAAAGGAAAAGGGAGGATGGGAGGGGGCAGATTAGATACAATTTGTTTTCATTTGGTTTATCCATCATATTTTTGTTCATTCTTAAAATGAGTGAATGAGAGGCAATTGATACATTAAAATATTTAAAAATCAACAACAGAGAAAGGCCTCCAAGGACTTGGGAAGATTTAAGGGAAGATGTGAAAAACTTTAGATTTGTACAAGTGGAAGAATCACTCATATCAATTAAGGCATTATAATGAAGTCTCTATCATGCAGAATTACTTACACACACACACACACACACACACACACACACACACACACACACACACACACACTAACTACATCGTATAAAGCTCCATATTCCTCTTCCCATCTCCACTCCCTCAAGAAAGCTCCTAAATTGGGGTCTTTCATTTCTCTGACTATTCTCAGAAGCAGCACAAAGCAGGTGCTTAATAAACACTAGTTGATTGAAATTCTGTTTAAAGGGGGGGAAAGGGTTGAAGACTTTCCTCAAGGTATTTAACATTTTTTAGGTTGCTAGTTAACCAATTCACGTAGTCCTCCTTTCACCTCCCCTGGACACCCCCCCTTTTTTTTTTTTTTTTAAATATACAGAGGTACTAAAGAAGGAAGCTCGATGACACTAGTAGCAATTACATGGCCTGCCAAAGCAGTTTCAGCCTCAGATCTTCATTAGGATCATATGCCATGAAGCACAAATAAAGCATCCAGAACACTCTGCCCTAACATAGCATCACATCAAGACAAAGCTTTCAGGAAAAGAAGAGGGTGGGGGCTTACCTTGGAGCTGTTTGAACCTTCCTTCTAACTGATTATAATTGGAAGGCCCCTGGCTCATATACCCAGGAGACAAGGGCTCTGAGACACTGGACGTTCTTTATAATTGCATTATGCCCAGTGTAAACCTTCCCCTCCTTCCATGGATTGCTACAGGAAAATTCCACTCCTGCAGCTCCAACATCCATGCAACACCAGCACCACCAGATAGGCAGTCTCCAGGGGGGCTGCTGGGCTCCTGTTGCCGCCCGAGGTTTGGCTAAAGTCGAATTTTCCTCAGATAAGATTTCCATCTCTAGAACCCAGCAAGCATGTCCAGGCAATTGAGGATGGAGGCTGCAGAGGACTCCGTCAGGCTTGGATCTGGAGCTTCCTCCTTGTACCTCTATCTTCAGCCTAAAGCTGAGAATTTTTTTTTTGAAATGACCAACCCAAATAGAGGGGTTAAAAAAAAAAAGTCCACATGGCGCCAAATCCTACTTTTTAAAGAAATGTTAAGTAGAAGAAAAAAAAAAAAAAAAGCCAAGCAAGCTTTTCACCACTAACCAGCAAAGCTTCCAGGGGCAGTGGCCTGGGGTTTGATAAGGTCAAAAAGAGATAGCACAAGAAATTCCTGTCTTAGGAGGGGGTTGAAGGAAATAACCTGAGATATTAACAGGAAATTCCTGTTTAAGGGGAGTTTACACCTTTAGACTTCTGAAAAGGAGTTTACACATTTAGAAGGCAGTCTGAAAGGAGAGAGTCTGGATTGGGAAAGGACAAGAGCTGAAGGAGATTCAGAGCCAGGATTCAGTAATAAGAGGATTTGAGATTCTACCTTTACTCTGGCTGGAGGCTCCAGAAGCTTCCCAAGAAACCTGATCACAGAGGAAAAGATCATACAGAAAAGAAACCTCCTCCCAGAGAAGGATTACAACTGAGAGATGACAGGACCATTACACTGTGAATCTACTGTCAAATTACTGCTGTGAATCTAGCTCACAGACCAGGATGGGATCCTCTTCTCAAGACTCTAATAAATAATTCTGCTTTTCTATGAGTGATCTCTGAGTAGTCATTTTTGGATAGGATTTTCTATCCCTCACAGTTTTGGGGACTCATCCCGGACGAGTCTTTGGGGGAGATGGCTGCACATCCCAAACGGGGATAGGCGTGCCCACAGATAGTTTTTCCCATGGTCTCTAGCTCTGAGTGTGTAGCCTCCCTCCCTCTCTGACAAAAGACCCAAGGCAGATATACTCAGTGAAAAGCAGAATTGAAGACAAAAAGGAGAAACAGAGTCCTGACGGGTTGGCAGTAGTCTGAAAGGAAAACACGTGTTCTCGAGATGAGCTTGGAAGGTCTGGGGATCTATTGGCTGGGTGGAGGGAGACCCCAGGGATTAGCCCTCCTAAAATTGTTGTGTTGGACTGCTTGCTATTGATCTAAACGAAAGGACTTTCTAAGAAAGGCTCTTAGGCTCTCTCTCGGGCAACTACACAGCAGGACAATTGACCTCCACTGACAATTTGGTTTGAGACCAAGTTGTAAAAATGGGATAGAAATAGTCCAAAGAATTTGTCAGAACAGTAGCTAGGTATAAAAAGAAATGTAAAAGGTGAAAATAAGGGCTCTACATGTGTCAGTGTATATATGTTTGTCTGCTTTGTATTGTTTTTGTCCTGTGTTAAAAGTTAGCAAGTTCCTAAGAGATAAAGAGTTCAGCCTCTGTGTTGCACGCTTAGAAAAATATCAGGCTGAATTGCTGGGAGTTGGGATTCAGTAAAAGTAGTAATTCTTTAAGATTGGCTCCAAATGTATTGATCTTAAATCATGGAATATCTAGGCATTCTCTGGGAAAGTAGAGAGATGCACTAAATGGGCTTGGAAGTTTAGAGAAACTCCATTTGGATTCTGGGGGGAAGAATGTTCAAGGTGGAAACATTCTCTCCAGGGGCAGGGGTACTGGGAAAACCCCTAGTCTGTTTTGCTGATTTAAAAGCTCTGTTAGGTAGTAAGAACAAGATTAAGAAATTTGGGAATACATTATTTTAATGTTACTTTATATAAAACTTGCTTGTGATTTTAAACTTTTTAACCTGATGTGCTAATTTGTAAGTAAGGAAAAACTGGGCTGAAGCAGTTTTCACAGCATGCTAGATATGCAATAAAACCTTATCTGATGGAAACTCAGGCAGTAGAAAATCATTTGATTAGAAATATTGGGATGATTCTAAAATTATGGGAAATATAATTTTGCTATTGCCTTTACATACTAGGTTTGTTTATTCTGAGTATAAGATCTTAGAATTTCTTTGAATATTGAAACCTTTATTACTATATAAAGAGGAAAAAGAAAAAAATTTTGTCTAAAAGCAGCCTGCTCTATTTAGAGAGAAGGAAAAGAACAATAAAAGGCTATAAAAGCTCTGCCTAAATAGATAAGAGAGCTGCTAATTACAATCAGAAGAACACTCAGACAAAAAAATAGAAAGAAAACTTTTTTAAAAGCAGATGTATTAGTTTGATTCAGTATGTTACCTTCTGAAACATGTTGGGTAATTTGTTAACATTGTTATGCTTTATGGAGTTAGCTAGATATTCATTGTATTGTGAATCTTAAAAGTTCTGAAGGGAATTAGAGAGGAGAATGCAGGAGATTTATGAACGATTGATTTATAGGAGTAAATTGGAAACTTGAATGATATCAAGAAGGAATCAGTTGGAAAAAGAAAGGAAATTAACTGATTGCCTAAATCTTGAGAATTCCTTTGTAGAAAATTGAGTGGGAGAAGGGCAGCAGTGGAAAGTTGCTTTTCTTCCTGTTTCCTCCAAACTGCTCAAGTTGAGTGCAGGGGACAGGCTGCTCTCACAAGATGATAATTGACTGAATATTTGTTTCTTTGAGACATAATGACTTTTTGTTTAAAGAATATGCTCAGAAATGTGATGTTTTTAAGACCTTTTCAGGTTCTTTTATGTTAAAATAGTAAGTTTTAATTAATTATATTGTTGCCAATTATTTAAAGGTAGTAGTTTTTACCTTTGTCCTTTTGAAAATGTTTTTGTTATGGCAATATGTAGTTGAGGATTTTTCTGTGTATTGGGTATTTTAAAAGCAAAATGATTGGTATAATGTTCAACTTATGAAACATCTACTTGGGTATATAAGAATTGTGTAAACATTCTGAGATAAATTTCTTAATGTTAAGTCTTACAATATGTAGATGATCCTCTTGTGGCAGGGAGGAAAGAGTCTGTTAAGTAAACTAGGGGCACAGGGATTAAGAGTTTCCCAAGACAAATGGCAATTTGTGAAATGTGAGGAAAAATATTTAGGCCATTTTATAAGCTTAGGGAAAAAGAAATTAGACCCTGTACAGATGGAGGGGATTCTTCAAATTACTAAGCGTAGGACGAAAAAGAGTCTCCAGAGATTTCTAGGATTGGTGGGGTATTGTAGAACCTGGATTGATGAATATGTATTATAATACTCATTTGTTGGAAGAGAAGCCTGATATAGTGCAATCTATAGTGATATAGATTCAAAAAGAAGAACAAAGTTGAAATGTCAGCCCCTGTATTACTTTTGCCATCATTTGAAAAAGGCTTTTCATTTATATATAAATACAGTAAACAGGGTGGCTTTAGGAGTATTAGCACAATTAAGGGGAGGGCAGCCACAGCACTTTTGGTAGAAGAAAAGTCGGAAATTACCTTTTGGGGGTAGTTTAATAGTGAGTGTTCTGCACCAGGTTCGATCAATTCTGAATCAAAGGGACTGGGAGGTAGCTAACTGATTCAAATCATCAGCAAATCAGGGGTCCGGCCTTGGGAGGAACCGGTTGGCTCATCTCAATAATCCCGCCCTAGCGGCATCTCACAACTGGCCAGATCCACCCCAGGAAGTGCAGGATTGGACATCTGTTCTGCCTCTCACGCAGTACTAACACCTGACCAGAGCCTGCAAGTGCTGTCTACCAGAAGGATTTTTTGGATTAATCCTCAGGAGAGCTAGCTCCTCTCTTGTAGTGCTCACCATTCACCTGGAGTGGTAGATGCTGATTTCCAGGGAGAAATTAAACTTGTGGCCTTAGTCCAATCATTCCCTGCAACCATCCTTGTGGGTTCCAGGATTGCTCAACTCCTTCTCTTGCCTAACCACAATGCGCACAGAACGGCCAAGACCCAGCGCCACAGCACCAGCTGCTTTGGTTCCTCTATTGCCTATTGGGTACAGAAAATTTTGTCCCAGAAACCCATGCTGAGCCTTAGACTAGATGGCAAAATTTTTGAGGGTCTTATTGACGCCACTGTGTTAAGAAAAGAGGAGTGGCCTAAGGGATGGCCCCTCTCAGCCTCCCTCACCCATCTTTGGGGCATAGGCCAAATTGCAAACCCTGAACAAAGTTCCAAGATGCTCACATAGGAGGACTTGGAAAAAAACACAGGCACCATACAGCCCTACATCCTCATTTTGCTTCCCTTTAATTTATGGGGTAGGGATCTACTTTCCCAGATGGGCCTGGTTATGTTTAGCCCTAATGAGACTGTTACCTCTCAGATGCTTAAGCAGGGATTCCTGCCTGGCCAGGGTCTGGGCAAGCATGCACAAGGCATGAGAGAACCCATTTCAATCCAGAAACGCCCTGACTGCCTGGGACTAGGAAATTTTTCCTAATGGTCCAATGAACCTGTCTGGGTTGGTCAGTGGCCACTTTCTAGAGAGAAGTTGACAGCTGCTGAACAGTTAGTGCAGGAACAACTCCTAGCTGGCCACATGGAGGCTAGTAATTCTCCCTGGAACTCCCCCATTTTTGTAATAAAAAAGAAATCAGGTAAATGGGTCTTAGAGCACTGAACAAAACATATCCAGATACTCCCCTTAATATCTAGTTCTTATATTGCTCAATACGTCCCTCCTTCTTGAGACTGTCACATACATCAAACCAACCTCTACCACCATTGATTTAGATTTATTCCTTTGAATATAATCCGCCATTTGTTCCCACTCAGCTCCCTTTTACCTATGCCACCTTTGTGCCCACACCGGCCTTCCTGGACCATTATCTGAAGGAAATGCTCTCCCTGATCTTGGCGCTTGCTCATGCTATACCCTTCTTTCTTCTGCTATACAAAATACACAACGTGCCCACTCCCACTATCACCTTAATGCCCATATTTTGTGCTTGTTATTTAAAATCACCCATGAACAAGCTTGCCAGATAGTTAAACAATGCCCTGCATGTGTCATCTTTTTACCTTCACCCCATCTTGGGATCAAATCCACTTGGACTACTTCTAAATGAACTGTGGCAAATGGGTGTCACTCATCTCCCCGATTTCGGGAATCTTAAATGCCTCCACGTGACCATAGATACTTATAGTGGATTACTTTTTGCCACACTTCAATCTGGAGAAGCCTGTAAACATGTTATTGCTCATGTACTAGCCTGCCTCTCGGTCATGGGAATGCCTACCTCCATTAAAACTGACAATGACCGGGGATACACTGGCCAAGCTTTCAAAGCTTTTTGTACCACTCTTTCCATTCAACATGTCACTGGCATTCCCTATAACCCCCAAGGCCAAGGCATAGTAGAAAGGGTTCATCAAATCCTTAAAAATACCATTCTTAAACTAAGAAAGGGCACTCTATACTCTATTAAAGAATCCACTCAGAACCTTGTCAACCATACCTTATTTATTTTGAATTTCTTACATCTTGACATCAAAGGTAAAACTGCAGCTGATGGCCTCTGGCACTCCAATTCTGCTCACAGTTATGCAGAAGTACTATGGAAGGACCCTCTAACCAACAAATGGCATGGCCCCGATCCTGTCCTTATTTGGGGCTGAGGGTCAGTTTGCATTTATTCTAAAGAAATGAAATCTGCCAGGTGATTGCCAGAGTGTCTAGTAAAACAAATAGATAGTCATTCAGAAAATAACGATAAATTAACCTTTTCCAGGGAAGATGATTCTCCCTGAGACTAGTTCTCCTCTTTTTATAGGCCATAAAGACAACCAATTGCATGATCCTGCTTGGGACATTGTTCATCCTCGACCCCCTGACAGAGGGAGGATTCAGGCCACCAGTCAAGAGGCCAAGTTACTCAAACAACTGTATGGGGCTCCTTGCAAATGCAGGGGGGAAGAGGGGATGATATACTACTGTCACACATTCATATCATTCCAGGAGATGAACCAGTCCCTCTCCCAAGCCTTGACTACATAAGTGGCCGAAAAAAAAGGGCTGTCCTCTTCATACCTTTTCTGGTTGGTCTTGGCATCATGGGAACGGTAGGCTCAGCAAGGCTAGGCGTTGCTGTCCACTCCTATACCAAACTTTCCAACTAACTCATTAATGATGTTCAAACCCTTTCCAGCACTATTAATGATCTTCAAGATCAAATTGACAGTTTGGCCAAAGTAATGTTGCAAAATAGAAGTGGTTTAAACCACCTTACTGCAGAACAAGGGGGGGATATGTTTAGCCCTACAGGAACACAGCTGTTTCTATGCCAACAAGTCTGGAATCGTGCGGGACAAGATAAGGAAGCTCCAGGAAGACTTGGTTAAGCGGCGCAAAGAACTCTTTGACAATCCCCTGGAGTGGATTACATGGGATACTTCCATATCTTCTCCCTCTTATTGGACCCCTATTTGCTTTCATTTTGCTTTTATCCTTTGGCCCTTGGGCTTTTTGGAGACTTACGATCTTTGTAAAATCTCAGATAGACAGAGTTTTGGCAAAACCCAATCAGATTTATTATAACCGCCTTGAAACTGGTGGTGACCCCCCCTGACTCTTATGTGGATATTGGGAGCATTCTGGGGCCATCGAGACCTGGTTAGCCAATGACAGGTTAAGATTCCCCAAGGATTGGTTAACCTAAGCCAGGAAGAAATACACATGTATATCCTTCCTATGACGGGTAAGACTTTTCCCCAAGGGAACAACCTAAGCCAGGCACTGGTCACTGGGCATAATGCCTTCTCCACATTTAAAAAAAGAAAAAAGGAGACCTGTGGGGTGCCAACACTGAGCTCAGGGCAAAGGTCATATTCCTATGTAAATACCCACCTAGGATAAAGAAGTCTGTCTCCACACAATTTACACCTGGGGCAAAGGTTACACTCTTACCATCCCTGCGTATAGAATTCTGTCTCCACACAAATAACATTCTGGAATAACTCATGTCACAAGAACTTTCTGTGGATCTATAGCCTTTGTGCCTTACTCCATTATACCCTATATAAATTTCTGCTTATCCCTACAATGAACAAGACTTGATCAGAAATCCTGTCCTGTCTCCATTTTTCAAGTCTCCTGTCCTCCATTCCCTATTCTCTTCTAGGGTCCAAGTTTTTGCCCTGCAGGACGGGACAACTCTGAAAGACTTATGATAAAAAATGTTATCCATCTACAAAGAAAGAACTGATGGTGTCTGAATACAGACAAAGTAGAAGTATACTTATTTATTTTTTTGACTTTTTGTCTTTGTTTCCTGTCACAACACAATTTATTAATTTTGGAAATAATTTTTTGTGAATAAATATACACCACCTATATTAAATTGCATGTCTTCTTAATGAAGTGAGGTGAGGAGAAAGGGAGAGAATTCAGAACTCAAAAATTTTAAAAATGTTTTTTACATGTTACTATGGAAAAATAAAATACTAATTTTTAAAAAGGAATTCTGCCTATTGTACTGAATATCCTTTAGAGTTTGTCTAACCATATGTATATTTAGGAAAGACAATTCAGATGGACAATAAATTGGACCCAGAACTTAAGAGGAGAGCACATAAGGCTAGGTTCCTATGAAAAATTTGCAAAGCACTTTGACTATCTCAAGATTCTTGTAAGTTCAATTTAATAAAAAATTTAATTTATCTATAAATTGTGGAAAGGGAGAATTAGTTATGGGATTGATTCCTGTAAATATATTTTTGTTTTTATAATGTAACATAATGAAAAATAGAAAGGAAGGGGACATTTATAGAAATATTTCAACATCTTACCTTCATCATGAATTTCTGTAGCAGCATGGAAAGAAAAAAAGAAAGCATTAAACATTCAGTTGTTCAAAGATATTCAAAATCAATTTTTCTTTTTCTGGAAGCCAAATTGAGCTCTCCAAATTATAAAACGTAAAAATACATTTGCAACATTGTTCCAATACAGCTTATACTAACTACAAGTGAGAGAGCAAAAACTACAACCAACAATACATTTGTAGACACCTTTGAATTAATACCCTTCTTTTAAAATATGTTCATGCTAATATGTTTGAATGTTTTAATTATGAATTAATATTCAGTGTATTTAGGCAGAGAGAAAACAAACTATAGTTAGAAGTAGAATTTATAGACACTATAGACACTATTAGTAAATGTTTTATCACTTCCTTTCAACTTTTCATCCAACAAAACAATGTAACATGATCCAAAGAGTAGAGCAAATGAGCAGCAAGTCCTGTGTATAAGAATTAGTATATGTGACACATCTTAATCTCTCTCTTTTTTTTTTTGACTTTTTTATTAATTTTTATAATTATAACATTTTCTTTGGCAGTACATATGCATAGGTAATTTTTTTTTTTTTTTTTACAACATTATCCCTTGTACTCCCTTCTGTTCCGAGTTTCTCCCCTCCTTCCTTCCACCTCCTCCCCTGGATGGCGGGCATTCCCATACATATTAAATATCTTATAGTATATCTTAAGTACAATATATATGTGCAGAACCGAATTTTGTTGTTGTTGTTGTTGTTGCAAAGGAAGGATTGTATTCATAAGGGAAAAATAATCTGGGAAGAGAAACAAAACAAAACAAAACAAAAAAAACAAACAAAAAAACAATGCTCACAGTTTACACTCATTTCCCAGTGTTCCTTTTCTGGATGTAGCTGATTCTGTCCATCATTAAGCAATGGAAATTGGATTAGCTCTTTTCTATGTTGAAGATATCCACTTCCATCAGAATACATCTTCATATAGTATTGTTGTTGAAGTGTATAGTGATCTTCTGGTTCTGCTCATTTCACTCAGCATCAGTTCATGCAAGTCTCTCCAAGCCTTTCTGAATTCATCCTACTGGTCATTTCTTACAGAGCAATAATATTCCATAGCCTTCATATACCATAATTTACCCAACCATTCTCCAATTGATGGACATCCATTCATTTTCTAGCTTCTATCCACTGAAAAGGGCTGCCACAAACATTTTGGCACATACAGATCCCTTTCCCTTCTTTAGTATTTCCTTGGGATATAAGCCCAGTAGTAGTATGGCTGGGTCAAAGGGTATGCACATTTTGATAACTTTTTGGGCATAATTCCAGATTGCTCTCCAGAATGGTTGGATTCTTTCACAACTCCACCAACAATGCATCAGTGTCCCAGTTTTCCCACAGCTCCTCCAAAATTCATCGTTATTTGTTCCTGTCATCTTAGCCAATCTGACAGGTGTGTAGTGGTATCTCAGAGTTGTCTTAATTTGCATTTGTCTGATCAATAGTGATTTGGAACACTCTTTCATATGAGTGGAAATGGTTTTAATTTCATCATCTGAAAATTGTCTGTTCATATCCTTTGACCATTTATCAATTGGAGAATGGCTTGATTTCTTATAAATTAAATAAATTTGGAGATGAGGCCTTTATCAGAACCTTTAACTGTAAAAATGTTTTCCCAATTTGTCACTTCCCTTCTAATCTTGTTTGCATTAGTTTTGTTTGTGCAGAAACTTTTTAATTTGGTGTAATCAAAATTTTCTATTTTGTGATCAATAATGGTCTCTAGTTCTCCCTTGGACACAAACTCCTTCCTCCTCCACAAATCCGAGAGGTAAACCATCCCATGTTCCTCCAATTTATTTAGGATTTCGTTCTTTATGCCTAAATCTTGGACCCATTTTGATCTTATCTTAGTATGTGGTGTTAAATGTGGCTCCATGCCTAGTTTCTGCCATACTAATTTCCAGTTTTCCCAGCAATTTTTGTCAAATAATGAATTCTTATCCCAAAATTTGGGATCTTTGGGTTTGTCAAAAACTAGATTGCTATTTTTATTCACTGTCTTGCCCTGTGAACCTAACCTATGCCACTGATCAACTAGTCTATGTCTTAGCCAATACCAAATGGTTTTGGTGACTGTTGCTTTATAATGCAGTTCTAGATCTGGTACAGCTAGACTACCTTCACTTAATTTTTTTTTTCATTACTTCCCTTGCAATTTTTGACCTTTTATTCTTCCATATGAATTTTGTTGTTATTTTTTCTAGGTCATTAAAATAGTTTCTTGGGAGTCTGATTTGTATAGCCCTAAATGAATAGATTAGTTTAGGGAGTATTGTCATCTTAATTATATTCGCTCGGCCTATCCAAGAGCACTGAATATCTTTCCAATTATTTAAATCTGACTTTATTTTTGTGGCAAATGTTTTGTAATTTTGCTCATATAATTCCTGACTCTCCTTTGGTAGATATATTCCCAAATATTTTATGCTATCAATCATTATTTTGAATGGAATTTCTCTTTGTATCTCTTGCTGTTGGATTGTGTTGGTAATGTATAAAAATGCTGAGGATTTATGTGGATTTATTTTGTATCCTGCAACTTTGCTAAAATTCTGAATTATTTCTAATAGCTTTTTAGCAGAGTCTTTGGGGTTCTCTAAGTATACCATCATGTCATCTGCGAAAAGTGATAATTTGATTTCCTCATTTCCTACTCTAATTCCTTGAATCTCTTTCTCGGCTCTTATTGCTGAGGCTAGAGTTTCTAGTACTATATTGAAAAGTAATGGTGATAGTGGGCAACCTTATTTCACTCCTGGTCTTATAGGGAAAGGTTCTAGTTTATCGCCATTACATATGATGTTTACTGAAGGTTTTAAATATATGCTCCTTATTATTTTAAGGAATAGTCCATTTTATTCCTATACTCTCAAGCGTTTTTAGTAGGAATGGATGTTGGATTTTATCAAATGCTTTTTCTGCATCTATTGAGATGATAATATGGTTTTTATTAATTTGATTATTAATATGGTCAATTATCCTAATAGTTTTCCTAATATTAAACCAGTCCTGCATTCCTGGTATAAATCCCACTTGGTCATAGTGTATTATCCTGGGGACGATTTTCTGAAGTCTATTTGCTAATATTTTATTTAAGATTTTAGCATCAATATTCATTAAGGAAATTGGTCTATAGTTTTCTTTCTCAGTTTTCGATCTACCAGGTTTCGGTATCAGTACCATGTCTGTGTCATAAAAGGAATTTGATAGGACTCCTTCAATCCCTATTTTTAAAAATAGTTTACATAGCATTGGAGTTAGTTTTTCTTTAAATGTTTGGTAGAATTCACATGTAAATCAATCTGGTCCTGAGGACTTTTTCTTAGGAAGTTGGTTAATAGCTTGTTCTATTTCTTTTTCTGAGATGGGACTATTTAGACTACTTACTTCTTCCTCTGTTTATCTGGGCAAGCTATATTTTTGAAGGTATTCTTCCATTTCATTTAAGTTATTGAATTGATTGGCATAAAGTTGAGCAAAGTAGCTCCTAACTATTGGTCTAATTTCCTCTTCATTAGTGGTGAGTTCTCCCTTTTCATTTACAACACTAACAATTTGCTTTTTCTCTTTCCTTTTTTTAATCAGGTTTACTAAGGATTTGTCTATTTTGTTGTTTTTTTCATAGAACCAACTCTTAGTTTTATTAATTAATTAATTCAATAGTTTTTTTATTTTCAATTTTATTAATCTCACCTTTTATTTTTTGAATTTCAAGTTTTGTGTTTGTCTGGGGGGTTTTAATTTGTTCCTTTTCTAGCAATTTTAGTTGTAAGCCCAATTCGTTGGCCCTCTCTTTTTCTATTTAATGCAAGTAGGCCTGTAGAGGTATAAAACTTCCCCTTATTACTGCTTTGGCTGTATCCCACACATTTTGGTATGATATCTCATTATTGTCATTTTCTCAAAATTGTCAAATTCTCAATTCTTAAGCTAATGCCTGGCACATAGTAAGAACTTAATATATGCTTTTGGACTTGATGACATGTATGTGTTCTGACAATATTTCTTCTGTGCTCTTAACATATTTCTTCAATGAATTTTCCTGTGACTTTGCATAAAGAGTCAGGAGGGTTAGAAACTTCATTTTATTTATAAACTTAAAGCAAAATATTCTTCCAGGAGATGATATGTGCATACTGAAACTAAGGAAAAAAGGATTGATCATAAGAAAATTATCTTTTAAATACAAGAAGTCTTTCACCCTGAATGATAGCTATATGTGAGTTTCTGTCTTGGGGCAAATTTGCTGAGGACAATTTAATTGCACCATTTTAGATATATGGACTGTTAAGATATATTAATAATTGCAACATTAATAATGTTGCTTTTATTAAAAACTCTTCAATAATTACTATTCAACATTTGAAAATCTGAAAAAGAATTATCATCAGTAGAAATACAAGACAAGTTTAATCTTAGAGTACAAAATGAAGCCTGGGAGACACGAAATTTTGTCAAGATATCTCAGTGGTCATAATCAATATGCATTTTTTCAGTAAGTTAAAAGGCAGTTCTAGACATAGATCTAAACCAGATAGTCAATATAGAAACCAAAAGGGTTATAAACTTTGTAGTCAAACATTCAGAGCCTTTATGTTAAAACAAGGCCTGGAACTGACTGTGGATCAGATCACAAAATTCAGACTTGTATTAAAGAAAGTAAGGAAAAACCATCAGACCACAAAAGTATTTAACATCCTTCAGGAATATGAAGTGAAGGTGATGTATCAATTTAAGGGATCAGATCAGACAGAATGCCTAATGAATTATGAACCAAGGTTCATAATATTTTATACAGGAGGCAGCAACAAAATGCATATCAAAGAAAAGAGCAAGAAAACAACATAGCTATTCAATGAAGCTTTTCAAATAGCTGAGAAAAGAAAACAAGTGAAAGGTAAAGGAGAAAAGAAAAATCCAACTGCATGTAGAATTCCAGAGAACCACAAGTAGAGATAAGGTTATCTTAACTGAGCATAGCAAAAGAGAAGAAAATAACAAAATTGGAAATGCAAGAGATCTCTTCAAGAAAATGTGAGATATCAAGGGAAAGTTTCATGCAAAAATAGGCATGAAAAAAGGCAGTTTACAAAAGCAAGGGAAAGTAAGAGGAAGTGGAAAGAATCCCCAAAAGAACTATAGAAGAAAGATCTTAATATTACCTTTGACTATGATGTTGTGGCTACTAATTTAGAGCCATACATGAAGTCAAGTAGAGCACTGTTAACAATAAGGTTAGTGAAGGTGATGGAATTCCAGATCAGTTATTTATAACTGATGTAAAAGATGATGATGTTAAAGTTCCATATTCAACATACCAGCAAATTTGGAAAACACAATTAGCATTGGAAAAGACCAGTTTACATCCCAATCCTAAAGAAAGGCAATGCCAAGGAATGTTCAAATTACTGAACAATTCCACTCATTTCACACCCCCACAAAGTTATGCTGAAGATTCTTCATGCTAGGCTTCAGCAATATACAAACTGAGAATTACCACAAAAGCAGGATGGCTTTGAAGAACTAGAGACCAGACTGCCAACATTTACTGAAGAAAGCAAGGGAGTTCCAGAGTAACATTTACTTTTCCTTAATTGATCACTACACTAAAGCCTTTGACTATGTGCATTACATCAAAATGTGACAAGTCCTTCAAAGAGATGGTACTACCAAATTATCTTACTTGCCTCGTGAGGAACCTGCATGTGGGACAAGATTGGAAAAGAACTCTAAATATTATCACGATATTTATTTAGCTTAAATGCACAGTGCATCCTACAAATGCAGGTTGGATGAATCAAAAACTGGAATTACAGTTGCTGGGAGAAATATCAACAACTTCAGATGATATAATCTGATGGCAGAAAGTAAAGATGAGTCCAGAAGTCTCTTGATGAGAATGAAAGAGAAGAATGTAAAAGTTGGCTTAAGTTTAACATAAAAAAGACTAAGATCTTGGGAAGGGATCCCATTACCTACTGAAAAATAGAGGAAATGGAATAAGTGTTAGATTTTATATTTTGAACTTCAAAGATCACTGCAGACATGAAATTAAAAGCCTCTTGCTCTCCAAAGGAAAGTTGTGGTAAATCTGGACAGTATAGTAAAAAGCAGAGACATCACTTTACTGACAAAGTTCTGTGTAGTTAATTTAAGGCTATGAGTCTTTCAGCAGCAACATGTGGCAGAAAGAGTTGGACTATAAAGAAAGTTGAATGCTATAGAATTGATGTTTTTTAATTGGGGTGATGAAGAAAATTTCTGAGAGTCCCTTGGATGGCAGGAAGGTCAATTCAGTTAAGATTTAAGGAATTAGTTCAGGCTACTCACTGGAAAGCAAATGATGAAGCTGAAGCTGAAATACTATGGTCACATAAGAAGATAGGACTCAATTGGAAAGACATCAATGTTAAGAAAGACTGAAGGTCAAAAGAAAAGGGGACAGGCAAAGGATGGGATGGATAGATATTGTCATGGAAACAATGAACAGTAGTTTGAACAGACTTTGAGAGACAGTGGAAGATACAAGGCCTGGCATGGATGGGTCTATAGTTACAAAGAGTCAGACATAATGACAGTGACAAAATAGTCAACTTGATGCAATTTGTTTCAAATGAACTAAGATTTTAGAAGTTTTTTTTTTTTTTAAGTTCTCCAATTTTTAAAAATAGCAGATTAACTCTAAAATTTTGTAGGGATGCAAAATAGAATAATTCTATTTATTTTTTCCTTTAGAATTTCTAATATCCAAATGGGTAACAAAGTGGGGGAAAAATAGAAAGGAATAGAAAAACAGCAGTAAACACTTTTCAGTAAAATGGAATTTATATATGTCAGCAGATTTCCACAAGAAGAAAACTGCAAAGTTGACAGAGAACATGCATAACAGAACATAAAAGTACATTCTCAATTAAAATAGCAATAAAATAATTAGTATTTTAAGAGACAAAATAGTTAAGTCTTGGTTTTGTTTGTATAATGTTAGTTATAATGGTATCAAAATGTCTGCCAAATTTTGTCAAAGTTGCAACTTAAACTGGCTTATGACTTTAAAATGTCAGAATTCATCTTTTAAAAATAAGTTATTATATTTTTTTTTCTTTCAAATAAAACATACATGTGAGGGAAAGGAAAGGAAGGGCTTACTATAAAATGCATATTATGAAGTTGAAGGGATTCTTAGGCATAATTCCAGATTGCTCTAGAGAAGGGTTGGATTCTTTCACAACTCCACCAACAATGCATCAGTGTCCCAGTTTTCCCACATTCCCTCCAACATTCATCATTATTTGTTCCTGTCACCTTAGCCAATCTGACAGGTGTGTAGTGGTATCTCAGAGTTGTCTTAATTTGTATTTCTCTGATCAATAGTGATTTGCAACACTCTTTCATATGAATGGAAATAGTTTCAATTTCATCATCTGAAAATTGTTCATATCCTTTGACCATTTATCAATTGGGGAATGGCTTGATTTCTTATAAATTAATGTCAATTCTCTGTAAAGTTATCAAACTATGTATACCCTTTGATCTAGCAGTGCTACTACTGGGCTTATATCCCAAGGAAATACTAAAGAAGGGAAGGGGATCTGTATGTGCCAAAATGTTTGTGGCAGCCCTTTTTGTAGTGGCTAGAAACTGGAAAATGAATGGATGCCCATCAATTGGAGAATGGTTGGGTAAATTATGGTATATGAATGTTATGGAATATTATTGTTCTGTAAAAAATGACTAGCAAGATGAATACAGAGAGGCTTGAAGAGACTTACATCAACTGATGCTGAGTGAAATGAGCAGAACCAGTAGATCATTATACACTTCAACAATGATACTGTATGAGGATGTATTCTGATGGACGTGGATATCTTTAACAAAGAAGAGCTAATCCAATTCCAAATGATCAATGATGGACAGAATCAGCTACGCCCAGAAAAGGAACACTGGAAAATGAGTGTAAAGTGTTAGCATTTTTTGTTTTTCTCCCCAGGTTATTTTTACCTTCTGAATCCAATTCTTCCTTTGCAACAACAACAACAAAATTCGGTTCTGCACATATATATTGTACCTAGGACATACTATAACACACTTAATATGTATGGGAATGCCTACCATCTGGGGGAGGGGGTGGAGGGAAGAAGGGAAAATTCGGAACAGAAGGGAGTACAAGGGATAATGTTGTAAAAAAACTACCTATGCATATGTACTGTCAAAAAATGTTATAATTATAAAATTAATTAAAAACATTTAAAAAAAGGAAAGGATTCTTAGGAACCAATTCATCCCAGAAAGGTTAAATGACTTAGTAGGGTAAAATAAGGGTAAAATGACTGGTGGAGCTGAATTATCTCACAGTGCTTCCAGTAAAATATTTGGGTTGCCTGCTTGTTTCCTTCTTTGTTTGCTGGGTTTGGTGATGAGAATGGTAAGGCTTAGCAAGGAAATGGGAAGATGCATTAGAGAAAGTTAAAATTCTACCTCAAAAAGATAGTAAGAAGGAAGGGAATCAGCATAAAAATTTTAACCTTAACTGATGATGAAAAACACTGGCAATGAAATACTAAAAAGAAAATCCCATATATGGAGAAAATAATCAAGAAAATGCCCTTGATTTATGTTAGAAATGTTTCATATTTATGTCAAGCACATGTTATATGTCTTCATCTAAGGATGAAAACTTTGAATCATTTTGCTCAAGTGTTTCATTTATTTTCCTAAATGTTAACATATATAACAGTGACTTACAAAGAAAAGTGTCCACAGCTGTGAAGGGATCCAACCATTCTGGAGAGCAATTTGGAACTACACTCAAAAAATTATCAAGCTGTGCATAACCTTTGATCTAGCAGTGTTGCTGGGCTTATATCCCAAAGAAATATTAAAGAAGGGAAAGGGACCCGTATGGGCCAAAATGTTTGTGGCAGCCCTTTTCGTAGTGGCTAGAAATTAGAAATTAAATGGATGCCCATTAATTGGAGAATGGCTAAATACATTGTGGAATATGAATGTTATGGAATATTATTGCTCTGTAAGAAATGACCAGCAGGATGAATACAGAGAGGCTTGGAGAGACAATTCTTACTGCCACATGCTACTCCTGAAAGAGTCATAGCTTTAACTACACAGAACTTTGTCAGTAAAGTGATGTCTCTGCTTTTTACTATGCTGTCCAGATTTACCATAACTTTCCTTTGGAGAGCAAGAGTCTTTTAATTTCATGGCTGCAGTGGCTGTCTGCAGTGATCTTTGAACTTGAAAATGAACTGATGCTAAGTGAAATGAGCAAAACCAGTAGATCATTATACACTTAAACAACAATACTATATGAGGATCAATTCTGATGGAAGTGGCTATCCTCAACAAGGAGAGGATCCAAATCAGTTCTAAATGATCAGTAATGAAAAGAACCAGCTACACCCAGCAACAGAACACTGGGAAATGAGTGTGGACAACAACATAGCATTTACACTCTTTCTATTATTGTTTCCTTGCATTTTGGTTTTTCTTCCCAGGTTAATTTTTAAGATAGTAAGCATGTATTCTAACATTTCTGCCTAAGAGAAATTTTCTGGAACATAGGATCATAAAGGGAAACAAAAAAGTAAGTTAATTAACTGTCTAAAAGAGAGATTAAATTTCTTTTGAGATAACAGACAAAAGGCTACTCCCATTGCATAGAAGCACTAAAAACAGTAACTTTGTTAGAGTCTGAGAAACTAGATGTGAATCCTAACACTTAAAAAAAAGCATCAGAGTGATCCTGAGAATGGCAGTTTAATCACTCTTGACACCAACTACATAAAATGAAGGTGACCAATAGTATCATTTTAATGGCACTTTTATGTTCAAGTTTAAAGTTAGCTCCAATAGAAGGAAAAAACTCAATTTTAGGGGTCCTGAAAAACTATTCATTAAAGAATAAACAAAAGAACACAGACTAAAAAATATTTTTTCATCTTTATTAATGTCCTCATTGTCATGATATCTGGAAGTTTTAATCTGTTAGAATTTTGGGGAGGGGAGTTGGAGGGTTATGAGAATGTAATGGGTCCCTGGAAAGATAATTAGCTTATTTTAAAAATAAAGCACCTATCAGATTGGCTAAGATGACAGGAAAAAATAATGATGAATGTTGGAGGGGCTGTGGGAAAACTGGGACACTGATGCATTGTTGGTGGAGTTGTGAAAGAAGGAGAGCAATCTGGAATTATGCCCAAAAAGTTATCAAACTGTACATACCCTTTGATACAGCAGTGCTACTATTGGGCTTATATCCCAAAGAGATCTTAAAGAAGGGAATGGACCTGTATGTGCCAAAATGTTTGTAGCAGCCCTTTTCATAGTGGCTAGAAACTTTGAGAATGGTTGGGTAAATTATAGTATATGAATGTTATAGAATATTCTCTCCTTATGAGCTCAAAAATTTTAAAGAAAAAATTGGATTACTGCATACCTATAGATAGGGATTTGAAAGGGTATTTATCAGAAAGATCCACTCTAACTTTTCCACACTCCACCTTCATACGAGAAGCATATAAATATGTTTGTTTGGGGGTTTTTGAATATAAATATAAATCAGATATATAACTATAAAGCATCAAAATATCAAAGTCAGGGTTTAGGTGAAACAAAGTCAGGGTATAGGTGAAAGACATTTCAAAATCCTCTAAAATCCCTTTTCTAAGTCATCCCCTCCCTTAATTTCTCTGGAGAATTTGTCACTGTTAACCATCTTTTCATCTGCATAATTTAACCTCTCTGGGTTTTTATGAAACTGCTCTGTCATAATTATCTTTCTGCCTGTCCAACCAATCCTAGCTGCTCTTTCTTAGGAGTACTAAATATTCCCTACATCTTATGGATTAAGTGTAACATAGTGCTCTTTATTATCACTCCCATGGTTCTGTCATCTCTCTCTGCATATGACTTTCAAATTTAAATATGCAGTCTCCATCTCCCCCAAACTACATCCCCAGCTCCTTGTTTAATTTCATCATCTAGATATCCAATAGGCATCTCAAACTCACTAGAGATAAAACCGAACTAATTTTTTCCTGAAATCTACCTCTCACACTAAAATCCTTATTTCATTCAAGGAATCAGCAATTTTTTCTGAAAACTAAAGCTCAACTCTTCATTCTCATTCATTACTCTATTCAGACCTAGCCCAATACACAATCAACTACCAAGTTTCTTTACTTTTGCTTGTTTCTACTTCACTATCTTTCACATGAGTCTTCCCTCAATCCTTACCACAACCACCACACAGTAGGCCTTTGGTTCCTCTTACCCACACCATTACAAAAGGCTCCTTATTGTGGTCTCCCTGAATCCAGCCTTCCTCTTCTCTAACTGCTCTTCAACACAGCTACCAAATAAACACTCCTATAATGAACTTTTGACCATATACCTCCCTTATTCAAGGAGCTTTATCCCCCCAGAGTTTTATGACAAAATGCAAATTTTTCGGACATTTAAGCCCTTTCACAATTTTGTTCCAACACATAGAGACTATTTAGAGACTAGCGACATTGATCTATTTTTATTCCCTCATACATAATATTCCATTTTCTACCTCCATGCTTTAACATGGGTTGTCTCACATGTCTGGAAAGTTCACTCTGCTTATCTGTGTTTTTTGAAAGCACTACTTCTTATTTTTCTTCCAGACTCAGTACAAATACTACGTCCTTCAATAATTTTCTAAATATCCCATTTACTGCTGTCCCACACTAAAACTACTTTTTATTTATTGTGAATGTCTCTGTGAACATGTTGTTTCTCACTTATAGAAAGAGACAATCTACTTTTGAAATTTTATCCCTGGTGCCTTGTACAATGCCTGATATATAAGTACTTAATGAATGCTTTACTAATTGACAAACTAGTTTCTTAAGGAATAAAGAATCGATTTGAATACTAATATTTAATTTATTTTAAAAGATAAGCAAGATTTTAGTTAAAAGATATAGCTCAAGAAAATCTGCAAAAACCAGATTTCATTGTTTCATTTATTCTGTAAAAAATGAAAAATACTCATTAGTAAGACATGGCCATATACCTCCTACCACACAGAAAAAGAATGCAGTTATCTGTAATAAAAATTTGCATTCAGCAATAACATAGAATGAAAACTTGAATTTATAAATAATTTTCTATTATGGAACAAAAGAATACATAAACATGGCACAAAATTCCACAATGGCCAGTAGTTCAATTTAAATTGGTTGCCAATATCATAAGTGCCATCTGTCCAATCTTCTCTTAGCATATTATTTTGCTTTATCTGAAAAGTCAATTAGTGTAAAGCAAATTTACATTGAAAAAAGATTACATATACTTACTTCCTTGTGGTCCATAAAACTTCACAACAAATTCTTCAAGTCCTCTTAGTATTGTAACTTCTTGTTTGCTTTCAATGCTAATATCAAAAATTAAGGAAAAATATCCATATTTAGTTTTACATATGAGAGAACAACCTATCCTTATTTTCAGATGTCATGAAGTCTTAACTAGGAATGTTATCAAGGAGAAGATGGTATGAATGGGAAGTACATAATCATAAAAACCCTGGGAATTTTAAGATATACAGTAATTTGTTATCAGTATTTATACCTTCATTCAAATTCAAGTAAAAAGTTTAAGTCTGTTAGAGAATTTTTCTCTTCAAACTTTGCAAACAGCTTACTATAGGAGCTGATAAAATATCTTCCTTCAAAGGCAACATGGCATAGTAGAAAAACTCTGGTCCCATAAGTGCAGTTATGAAGATCAAATAGTACAGTAATAATTTGTTCATTATAGTTTGAGACAATATTTGTTAAGTCCAGAGCCTGGACACATAGAAGGTGCTACATAAATGTTAGCTATTATTATTTTAATAATGTAGTGTTTTATCATGCCAATAGTCATAAGAATTAAAACTAAAAAACATTATCCCCGTCCACATATAGTTCTGCCCTTCACAAGATAAATATTAGGGTTGGGAGGCTAGGTAATTTTGACTAAGATAACCACATTTTTCTTATATCTATAAATGGAAAGAACCTATTTTTAATCCACTTTTTTTTTGGTTCCTCCTCTCATAAGTTAAAACACTTTATACTTGCTTTCCTCTATCTGTTATATTCCTTTTACCTTTTACTCAGGCGAGCTGGTGGTAGGTACAGTGAATAGAAGGATAGAATTGGCCATCAAGAAGACCTAAGATCAAAACAACCTCAGACACTTAATAAGGTAACTCTGAACAAGTTACTTACTCTCTGACGATCTCATTTTCCTTAGCAGTGAAAGAGAAATAGCACCTATCTCAACAGTACCTACATCTCAGGGTGGTTGGGAGGATCAAATGAGAATAAAATGGAGCTAGAACAATACTTCACACATGCTTTTATGCTCAATATGTGCTTATTTTTTCTCCCAACTGAGAAGTGTTAAGTATTATAACTTTCAAGATCTAAAATGAACTAAATTTATAAATCACTTTATATTTAATAGAAAGTACCTTGCTATATAGGAAAACAACAAAGATGTTAAATATAGTTTTGTCCTTTCCCTAAACTTTTAAACAGATAGAAATGAAAGCAAGCTTAAGAAGAAAGAGAAATTTACCATTTTCAAAAAAGCAGTAAAGGTCAACTTGTTGCAACAGAATATCCCTTTTCATTTATCTACTAGCAAATATCCAGATAAGAGTATGATGTCCACTTTATTTTAGAACTCCTTGCTTAAATGCAAGGGGAAGGAAGGGGAGGAGAGGGAAGGGACATTAATATAAGAGAACTTTGGCAAATTTTAGTCACAATTTCTTTAAAAATCTAAATCAACTATACTTTATATACTAACATTTTTCACCACAGCATATAGAACTGATTCATATTCCAGCTCAGTGAAATGGCAAGTGTAGCTCTGATGAAAGTGGCTGTGTTACAAACAAATATAGTTTTCTTTACAAGAACAACAACAAAAAATCTATCAGAGATAAAACTGAAGGGAAAGAACACTTTAACATTAATTGGGATACTTGAACTTATGTCAATCACAACTAAGATTATAAAGTCATGTCAAAGTTGAAATTGTTTTTTAAATCATCTACGAAATTAAATGCTCTCACTAAAGTATAAATATAGTTTCACCATTAAAGAAACAGATTTTTTAAAACAGGAAGGTATAAGCTCCAAATGATCATAAGTTAGAAAAGTTCATTATTATTCCCTCTTCATTCCCGTCAAATCTTCAAAACCTGAATAGCAAGGTTTTTCTCATGTTACAATTTAGGAATTTAAACAGAATTTTGAAATTTTCTTTGAGGAAATACAAATGTATTTTTCTGAATTTTAGACCCATATCTCCTAAATTTTAAATTACTCAGCAAAACTTCTAATGAATGTATTTAATTTTCCCTAAATGCCCAAGTCCCTTTGACCATTATGAATGCAATGAGTTGTTTCCCCATGTCAAAGGAGGTTTGGGGTTCTCAAAAAATCCTCTGGTGCTGAGAATGACAAATGACCACAGTGTGTGTGCCTAGAGCAGAGAGAGAGCTGGAGAGGGAAAGGGAACAGAAAAGGAACCCTAAATGGGGCCAAATTGAGGGGCTCATGAAACATCAAGGCTAAAAAGTTTGGATTTTATTCTGTAGGTAATGGGGACATATTGAAATACTTCTGAGCAAGGGATAATTCAACAAAAAGTATTTTATATTAAAAAATAATTCCATTGACATAGATAGGAATGATGAGATACCTTAGAAAACAAAATGACTTCTGGAAAGCGATGTGAAAAATAACCTGCAGCAGAACCATTAATCATAGAATTAAAGTTCACCTTAAGATCACTTACTGCAACTCCTGGTCTTAAAAATGAAAGAGATGAGCCTAACTCCCCACCTCCCAAATGAGTCTAGGTGGTGGAGCTTGGCTAAACTCTAACCTCTTCATTTATGGTTGCACTACACTGTCAGAATATGCTAACTTACACTATTAGGAGAGTGTCAGAGATGTTCATGTGTGCAAATCATACTTTTGCATTTATTTACTGCTTCTGATGGAGTGAGTTAGCATAGTAAATGGAAGTCACTAGCGGTAGTAAAAGGCAGGTGGCTAAGATTCACTGGCTTAATAGGACAGGTGAGCTAGCTAATTGCAGATCTCAGGCAGGAAGGGCACTGCAGGGATGCCTAAGTTATATACTATTTCATTTTTCTAGGCTGAGGACAGTAGAAATAGGTAAGGAAAGTACTGAACTGAGAGATATTACAAAAAGTGAAAGATCTTAACTGAAAATATAAAAAGAATAATTCAAAGTTGATTTTGCTGGGATTTCTACAAGACAGATTGCCAGTACAAAAATAAATCCTATTCACCACAGATATGTTCTCATTCACTTTCTTATTTTCCTTGAGTTAGGAAGATCTGAGGACTTAAATGAACACAGCAATACAAGCAATAATATCCTCTAAAACTAAGTAAATAGAGAATGCTGAAAGAGAATGTGTCTAATAAAAAATCAAATGAGTTTAGATTCAAAAGAAAAATTAAAGACAATTTACCTGATATCACAGTTTACAAATCTGTGGGAGTGACACTTCTATTATAAATCAGAATTAATGAACTGTGACAATCATATTATACTGTGGCAATTAATTTTAATCAATTTTTAAAAATTATGACATATGAATGTCAATTGCAAAAGGATTGAAATATTCCATTTTTTATGAACAGAATGAACCAAGTTGCAATATTTTTCATTTAAGTTTTTTATTCATATTTTTTGTTGTAGTATCCTCATTTCTGAATGTACTCCTCATCCCTCTCCTACTCAAGAGTCATCTCTTATAAGAAAGACTAAGGCAGGGAGGTTAAAATCAGCACAGGAAAAGCAATGTATTAACCAACTCTTGACAATATAAGCAATATTACACACCCATATTTCCTTTATCTCTTCTGGGACAAGCTCTGTCACTATAATTTCATAACATTTATTTTTCTATTCTATATTTACTATGTTGTTCTCATTTGTGTATACTTCTTTCCTGGTTCTGGCTAATTCATTCTACATTAGTTCGTGTAAATTTCCATCATATTAACATACCACAGTTTAAGCCATACAGCAAGTGCTATTATGAATATTGTGGTATATATGGGATTCTTCTTTCTCTTCTTGACTTTGGGAAAGAGCTAACGATGAGATCTATGGATCACATAGTATAGACATAACTTGAAATTACTTTATAAAATGGCTGGATCAAATCACAATATCTTCAATAGTGTATTAGGATACTCATCTTTTCATAGTATCACTAATGCTGCTAATTCTCATCTTCTATCATCTTTACTAATCTAGATTTATCAATTTCATGATTCAGTATTAAGATTTTTTTGGTCATTATTTGGAGGGAGAAAGGATTTATATACTTGCAACTTAAGTTCACTAACTGATCATGCTAAAAAAAATCATAACAAATATGAGAAAATTCTTTTCTGAACAAAAAATACATTAAGCAATGTGATTTTTAAAATTGATCTTTAAAATCCTAAGTACCACTCATATTGCTGAATGTGCACAACTGTCTGAGATTGGAATATTGATCAATTTTTTTATATGATACTTTAGGAGAAAGTATTAATATAAAGCACTACTTTAAGGTTATTAATTTTGAAGCACAGTTAAAAAAAAAAGAAAACTGATAAATTTATACCATCTTAGAATAATACAATTCATTTAAAGTGTATTTTACCAAATAAGAATATCTTTTTGATCAAAAAAAGAATGTGTTACCTATACTGGTAAATAAAATAGTCAATATTAAACATTAAAACAATAATTATTTGATTAACGCTACCATGTGTAACACAGCTCTTCCTCTTGCAGGGTGAAAATCAATAAATATAAGAAGATAGATAACAAATACTGCTAAAATGAAGAATTGGCAGAACAGGCTGAAAAGACATTTCGAGTTAATTTTAGAAAAAGACATTAAGAGTTAATTTTAATTCAAATTATTTTGAATTAATCTTGGAGGGCTGGTCTAAAACTATGAACAAAACTGACATTTTCTATCTCCTTTCCCCCAATGCAATTCAGAAATGAATGCTTGTTAATTGTTTCTATTCTTAGTGATTTTAACAGTCTCCAATGGCATCAAGCATTAGGGAACTACTTTTTCTGCTTGACATGGTAATATGTAATTGAAGTTTTCTTATAAGGCAAAAAGGGCATCTCACTTCCTACCTAAATGCACTCCTTTGACACTTTATCATATGCCTCCCAACCTTCAGTTTCCTTTTGTATGTTTTCTTCCCCCTTTAGATTTTTAAGCTCTTTAAGGATAGGGATTGTCCTTTTAAAAAGATTTGTACCTCCAATGTTCAGCACATGTTAGGTTCTTACTAAGTGCTAATGAGATAATGAGATATTAGGTTCTTACTAAGTGCTATGTCGGTACTTGACAATTCTCTAGTTCCGGCCATGACTGGGAGTTTTACTTGTGAATTTCTGGGGAAGAGCTTGTATGCTTAGGAGGAGCAAGTTCATTGGTTGAAGTAATTTTTCCCAGAAGCCCTTGCATTATCCCACACCCATTCTCTGGGAGGATAAAAGAGGGAAGTCACTAGTCTGGACCAGAGTTGACAGCAACTATCTGGAGACAACGGCTCTCTACTGGAAGAAGAATCTGTCAGAGAGATGTGAATTGACACAGCAGATCTCCTCCCAGAGAGCGATTGGCAACTTCTGGAGACAACAGCACGTTACTAGCACGGTGCTTGACACACCAGCAAAAATTTAATACATGTTTACTGATTGTTGACTAGTGAAGGAAGAACAGTCCTATCTATATGACAGACTGACCCAACTCCTAACAAAGGTGAAAATTGAGACAAATTTTTCCAAACAAGTTCAATGATAAAGCTTTTTTACATATATACATATATAAAATAAAATGTTACAGAATTTTTGTTTTACTTTATTCTTCAAATAGGAAGAAGAGAGAAAAGATGCATTATATGAGATAAGCAAAAGCTGGGAACAAAATACACCCCCAACAAATGGAGAATGGTTAAACAAGCTATGATATATATTATATAATGCAATAGTAATGGAATAGTACTATACTAAAAAAGTACCCAAACATAAAGTTAACATTAAGAAGAAACAAAATTCTGATCAAAAATAATCATCAGCATTTTCCAGTCAGTGAACACATCTCTTTTTTTGGTAAACAGCTGTTTTCAAAGAATGTACCTTATTGGTGGTTTTATTTGGGTCTTCATTGGGAACTAACTGTTAGGTCAAACTGTATTCAAAAAACATTTTAAAATATATGACAAAATTAAACTCCAATAAATGGAATTTTAAAATCTGGTTTCCTTGTTTGAAACTAAAAACAAATTAAGTCTAAAGATGTGTTAGGAACAACTCTTACTTGAGATACAAAGCCTAAAATTATTTTTCAGTGGTAAAGAAAGGTTTTCTTCTGCCTCCTGATATCAGTAACAGATAAAAATCCCTTCATGCAAAAGTATCAAAAGCATAGCAGGAATTAAAATAGCTGCTTGGAATGAAGACATGGCATTTCCATGAGTGATGAAATGCCATATATGAAAAATTACTGGACGTTTCTATTCATTTAAATGTAAAACAGTAAACCATAATGTCCTATTACAATTTTAAGAAAAAAAAAAACAATTTTAAGGTTAGAGCTTTCTATCTTATAGCTTTAAACAGCTTTCACGAGGAATACTTAAAACTCCCTACCTAACTTTAATGTATCTTCTTTTAACACGAAGAGAATGGGAATTCAATTTGATGATTTTTAACACTATGACTACAGAGGTATTTATTTGCTATCCTATATGAATATGAATACATATCTGCTTTCCCAATTAATTTTGTTTTCAATTTCAGATTGAACTAAAGTTGTGTGGCAAATGTCTTTAAGATCGAAACAATCTATGCATAACATAATATAATTATTTGGAAATCTTATGGAATGTTAGGTCTATGGAAAAATGATAATAAATAGGGCACTTCAGAAACACCCAATTTCAAATCCAACACTTATTGACTATGACTCTGTCTGTACAAGTCGTTTAATCCTGTTTGCCTCAGTTTTCCTCATCTAGAAAATGAAATGGAAAAAATGGCAAACTGCTTCAGTATTTTTGCCTAGAAAATCCAAAATAGAGTTGGACATAACTAAAGTGAATGAATGAAAACTAAATGTCCACTGATCAAAAATACTTTAATAAGGTTCTGTAATCAAACAAAATGGAGTTATTTAGCACATTAACTACACAAAACTAAGTGGCTAACTCATGGTAGAATACCACTGGAAAATAATTTTTTAATATTTAATGAACTCTTCTATCACTGTTGTTATTCATTCCATCATTCATTAGTGGAAATCAAGTAACAAAACATTTATTATATTGCTAATATGTGCTAGGTAAAAGAATCCTAACACTTCAAAGAACTGCAGGGAAAACATGTACATTATTAGGTAAATTCAAAATAAGTGTATGGAATAACTCTAAGAGGTAGTAAAAGTAAAGTGGAAATGAATTCCAAGTATCAAAGTTTTTAGCCAATTCAAAAGCAGAACAATGAGAGATGAAGCTTCAAATGTGATTAATGCTCAGTATGACCAGTTTGGCTTGATAGCAAAATGTATGAACTTAAGGTGGAAAGGTAGGTTGTAAAGAGCATTAAATATGAGAGACAATAAAGAGTTACTAGAATGTCTTAAGAAAAGAAGAGACAAGGTCCAGTCAAAATTTTTAGGAAAAGGTCTTCCATAGTGATGTAAAAAGCTCCTCATCTCCATGCAGCTTAAGTAAAAAGTCTCACTTTTTGCAACAGGCCCTTCTCTACCTTCATCTTGGTATTATGAGGGATAGAAAATCATATCCAAAAATGACTACTCAGAGACCGCTCAAAGTAAAAAGCAGAAAAGTAGTTTTATTTAATAAATTCTCATGAGAATGAGCAATTCCACTGTGAAGAGGGAAAGAGAGAAAGCTCACAGTAGAAGGGCTAAAGAACTAGGAGAAGATACACAGTTTTTATAGGTTTAATTGCAAAGGATTACATTATGAGTTTGGGGAACATTAAGGAATAGCTGCCACCCCACCTGTTAATTAGATGTTATTATTCGTGCCAAAAACAGCAGATTCTCTGGTTCAGGGAGGAAAGATACATCAAGCAACTACTCACCTAGACATTGATAGCTTGGACAGAGATAAATGTCATCATCTTGGGTTAAATACATATATCTAAAATCTAAGCCAATATTGGGTAATATTCAACATACTTGTGCAGGTCACAGAGACCTAGAGAAGATAGAATGCAGAAAAGGAATTTCACATTTCTGTAAGTTCTTCACCATATCTTACTCCATACTTGCTCCACACAGTATAGAAGTTTCCTTCAGAAACTACCTTCAGTTTCTCTTGTTTTAATACATAACTGCACACTGTCTCCCCCCTTTAAATCGTGAGCTTTATAAGGGCAAGGACTATTTAGTTTTTCTCTTTCTTTATAGCTCCCATACCTGGATTAGAAAAGTTTAACAAATAATAGCTAACTGACTCACTGGAATATGGACTGGAGTAGGGAAAGACGTGAGACTGTATCCAATCAGTAGTTTACTTGGTTTTTCTTTATCATTTATATCCTATTAGCTTCTGGATTCATCAATAAAAATGATTTTTTTTTCTAGAATAAACCAACTGATTTTTAAAAATTTCTATGAACAAATTATCATTATTTAATAATGTTACTCAGAAGCATTGTAGATTTGATCAATAAACATTTAAAAGGTAAGATGTACTCCACGGATCTATAAATCACTATGTAGCCAATTCATCTTATATTGGAAGAAAAAAAATAACAACAAGAAGGCCTCAGACACTAGATGGAGACAAGAATATCCACAATACTCTGAAATTCATAATGAACATCTCAATAGCTGACATAGAAAACAGTAATCCCTATCCTTCAAAATCTCACACATTTGAATACTAAATTTTCCCATACCCTAAACCACCTCTTAGAGAATAAAAACTTTTCCCAAGGCCACTTACACTATATTACATCTTGTGCAAAAAATGTATATCCAAAATGCTTGGGAAAAAATTATGCAGGAAAAGCTTACTTTATATTACATGCTGAATTCTGTCTGTGTCAGAAATTTAAGACTTTGAGGACAACTAAGACTGTTTCTAATTTTTCTAACATCCTATTTTTTATGTACCTAAGGAATTCTATTCACCAGAGAATTTCCTACAAGGATAATAATTTCACATTTTACCATTCTTTAACAATGTTAAACTTTCATAACTGAGTATATATATTTACAATACATTATACATAGTCTCGATCTTCTCAAAAGTCTCCCAAGTCACAAAAATCCACTTGAGTCTCTTTTATCTCTACAACAAGTCAAAGTCCCTAAAAAAGCCTTTTTCTTCCTTACTTCCCTAAAAACAGTGCCTACTATGAAAGCATTAGAATTTTAATACATGCATAAAGACTACCTATAAATCAGTTTTCGCTTTTTTATCATTACTCAGTATTCATTCCAAACTCCAAAATATTCTGTAATCCAATTAGTTAAGGAAACTACGCTAAAGGCTGTCTTTCAAGTAAGATGTCTGAATATAAGTTTCACAGGGAAAAAATGATCCACCAAAGCTTTATTAATAAGAATTTATCATGCAAATGTGGAAGCCAGTGGAGAGACAAAGACAGAAATCAAACAGTTGCTCCTTGAAAGTAGTATTTAATTATCAAGGAAGACAGCATGCATATAAAGCTAAGAGAAATCCATCACACTTATAGTGTTTATTTTTTATTTATTTATTTATTTTCTGAGACTGGGGTTAAGTAACTTGCCCAGGGTCACACAGATAGGAAGTGTTAAGTGTCTGAGACCACATTTGAACTCCGGTCCTCCTGAATTCAGGGCTGGTGCCCTATCACTGCACCACCTGGCTGCCCCCACCTATAGTGTTTAATTGATTGTTGGCAAAGACAAGGATCTACTCTGATTCTGATTATTTTAGCACTAGAAGAAAAAAAAATTTTGATTCTTACTTAAATCCCTCTACTTAATGCCATATTTTGTACTAATTCTGTTGTGCCTGAGTTAGTACCCTGGAGATCTTAGAATCAGTATAAACAAGTCTTTTGGGGGCTCCTTCAGGGGATTAGATATTGCAATCTCCACACCTCCTTTCTCTCTCCACAACCAAAGAATGATCATGCTTGTCCTACTCCACCCTCTCATATCTCTCTTTTCCTTCCTTGTCCACACCCACCAATGGAGCCAGCACAGAATAGTTGGGGTCATTCTCCAAACATATGTTAATAGAGAATTGTCCAATTGCTAATTAGCCTTAAGTGCTAGGTTATCTCGGTTAAATGCATCCCAGTCAATATTAAAAATGAGCTATGGAAAAAAGAGAATTGGGCACACTTAGACATTTTGATGGAGCAGTGAAGTGGTAAAAATATCTAATGAAACAATTTGAAATTTTCTGTGTAAAGAAAGTGACTAAAATGTCCACAGCTTTTTAATTAGAGTTAATTGCCAGGCTTATCTCTGAAAAAAACTACTATTAGGAAGAAAGTCACCACATACACCAAATATTTATAGCACCACTTTTTGTGATTACAAAGAATTAGAAACAAAGTAGATGCCCATGGATTAAGAAATGGTTGAACAAATTGTGATGCACAAATGGAATGAATTGGAAATGATGTATGCAGTTTCAAGAGGAATTCATAAAGGAAAGTGTCAAGGTCCGGGCTAACTCCTCTGAAGGACTCAGAATATGTCTTTTCCTCTGTGAGCAGGTTTCTTGGGAGGCTTCTGGAACCTCCAGCCAGAGCGAAGGTAGAATCTCCAATCCTCTTCTCCATGAATCATGGCTCTAAATCTCCTTCCGTGAAGTTCTCTCTGGAAGTCTTGTCCTTATCCCAATCTAGACTTATCTTCCAGAATTAATGTTCCTCTTTTTATCCTCCCAGAGAATGGGCTTATGGGTACTCCCAGGGGATTGGGGGAACTCCTACAACCAATGAACTTGCTTCTTTAAAGGTGTAAACTCTAAGCTAGAAGTGTTAAGTACCAGGCTAAATTAGACAACCGAGTTATCACCTAGTAATCTTAACATCGCCCCCTTTCTTTTGATTTAGAACGTAGGGTGGTCATGACCTTGAAACATAAATCCATCAATATGGGAGATAGTACACATAATTACATAAATACATAGTAATGTAACAACATGGTAGAAGTGATGTAAAAATAACATGATCAAATAATCATAAATTGAGAATTCATACAATTCCTGCAAGTTTTAAAGTCCTACAATAGTCTCATCTTGTGTTAGGAAATGCAATGATTACTGCTTGTTTTAAAAGTTCTTTAACAGTCTTATCTTGTGTTAGGGAATCTTTAACAGTCTCCATATCAACCATGCCCTTTCAGTGTCAGATGTTTCTTAGATTTTCTCCTTTGTTTTGAGGTCTCTCTATTTCTCTGTCTCTCTCTGATGGACAAGGTGAATACCACTCATTAACACCCATGTGATTCTTTCTCCATCTGAAGAAATACAAGCAAACCCTCTCCCCCAGGCAGTTAACCAATCTGGTCCCTTCCATTCACCACTTTCTGGGTCTCTCCACATCACCTGGCAATTATGTAAAGATAGTGGAGTTGCTCGTACTGGATGCTGCCCTTCTGGTGGGTTATAAAACCTGTCTGCCGGAGCTACTGCATCTTTGTCAAAAATTAAAAAATTAATGGTATAGAAAACTAAATTTAGAAGTTCTCTAGGGTTACTTGTGGCTCTCCATTTCTTTTGTTTTTAGAGGAGTGTCTTAATGTCTCTGTTTCTTCTCTCTACTATTTTCTGACCTTGAGGATTAAAAGGTATGTCAGTGGTGTGTAAAATCTTATACTGCACACAAAAGTGTGCAAAAGGTCCATTATCCGTTTTTATTTTTTTATTTATTCATTTCTTGTGGCACACCCATAATTGCAAATGCTTGGATAAGGAATTCAGTGACCACTCTGGCTGTCTCTTTTGCTGTTGGCACTGCAAAAATGAACCCTGAAAAAGTATCTACCACCATGTGGATAAAAAACAGACAACCAAAAGATTTATAGTGGGTCACACATCCATTTGCCAGATTTCATTGGGTCTCAAACCATGAGGATTCTTCCCTGGAGGGAGTGTAGGAGCGTGGAAAGAAAGGCAACCTGTACAGCTTTTTACTATGCTCCTAGCTTCCTCTCTTGTTATTCCAAATTGTAAATGTAAAACTCGGGCAGCCTGATGATATTTAGAATGAGATTCTTGTGCTTCCTGAAATAAAGCATTACTGGCTAACATAATTAAAAGGCTATCTGCCTTTGAATTTCCATCAAAAATAGGACTTGGAAGTCCACTATGTGGGTGAACATGCAAGATATAAATCTTGCCTGGATGCTTTCTCACTTGCTCTTGAAGTTCCTTAAAGAGCTGATAATTATTAGAGGCTGCAAATTTTATTTGGGCTGGGGCAATTCTTTGTACCACACCAACTGAATAGGCTGAATCAGTAATTATATTTACATCTCCTGGGTAATAAGTAAGAGTTATCATGATAGCAAATAATTCATTCTGCTGAGTGGATTGAAAAGGAGTTCTGCTTACTCTCTTTATGGTTAAATCATGAGAGTATACAGCACAAATATTTTCTTTGGAGGCGTCTGTAAAGATTGTTGATCCTTTAAGAGGAACCTTAGAAACCTTTCTTCAAAAATCTATTGCCAATTATGCAGTCCGGGTTTTAGCCAGGTTATCTTTAATGGAGACCCATGTGCAAAATTTGGAGCTGTGGCCAATAAAATTTGCCATTTTGGGATGGTCTCACAGCATACATTAATTTGTGAGTTAGTATAGAATGTGTATATTTTTTCAGGACTTATCCCAGATAATTGTACTACTCTCTTAATGGCCTTTAATAAAATTCTACCAGGGGGCAGGTAGGTGGAGCAGTGGATAGAACACCAACCCTGAATTCAGGAGAACCCTAGTTCAAATCTGGTCTCAGACACCTAACACTTGCTAGCTGTGTGACCCTGGGCAAGTCACTTAAACCCATCCTCAGGGGGGAAAATTTTTTCTAGCCACAAGCACTGGGTAAAGAGTAAGGCTTTGTTCTGGTTGTGCTGGGAGGTTCAAGCACTCAATTACACTGTCTCCTTGATGAAGGACTGCTATAGGTGCCTCTTTTGTAACAAAAACTGATATTTCCAAGGGTTTTTGAGTGACTCTTTCAACCACATCGGATAAAGCCAGTTCAATTTCTATCGAAGTCTCTTGAGCTTCTTTTGTAAACTGGCCTGGTGAATTTAAAGCACTGTCTCCCCTTAAAATGTCATATAGAGCTTCCAGTTGATTGGTAGTTAAGCCTAACACTGGACGCATCCATTGGATATCTCCTATTAATTTTTGGAAATCATTTAAAGTGTCCAACTTCTCCATGCTTAAAGAAAGCTTTTGTACTGTGAGTGTCTTAAGATATACTTCATATCTAAATATTGAAAAGGAGCATGTCTTTGAATTTTTTCTGTAGCTATATGCAGTTTGTAGTACTTTAATATTTCCATGGTCTTTTCCTTTTTTTTTTTTTTTTTTTTATTAATTTTTATAATTATAACATTTTCTTTGGCAGTACATATGCATAGGTAATTTTTTTTTTTTACAACATTATCCCTTGTACTCCCTTCTGTTCCGAGTTTTTCTCCTCCTTCCTTCCACCCCCTCCCCTGGATGGTGGGCATTCCCATACATATTAAATATCTTATAGTATATCTTAAGTACAAAATATATGTGCAGAAACGAATTTTGTTGTTGTTTTTGCAAAAGAAGGATTGTATTCACAAGGTAAAAATAATCTGGGAAGAGAAACAAAACAAAACAAAACAAAAAACAATGCTCACAGTTTACACTCATTTCCCAGTGTTCCTTTTCTGGATGTAGTTGATTCTGTCCATCATTGAGCAATTGAAATTCGATTAGCTCTTCTCTATGTTGAAGATATCCACTTCCATCAGAATACAACCTCATACAGTATCATTTTGAAGTGTATAATGATCCCCTAGTTCTGCTCGTTTCACTCAGCATCAGTTGATGTAAGTCTCTCCAAGCCTCTCTGTATTCCTCCTGTTGGCCATTTCTTACAGAACAATAATATTCCATAACATTCATATACCATAATTTACCCAACCATTCTCCAATTGATGGACATCCATTCATTTTCCAGCTTCTAGCCACTATGAAAAGGACTGCCACAAACATTTTGGCACATACAGGTCCCTTTCCCTTCTTTAGTATTTCCTTGGGATATAAGCCCAGTAGTAATATGGCTGGGTCAAAGGGTATGCACATTTTGATAACTTTTTGGGCATAATTCCAGATTGCTCTCCAGAATGGTTGGATTCTTTCACAACTCCACCAACAATGCATCAGTGTCCCAGTTTTCCCACAACCTCTCCAACATTCATCGTTATTTGTTCCTGTCATCTTAGCCAATCTGACAGGTGTGTAATGATATCTCAGAGTTGTCTTAATTTGCATTTGTCTGATCAATAGTGATTTGGAACACTCTTTCATATGAGTGGAAATGGTTTTAATTTCATCATCTGAAAATTGTCTATTCATATCCTTTGACCATTTATCAATTGGAGAATGGTTTGATTTCTTATAAATTAAAGTCAATTCTTTGTATATTTTGGAGATGAGGCCTTTATCAGAATCTTTAACTGTAAAAATGTTTTCCCAATTTGTTACTTCCCTTCTAATCTTGTTTGCATTAGTTTTGTTTGTGCAGAAACTTTTTAATTTGGTGTAATCAAAATTTTCTATTTTGTGATCAATAATGTTCTCTAGTTCTCCTTTGGACACAAATTCCTTCCTCGTCCACAAATCTGAGAGGTAAACTCTCCTATGTTCCTCTAATTTATTTATGATTTTGTTCTTTATGCCTAAATCTTGGACCCCTTTTGATCTTAACTTAGTATGTGGTGTTAAATGTGGGTCCATGCCTAGTTCCTGCCATGGGACTTATATAATCTAATGACAGATATGATTTTACCCTTTGGTTATTAGAAAGGCAGTGGTATGCAACAGGCTGCAAAATTTTCAGATTACTCAGGATCTTTAAGACAGACTGACTATATATGGTATATAATGGTAGGGTTTTGATCAAGAGTGACAGATCTCTGTATAAAGAAGATTAATCTGGCCAAATCTGGGTTAAAAATTTATGCCTAAAATTATAGATTGGTAATATGACTTGAACAAGGAATAATCAACCACTGACTAGTTCAGATGTTCCAGTGGTATTCTCCAGAGAAAGCAAGGAAAATGAAATCTTTATGGCAAGTGTCTGAAGGAATGGACAAGAGTCTATGAGATGGGTAGACATACAGAAGCTGTGATAAATTTCTTATAATGGAGTATGGGTACAAATGAGTTCACAGATCTATTTGAATCATTGGAAAGTGTGAAGGATAGATGGAAGGAGGATATGAAAAGAGACAAGAAAGACATGGAAGTAGTTCTAAAAAGTCATGCATACTACAGAAGTAGTAAGGTAGAATATTATTTCATTACACATGAGTAAAGCACCTATTTTTGTTTATTATTGTGCTGTAAATAACAATGGATGTTTAGGTGCATAAAAGAGAAACAATAGACCAATAAATTAGTCATGAAATTTAAAAAGCTAGACAACAAATTAAAAAAAAAAACCCAAATTAAATTGAAATTCTGAAAATAAAATGGGAAATTAATAAAACAGAAAGTAAGAAAACTATTGAATCAATAAACAAAAGGAAGTGTCAGCTATATGAAAAAAAATAGACAAACTTTTAGTTAATTTGATTAGAAAAATGAAAGAAGAATACCGAAAAATGCATAGTCATGCAACATGAAAGAGAAGCAGGTATATAATGTCCACAAAAGCATAAATAGAAAAAAAAACAGCAACAAAACAAATTGAAATTTAATGATCCTTAATTTTATTAAATATACCAAATTTGGCACCAGAAAAGATATAAGGCAACTCTTTTATATAAATGAGGGTCTACAAGATAGGAAACACTGCATTTAATGCCAGACTTTTCTTTATGGTTAGTTTTGCTGAACTTTTAAAATTCCTTATTATAAGCAGTGGCCATCTGGGAGAAAAATAAGGGGTGGAAATGTGAGAGGAAATGAAAGTGGCATAAAAAACCGAAAAGATATTAATGAAAATCCATACAAAAAGAATCATTAAAACTTATAGACTCATTAGATCTTTGTAGGTGTAGTACAAGGAAAAATTAAGGATTCTAAGAAAAGAGACTGAGCAGATTGTCTCTGACATCCACAGAAATAAGCAAGTCCAAAAAAAATAATAGAATTGGATTTCTTTAGGGAAAAAAAAAAAGTTTGATTTTAGTCATTTTGTGTTTAAGAAGCCTCCAACTGAAGATACTCTGAAAGAAGAGTTCTGGGGACTTCCGGCCAAGATGGCGGCGTGGAGGCAGACAGCTGCTTGAGCTCCTCGTTTTCTCTCAGAACTTACTTCATGACAAGCCTCTGACTTAATGCTTGACCCAGAAAGAAATCCACAAATTATCACCAAGAGAAGACATCCTTGAAAGTCACCAGAAAAGGTCTGTGTTTGTTCGGGGGAGGGTCAATCAGACTGGGCGCAGACTGAGGGCAGACAGCCAGAGCAAGACAGGCAGCTCACACAGCTCAGACCGGAGGGGGAGGGGTGTGATCTCTGCAGTTTCTGCGAAAGGGCTTTTGCCCCAGTGTGGATGCTCCATCTTGGCAGCAAGCCAGGAGCAGCAGAGAGGGTGTAAACACCGGAGGTGAAGATTAAAACCCCAGAAAGCCAGCTTCTCTCAGAGCCCGGCCACCCCCAACCCCCACCTGGACTGACTTGGTGCGTTCTCAGAGCCTCAGAGCGCAGACTCAGTACAGTCATTGCTGTTCTGTTAGTGGCTCTCTGCTGCCCTACCCCCAGTCTGTAGAGGAAGCCCATTAATACCATCCAACCACATCCCCCGCAAAACAGACCAATTGTTTCTCTTGTCAGTTTGTTTTCTTTGATTCCTACTCTGACAAAATGAACAAAAAATTCAAAAGGGCTCTAACCATTGACAGCTTCTGTGTGGAGAGGGAGCAGACTTCAAATGCTGAGGAGACTAGGAACAGAATGTCCCCAGATGTATCCCCTGGGAGGGATATAAGCTGCTCCTCAATACAAAAGAACCTCATAGAGGAAATCAAAAAGGCTCTCACAAGAGAGCTGGAAGAGAAATGGGAAAAGGAAAGGGAAGCTTGGCAAGAGAGCCTGGAGAAGTCATCACATGCATTCAAAGAAAGAATGGATAAAGAAATCAAATCATTGAGAAACAAGATTAGTGAGCTGGAAAAGGTAAACAACTCCAAGGAAAACAGGATTAGTGAGCTGGAAAAGGTAAACAACTCCAAGGAAAACAGGATTAGAGAGCTGGAAAAAGAAATCAGCTCTCTAAAAAATAAAATGGATAAAATGGAAAAAAATTCCATAGAAGATAAAAACTCAATTGGACAATTACAAAGAGATATAAAAAAAGTGAGTGAAGAAAATACATCATTGAAAATTAGACTGGAACAAGTAGAAATGAATGACTCAAGGAGAAACCAAGAGGGAGTCAAGCAAAACCAGAGAAATGAAACAATTGAAAAGACTGTCAAGTACCTTACCAGAAAGACAACAGACCTGGAAAACAGATCCAGGAGAGACAATTTGAGAATAATCGGACTCCCTGAAAAATGGGAGGAAAAAAAGAGCTTGGACACCATTTTCGAGGAAATTATCAAAGAGAACTGCCCAGACGTTTTGGAAACAGAGGGTAAAATAGACATTGAGAAAATTCATCGATCACCTACTGAAAGGGACCCTAAAATCAAAACGCCAAGAAATATAGTGGCCAAGTTCAAGAACCATCAGACAAAGGAAAAGATATTGGAAGCTGCTAGAAAAAAACAATTCAGATATGGAGGATCCACAATAAGGATAACACAGGATCTAGCAGCGTCCACATTAAAAGAACGCAGGGCCTGGAACATGATATTCCGAAAGGCTAAGGAACTTGGTATGCAGCCAAGAATAACTTACCCAGCAAGAATGAGCATCGTTTTCCAGGGAAGAAGATGGACATTTAACGAAATAAATGAATTCCATCTATTTTTGATGAAAAAACCAGACCTACATAAGAGGTTTGATCTTCAAATACAGAACTCAAGAGACTTCTAAAAAAGGTAAAAAGAAATCTTGAGAACTATACTTCTGTCAAAAAAATATGTAAAGAACATATGTACAATTTGTCTTAGAAACTAGAGGTGGAAAGGAGATTGTATCATAAAAAAGTATAAAGTGGTGGTACTACATCTCATGAAGAGGCAAAGGTAACCTATTATATCTGAGAGAAAGAAAGGAGGGAGATGAACATAGCGTGTATCAATAGACATATTCGATTTATGGTGAAACTTCTTCCACTTCATTGAAAAGTGAAAGGGAAGGAGTAAGCTAAGGGGAAGGGAATACAGTAATTTCGAGGAAAAGGGGTAAAATAAGGGGAGGATCTTTAAGGTGGGGGAGGGATCCTAAAAAGGGAGGGCTGTGAAAAGCAAGTGGTGTTTACCAGTTGAATACTGGATAGGAGGGTAAAAGGGAAGGAAAGGGGAAAAGCATAAGCAGGGGTTAATAGGATGGCAAGCAAAATAGAATTAGTCCTTCTAACCATAAATGTGAATGGGGCAAACTGCCTCATAAAGAGGAAGCAGTTAGCAGACTGGATTAAAAGTCAGAATCCTACTATATGTTGTTTACAGGAAACACACCTGAAACGGGATGAGACATTCAAACTAAAAGTAAAAGGGTGGAGCAGAATCTATTATGCTTCAGGCAAAACCAAAAAAGCAGGAGTAGCCATCCTCATCTCAGATCAAGCAAAAACAAAAATTGATCTAATTAAAAGAGATAAGGAAGGGCATTATATCCTGCTAAAGGGAAGCATCAATAGTGAAGCAGTATCAATATTAAACATGTATGCACCAAGTGGTGCAGCATCTAAATTCTTAAAAGAGAAATTAAGAGAGCTGCAAGAGGAAATAGATAGCAAAACTATAATAGCGGGAGATCTCAACCTTGCACTCTCAGAATTAGATAAATCAAACCACAAAATAAATAAGAAAGAAGTCAAAGAGGTAAATAGAATACTAGAAAAGTTTGATATGATAGATCTTTGGCGAAAGCTAAATGGAGACAGAAAGGAATATACTTTCTTCTCAGCAGTTCATGGAACCTATACAAAAATTGATCATATACTAGGGCATAAAAATCTCAAAATCAAATGCAGTAAGGCAGAAATAGTAAATGCATCCTTTTCAGACCATAATGCAATCAAAATAACATTTAATAAAAAGCCAGGGGAAAATAGACCAAAAAATAATTGGAAACTAAATAATCTTATACTAAAGAATGATTGGGTAAAACAGCAAATCATAGACATAATTAATAACTTCACCCAAGAAAATGACAATAATGAGACATCATACCAAAATGTGTGGGATACAGCCAAAGCAGTAATTAGGGGAAGTTTTATATCTCTACAGGCCTACCTGCATAAAATAGAGAAAGAGAGGGCCAACGAATTGGGTTTACAACTAAAATTGCTAGAAAAGGAACAAATTAAAAACCCCCAGACAAACACAAAACTTGAAATTCAAAAAATAAAAGGTGAGATTAATAAAATTGAAAGTAAAAAAACTATTGAATCAATTAATAAAACTAAGAGTTGGTTTTATGAAAAAACCAACAAAATAGACAAACCCTTAGTAAATCTGATTAAAAAAAGGAAAGAGAAAAAGCAAATTGATAGTCTTGAAAATGAAAAGGGTGAACTCACCACTAATGAAGAGGAAATTAGAACAATAGTTAGGAGCTACTTTGCTCAACTTTATGCCAATAAATTCGATAACTTAAATGAAATGGAAGAATACCTTCAAAAATATAGCTTGCCCAGATTAACAGAGGAAGAAGTAAGTAGTTTAAATAGTCCCATCTCAGAAAAAGAAATAGACCAAGCTATTAACCAACTTCCTAAGAAAAAATCCCCAGGACCAGATGGATTTACAGGTGAATTCTACCAAACATTTAAAGAACAACTAACTCCAATGCTATGTAAACTATTTGAAAAAATAGGGATTGAAGGAGTCCTACCAAATTCCTTCTATGACACAGACATGGTACTGATACCTAAACCAGGTAGATCGAAAACTGAGAAAGAAAACTATAGACCAATTTCCTTAATGAATATTGATGCTAAAATCTTAAATAAGATATTAGCAAATAGACTTCAAAAAATCATCCCCAGGATAATACACTATGACCAAGTGGGATTTATACCAGGAATGCAGGGCTGGTTTAATATTAGGAAAACTATTAGTATAATTGACCATATTAATAATCAAATTAATAAAAACCATATGATCATCTCAATAGATGCAGAAAAGGCATTTGATAAAATCCAACATCCATTCCTACTAAAAACGCTTGAGAGTATAGGAATAAATGGACTATTCCTTAAAATAATAATGAGCATATATTTAAAACCTTCAGTAAACATCATATGTAATGGTGATAAACTAGAACCTTTCCCTGTAAGATCAGGAGTGAAACAAGGTTGCCCACTATCACCATTACTATTCAATATAGTACTAGAAACTCTAGCCTTGGCAATAAGAGCCGAGAAAGAGATCCAAGGAATTAGAGTAGGAAATGAAGAAATCAAATTGTCACTTTTTGCAGATGACATGATGGTATACTTAGAGAACCCCAAAGACTCTGCTAAAAAGCTATTAGAAATAATTCAGAATTTTAGCAAAGTCGCAGGATACAAAATAAATCCACATAAATCCTCAGCATTTTTATACATTACAACACAATCCAACAGCAAGAGATACAAAGAGAAATTCCATTCAAAATAACAGTCGATAGTATCAAATATTTGGGAATATATCTACCAAAGGAGAGTCAGGAATTATATGAGCAAAATTACAAAACACTTGCCACAAAAATAAAGTCAGATTTAAATAATTGGAAAGACATTCAATGTTCTTGGATAGGCCGAGCAAATATAATAAAGATGACAATACTCCCCAAACTAATCTATTTATTTAGTGCTATACCAATCAGACTCCCAAGAAACTATTTTAATGACCTAGAAAAAATAACAACAAAATTCATATGGAAGAATAAAAGGTCGAGAATTGCAAGGGAACTAATGAAAAAAAAGTCAGAGGAAGGTGGTCTAAGTGTACCTGATTTAAAGCTATATTATAAAGCAACAGTCACCAAAAACATTTGGTATTGGCTAAGAAATAGACTAGTTGATCAGTGGCATAGGTTAGGTTCACAGGACAAGATAGTGAATAAAAATAGCAATCTAATCTTTGACAAACCCAAAGATCCCAAATTTTGGGATAAGAATTCATTATTTGACAAAAACTGCTGGGAAAACTGGAAATTAGTATGGCAGAAACTAGGCATGGACCCACATTTAACACCACATACTAAGATTAGATCAAAATGGGTCCAAGATTTAGGCATAAAGAACGAAATCATAAATAAATTGGAGGAACAGGGGATGGTTTACCTCTCAGACTTGTGGAGGAGGAAGGAGTTTGTGTCCAAGGGAGAACTAGAGACCATTATTGATCACAAAATAGAACATTTTGATTACACCAAATTAAAAAGTTTCTGCACAAACAAAACTAATGCAAACAAGATCAGAAGGGAAGTAACAAATTGGGAAAACATTTTTACAGTTAAAGGTTCTGATAAAGGCCTCATCTCCAAAATATACAAAGAATTGACTTTAATTTATAAGAAATCAAGCCATTCTCCAATTGATAAATGGTCAAAGGATATGAACAGACAATTTTCAGATGATGAAATTGAAACTATTTCCACTCATATGAAAGAGTGTTCCAAATCACTATTGATCAGAGAAATGCAAATTAAGACAACTCTGAGGTATCATTACACACCTGTCAGATTGGCTAAGATGACAGGAACAAATAACGATGAATGTTGGAGGGGCTGTGGGAAAACTGGGACACTGATGCATTGTTGGTGGAGTTGTGAAAGAATCCAACCATTCTGGAGAGCAATCTGGAATTATGCCCAAAAAGTTATCAAAATGTGCATACCCTTTGACCCAGCCATACTACTACTGGGCTTATACCCCAAGGAACTACTAGAGAAGGGAAAGGGTCCTGTATGTGCCAAAATGTTTGTGGCAGCCCTTTTCATAGTGGCTAGAAGCTGGAAGATGAATGGATGTCCATCAATTGGAGAATGGTTGGGTAAACTATGGTATATGAATGTTATGGAATATTATTGTTCTATAAGAAATGACCAACAGGAGAAATACAGAGAGGCTTGGAGAGACTTACATCAACTGATGCTGAGTGAAACGAGCAGAACCAGAAGATCATTATACACTTCAACAATGATACTGTACGAGGATGTATGCTGATGGAAGTGGATTTCTTCAACATAGAGAAGAGCTAATCCAATTCCAATTGATTAATGATGGACAGAACCAGCTACATCCAGAAAAGGAACACTGGGAAATGAATGTAAACTGTTATTTTTACCTTCTGAATCCAATTCTTCCTGTGCAACAAAAAATTCGGTTCTACACACATATATTGTATCTAAATTATACTGTAATATATTTAACATATATAAGACTGCTTGCCATCTGGGGGAGGGGGTTGGGGGAGGAAGGGAAAAAATCTGAATAGAAGTAAGTGCAAGGGATAATGTTGTAAAAAATTACCCATGCATATGTACTATCAAAAAATGTTATAATTATAAAATAAAATAAAAAATTAAAAAGAAGAGTTCTGGACATCTGGTGAGTGGTAAAGAACAGAGATACAGATTGTTCAAATATCTTAGCAGTAGTCATGACTCCAATTGGCAAAATCTGCCAGAAATTCTAAGGTGTAATATTTCATTCTGTAATGGTGCTCTAAAAATAGCATTAGTTTACCAAATGTTGTACTCCAGACAGAGAGGAATCTTGGGGTAGCTATTAAAAAAAAAGTGGATCAAAAAAGATATAAGACTTGACTTCAAACAAGCTCTTTCACTTACTATTGGTGTGATTTTCATTTCACTTCAATTAAATTAACATATACTAAGATCATTACCAAATGACAAAATAATAATATTGAAAATTTTTCAAATTAGCACTCAAAATTTAAACTCTCAAGGAATTTAAATTCTATTAATGTCATGGGTAATAATATTAATGACATTATAAAGCACTTTATAAGTATTATTTCATTTTTATACTCAGATCTACAATGTGAGTTAAGTACTATAAAGGTTTAACAAAGTGCTTTATAAAGGAACATAGCATGGTACCTAAAATGCTTACTAAATGCTTGTTGACTAATTTGTCAGTGGTCACTCAACTCTGAGAACTGGAATGTGAGCACAGACCTGTTTTCATTTAACACAACACTAAGCCATCTCTTTTGACCCAAGTTTCATTATTAAGTGTATGGGACTATGCTTCTTGATCCAAAGGAAACCCAACCTTTGTTTGGGCTTTAAGGTTCTTAGAAGAAATGATGAAAATATAATTGAAAAAAGATTTGGAGACCAATTGCAAATAAAGCCCTACTTGTTAATCAAAAATTTTCTTTTCCGGGTTATTCTAAACTACCTGTCTTCCAGCACTGTAGCTTATAGCAATGGGGAGCCTCTGGAGTTTTTGAGCAAGATAATATGAACATCAAACTTATATTTCAGGATTATCAATTTTGTGTCTATTTATAGGTTGAGCTAGAGAGGAAACTTCTAGTAGGAAGATAAATTAGGAAGCTCTTGTAATAGTTAAGATAAAAGAGGATGTGGGTCTGCCCTAGGGTGGAGATATTAGAGAGGTAAAAGATATCTGATAAGTAGCTTTATTATTATGGAGAGTAGCAGATGACGGGGAAGAGGCATGAAAGAAACTGGTATATGACTTTGAAGTTACGCACTGAATGAATGAATGAATGAATGGATAAAATATTTTTTTAAAATTATAGAATATTTATCTGGAACTATGATTGGAAGAATACTGATAAAGAAGTGGGGGGAAGGGAAGCTGCTGGGCATAGGAAGATAGTAAATTCTCTTTTAAATATGAATTTGAGATACATATAAAATACTGAGTTTGAAATGTCCAAAACTGACTTGGTGATATAGGATTAAGAGAGATACTAAGCCAGGTGTAGATCTGGGATTCATCTAAGGAAAGCTGATAATGAAATGCATGAGATCTTAGGTACTGAGAGTATAGAGAAAGAGCCTAGCACAGAGCCTTTAGTAACATAGCTAGGTGGAGGACATAGATGGCAATCTAGCAAAAGAGACAGAGAAGGAACTGCCAGATAGAAGAATTAAAAGTAGTGTCCCCAAAAGTCTGAGAAGGAAAGAGTTATACAGATTACAGGATAAAATTAAGTCAGCAAAGTCAAATGCTGAAAAGAGTACTGAAATTCAGAAACACTATGGAAAGAACTTAGAGGGGAATTTTTTTCATTTTTATCTTAATACCCCCTCAACAGTACACTATACCAGTACACTGGTAGATAATGGGAATATATTTGCATTGAATTGTACTTAAATTCTAAATTGAATTACTGTGAGTATTCTCTGCACTGAAACAGATTGTAATACCTTTTTAAAAAATAATAATAGGTTATTTTTCAAAATACATACAAAAATAGTTTTCAGCATCCACCCCTGTAAAATCTTTTGTTCCATATTTTTCTCCCTCCTTCCCCACCTCCCCCTTCCCCTAGACAGCAAGTAATCCAATAAAAGTTACATATGTGCAATTCTTCAAAACATATTTCTAAACATGCACAAGAAAAATCAAAGGGGAAAAATGAGATAGCAAACAATCAAACAAACAACAATAACCACAATGAAGAGGAAAATATTTTGTTGCAATCCACATTTATTCTCCATAATCCTCTATTTGGATGTAGATGGCTCTTTCCTTTAAAAGTCTATTAGAACTGCCTTGAATCCCCTAATTGTAGAAAAGAGTCAAGTCCATAACAGTTGATCATCACATAACTTTGTTGCTGTGCACCGTGTTTTCTTGGTTCTACTCACTTTACTTAGTTCATGTAAATCTCTCCAGGCTTCTCTAAAATCATCCTGCTGATCATTTCTTATAGAACAATAACATTCCATTACATTCATGTACCACAACTTATTCAGCCATTCTCCAACTGATGGCATTCACTCAGTTTTCAGTTCCTTGCCACTATCAAAAGGGCTGCCACACATTTTTGCACAATTGGGTTCTTTTGTCTTTCTTATATCTTTGGGATACAGGCCCAAGAGTCACTGATACGTCACAGTTTGATAGCCTTTTGGGTATGGAGGGCTGGAAATCTGGAGAAGTATGCTTGAAACAAGGTATTAACTCAATGGAATTGGTGGTTCTTTAGTTCACATATATTCAATATGCTGTAATGATGTAATTGTAATAGAGTATTGCTGAAAAAACTGGAAAAGAGACATTCTATCTTCACTTCTCCACTAAGACAAGGACTCCAGGTTGATCCTGAGGACCTCAAGAAAGCTAGCCCGAACATTACATTTGGGCATAGTACCAACAATGTATAATACTTTTTAAGTTAAAAAATGTTCCTGAGTTGCTGTAATACCAAAAATATCAACAAAAACACTTAATGCCCAATACCCAACTTTCTAATGATAAAGTAAAACTAGTCTTTGGATAAGTCTATCGACAGACTTAATCAAAACTTTGACACTTGATAATAATGGCCAAAACTTAGAAACATTGAAAACTCCAGGATTATTAATACCTTATCAACCTCAAAAATGGCCTTGCCTCCAGTAGATTTCTGTATATATTTGGCCTGATCCCACTGCTCTTCCCATCTTTCTTTTCTTTAATACCAGTATAAAAACGAATTTTTGTTAAGGTTTCAGCCAAGGTGCTATCAAAATATCTATTTATTCAAATTTGGATATCTGTAATAGTTTAATTTGGCTTTAATGAATGCATTGGTAGCTCAAGGAAAGGTTTATTATTATTATTATTTTTATTTTTACTAAAAATGCCTCATGATACTAACTACATAATGAATTACAATTAGCCTAACAGTGGGTAAGATCAATTCATAGGTATTTTGTGGACCAAGAACTGAAGAATGATTAATCAAAAATATATACTAAGCATTTTCTTGTCTAAAATACAGTATACATTGAAAACTAGTGAAACATTTATCATTAGAAATTGTAGTAAGTTCCAGGAGAAGTATAACCACTGTCAAAAGTTTAGCTATTAATTTAAATTGTGTAGAAAGCAGTTAAAAGAGAAAGAAACAAAGATTCAAATAAAGTTTAAAATCTCACCTGGTCCAATTCACTTCAATAAATCTTTTGCGGAAAGTGGGCAAAAGAAGTTGCAATCATCATTCCTAAGAAAGTTTAAATCTTTGAAAATTCAAATTCAAAATATGGGAAGAGAGAAAGTAACCTGGAAGCTGATTCATTTAGGAAACATTTCCTCTACTTGCCCAGCAAAATATTACACCATTTATAGTATAAGATCCTTTTTTAATCTTATTGGATGACAATGGCAGATTATGAACAATATTGCCTCATGAAAGCAAGGAGTGATGTGGAGAATACCAGTGCCTCACAGGGAGGGAGGGAGAAAGGGGGGAGTGTAAGGAGAAGGAGGGAGTGTAAGGAAAAGGAGGGAGTGGAAGGAGAAGGAGGGAGGGGAGGAGGAAGGGGAGAAGAAGAGGAGGGAAAGGAGGGAAGGAAGAGAGGGAGAGAAGGAGGGTGTATTAAGAAAAGTTATATGTTCTGATTCACTCCTATAAATAACGCTCTCAGACTCAATTGAAAAGGAAAATAAGGTTCTAATCAAATAGGACAAGGTATAGATAGTTTAGATTTGCATAAAAAAACAAATAGAAATAAGAACAATTAACAATATGACAATTATAGCAGATAGAGGAAGAGAATGCATCACCAATTCAAGGGAACCTCAAAAGTCAAATGGCATTTCAGCCTTAATCAACTTGAATTGTGTAAATATTTTCCTGGGCGAAGCGTCCTTCCCGCAGGTGAAGCTCAACTACGGTTTAGAACACGGGTTTTTTATATGTTTTCAGACAAAGAAGGTTCCCAGCCAAAACTTAGCTATATAAGGTTCTTGGCAAGGACTTGCAATATGTGCATTCTGTGTGACAAGAGCTCAGTATTCATGTTGACTCCTTCCAAACCCTAGAAGCTTGACATGTTTCCTTATCAATTACATATGCACAGGGAGGAACCCACCCAGCCCTAAGCATAAGCATTTCCAAGAATGGCTAGTTCCTGATATCTATTATCTAGGACATATAGAGTTTATGGAACGGTCAAGTTCCTATAATTTAGAAGCTCAGGCCTGTTATATTTGAGTGAGCTTATAATTCTAATATGAAATCTTAATTTCTTATTCAGAGGGAGTGGAAAGAGAAGGAGGGAGCAGAGGAGGAGGGGGAGGAGAGGAGGAGGGAAGGAAGGAAGGAAGAGAAGGAGAGAGGGAGGGAGAGAAAAGAGGAAGGGAGAGAGGAGAGGAAAGGAGGGAGGAGAAGGAAAGAGAAAGAGAGGAAGGGAAGGAAGGAGGAAAGGAAGGGAAGAAGAAGAGAGGAGAGAGGAGGAGGGAAGGACAGAAGGAGCAAAGAAGGGAGGAAACATTGGGAAATACTAATATGAAAGATAAACTGGAGAAAACAGACAGCTACCCCTTCTTGGCTACATAACATGAAACCCAAGTCTGGTAATTAAACTAATGTGTTTGGACCATAATTATGACATAGTTTCATCTGCAATGAAAGATTTTTTTTTTGTGCTTCCACTGACATAAGGTTGATTCAGAATATATGACCTTGACCAGAAATCATTTAAGCTGTTTTCTCCATTGATATTTAGATCTCACTATTAGCTGAGTGCTAGACTTTTGTCATATATGTTAAAATGCAACCAAAAAGAACTAAAATTAAAAAACAGAACAAACAAAAACAAAAACAAAAAACCCACCAAGAGTTGACAAATCATTACTGCAAAAGAACAACCTAGAGAGGAACCTGACTGTTACAAGGACTATCACTGATTTCTCCAGGAAACATTTTATTTATTTATTTATTTATTTATTTATTTATTTATTTATTTATTTATTTATTTATTTATTTATTTATTTATTTATTTATTTATTTTCTTCCTGAGTCTGGCTTTAAGTGACTTGCCCAAGGTCACACAGCTAGGAAGTGTTAAGTATCTGAGATAAGATTTGAACTCGGATCCTCCTGAATTCAAGGCTGATGCTTTATCCACTGCGCCACCTAGCTGCCCCATCCAGGAAGCATTTTTAATGTGAAATCTGTTAATTTGTTTTTCTTTAAAAACAGTACTATTTCAATAATTGATTTCCTACATAATCCATATTTTATTTTATGTTCTTAAAAATCTTATTTTAGGGTATTTATTTATTAGGTTTACCAGACTGCCTGATGCCCAAAGTGATTCATGAAATATAAAAGATGTTAAGAACCTTATTCTACTGTGAAATGTGGAAGCAGAAAAAAGTTGGGAAATCAGTTAAGACTAGGGTTGGGAAAAAGATGCTGTCAACTAATGCTATGTAGTAAAGGGGGAAATTTGCTTTTCATAGGCAAGACAATAGAAAGACTGAAGTACTGAAAAGTGTGGGGGAAATGATTTTGACTGATGAAACTCATTCTTTTTCATACAGTTATAGCAATTCTTATAAAAAGAAATCTACTTTTTGGCCCAAGTTTATCACTCTATAGTTTCCACCCCTTAAAAAGTTTTAGAGATTTCTAAATTTTAGTTGGTTTAGAAAGATTTATCCCCATGGAAGGAATAATAAAATATAAAAAGTGCATTTATATGTTGAAAAAAAATTATTCTATAAAAAGAGAAATTTCCAAATTGGAATGGTATGCTACAACAGAGTCTAGTAGCATGTGAAAAACTCAAATTGAATAAATTTACTAGAGAGATGGGTGTAACCTTATTTCAATGGCCTATGAATGAACCTGATTTAAATAAAAAAAAAATCTCAGGGCTATAATTAGCATTGGACTTAGGAAAAAAAAAAACTGCTTTTCAGAGGCAAGCTTAATATCTAATGTGATAGGGGCAGCTAGGTGGTGCAATGGATAGAGCACCAGCCTTGAATTCAGGAGGACTCGAGTTCAAATCTCAGACACCTAACCCTTCCCCAGCCTCAGGGTGGGGAAAAAAAATCTAATGTGATAAATGTGTGGTTTCATGATGAATTTTAAAATGTGTCAAAATATTGTGAAATCAATCCTAAATCACATACCAATGAGCACAGCAATATTTTACACATCCAAGATGTGTAACTTACCAAATACAGCTATGTTTTAATCTATATGACTTTAAAGGAAAAGGGCCAGATGTAACATACCAAAGCAAAACTGACACCTTCATGTATCACAGATTGACTAGTAGAATACACCTGCAGTGTTCTGTTAAACACCCTGTCATGTGACCAAAGTACAGTGTTATCCACATTTTGGGGCATTTCTAAAATGTTCACTTTACCTCCCCAAATATTAACAAATTAAAACACATATGATTTATAATTATGGCACTTTTTCATGCTGTAGATGAACATAGAATAGAATAGAAAGCTTTTTTTTTTTTTTTTTTTGAGGTTGGGGTTAAGTGACTTGCCCAGGGTTACACAGTTAGGAGGTGTTAAGTGTCTGAGATCACATTTGAACTCAGATCCTCCTGAATTCAAGGCTGGTGCTCTATCCATTGCACCACCCAGTTGCCCCTGAATAGAAAGCTATTAAGAAGCAACATAGATGCTACTTTTTCTATTTCTCCCATATAATTAATAACATCATAAATGCCATAAGACACTAATATTAAAAGAGCTGAACCTTCTATAAATATATTCCTTTGACTGAACTGTCAAGTATAAATCTTAAGAGGCACTAAGAATAAATTTATCTGGTTAACTATAAGGTATCAAGGAGCAGAAAACTTTAATTGTATTTTCAACTTTATGTCATTAATTTTGGTTAAAATTAAATCAAGTTTATCCAATAACTGCAGGTTTTCCATTGCCTTCAAATATCACATTCAATTAAACAGAAAATCAAATAAAAATACATTCAGCACTGAGAACAGTGACTCTCTAGCCTTTTGATAAAATGGCATGAAGAGAGAAGAAAAGTGCAGGCCACAAAAATACTGCATCTTTATTACCAAGTTTTGGTTGTCATTTTCTTCAAGCAGTCTAGCCTCCCATCAAAACACAAACATGGACCATATGTGTAATATGTTACCAGCATCACAGGATAAAGTTACTGCATATTCCAGATAAGGTAGCAATGATTTGTACAAATTATTCAGTCTAAAGCAGTCTCTATTCTGATTATATCAGAAGTCCTTGTAGTCATCTAAGAAACAGAAAGACTTCTGCAAGAAGATAAAACAAATTTTAGTAACAATCTTCACCCATAAAACTTAAACAAAAAAGGACTTAAAATGTGTACAAAAATCACCTCTTTAATAATTTCTGATCTATATATGATGTGTTAGCAATTTTTAAAAAATGCTCTTATATTTTGTTCAAAAGCAATATATTACAGAAAGAAAAAAATGTGGGATTTGCAATATGAGGAACTGAGTTCAAATCCAGTTGCTGCTACTTACTTTGTGGGTGACTTCCACCAAAGCATTTATAATCTGTCTGGACTTCAGTCTCCTAATCTGTAAAATGAGCTGGTTGGACCAGATGATTTGAAGTGCTTTTCAGCTTTAAATTTAGGAAATCATGAATCTAAAAATTATCATTAACATGTATATTAAATTGTACTGTAATGTAGCATAAAGAGCATGGGCTTCAAGCCAGGAAACCTTTGTTTAAATACTTAATCACCATGTGACCACAGTCAAATCACTTAACTATCCTTTAGGCATAAGACTTTGTCTCTATTCCTAAGTGGAATGAAGATACTAATTCCTAAATATATATAATAATAATTGCATTACTGACCTTGTGGAGATTTTTAAAAGAAAAGTGCTGTGTACATTTTAAATTGTCATACAAAATGTAGAATTATGAAAACAATTCCAGTGCATTTTAAATGAAACACATCCCAAATGCAGTTCTTCTATTTAGCAATTTCATTCTGGTGCTTGTATCACCAAATCTGGTTCACTGTCTGGCATGTAGAAGGTGCCTATAAAATACCTGTTGTCAACTGACAATTAGATATTTGTAATTATTATATTAAATCAAGCTTTACTAAACTACAACTACAAATAGATTTAAAAAATAAACAAATCTTTATATCCACATTATTCAAGCCTACCTTATTCATTTCTTTAAACTTTTTCTATTAAAATAATTTATCTGTGTACCTTCTGTTCCCATTTTCTGGATATTGTGTGCCAATTGTATAAGAAAGAAGAAAAAACAGCCAACATATATATATATATATGTATACCATAAAAATTGGACTCCTGTTTGTATAATCTTATTTATTTTTCACAAAAATGTTCTTCACACAGCATATATTTAACAAGTTCTATATTGCATTTGTAAAAGTAAAATTAAAAAACCTCAATTAGATTTGTACCTAAGATCAAAAGGGAGAGAAAAAAGGAAGCATGAATTGTACAAATATATATTATAAAACCAAGTAGTTAGCCCCTCACATGAAACAGTTAAAAAATTTTTGGAACACAAAGGGCACATAGTTCTTAAAATAAATATTTTATTTCTGCTAAATTAATGCTTTGAAAATATTACATTTCATCAGTTTCACTTATGTTAAAAGTCCCCAAAAATTCCCCTCCTGTAGCTAGTCATATTTTATGTGCAAAGCAGGATGAGAGCTATCTAAATTTAGATAAAATTCATTGGTTTGTAATCTTCACAATGTTCTATACATCTAAATCTATATGCAAATCAAATGCTTTCATGCATTAAAGCATTCCAAAGCATCCAAGACTAAGAAGGCAAAAGGTTCTCCCTGGTCCTCCTCCTGTTATCTTTCTCTGTTCCCTGTCTTTATTTACACTAGCAGCAGAAATAATTCACACAGCCTGCTTTTCAGCCTGAATGTTCTTCTGTGGAAGCCTGCAAAGAGCTATTGCAGGAACCAGATGGACACATGAATGCAGCAGGTGGGGCAGATGGCAGGCCGCCCTGTCTGAGGCTGCCTGCCTCACCATGGATGGCCTTTTCCTTCCAGGTACATTATCATCATTGGAACAGAAAGCAGTATGGAGTAGTTTGAGATATGATGGCAAGAGAGGGGCCTAGAGAAATAGTTTATATAAGAGATTCATTATCATCTGCATCACAATTCAGTTATTAAAATCAAGGTCCTTATATAATACAAAAGATTCACTTTCATATTAATTAGAGGAAAAGTTTTCTACTCTATGCCCTCTTTTCTTAGTAATCACTATTACTAAGTATAAATTTTCAATGTGGGACCCATTAAATGCATTCTTCCCTTAGCATTAACAGTATGGATCAGGATAAGCCTTTGAAAATGTGTCAATATTTTTAAAAAAATACCAAGGCCAAATTGACATAATTTGGATGCTTATAATTCTAAGTTAATTTCTAAAATGGATCTTTTTTTTGTCGTTGTTTTTCAAAAGGGCCATAACTCTCTCATACTATAAGATATGGAAAAGTTATGGGCCTCCTTAGCAATGGAAACTTCCAACTCATGATGAGCCAAGCTGTCATAAAACTAATAATCTAGCAACACATAGGATTCATTTAAATTGGGTATAAACACTTAATTAAAAAAAATACTTAAGATTTTTTGCTATTATTCTTATTGGCACTTGTACAGTGCTTTAAATATCTCCATGAATCTTTCGTGTCTAACTTTACTAATCATCAAATTATAAATGTTCAAATGCCTGAGTGGCAATAATTTTGATGATTATAAACCCATATGTCTCCATCCATATGGCCTTGGTATTTTTTTAAAATATTGACAGATTTTCAAAGGCTTATCCTGATCCATACTGTTAATGCTAAGGGAAGAATTCATTTAATGGGTCCCACATTAAATATTTATACTCAGTAATTAGGAGTATTAGGAGTAAAGTATTTCTACTCTATGCCTCAGAAATTAGGAATTCAGGAGTCAAAATTTAGAGAGTTTGGATACCTGTATTACAAATAATATGTATCATAAATACTACTCTAAGATATTAGGTGAGAAATGAATTATTCTGGGGATCAAATGTTGACACATTTAGCTATAGTGATTACATGCTTTATTTGGACTACCATTTAATTTTAGTTATTGATTTTAAAAGGAATTTAAGCATTTCCTTCAGTCAGACAATATGAATATGAATTCTTTGCTTGAGTTCAAATTCATTCTCTGTTCTCTAAGAAGCTTTTTTAAAAATAGTCTTTAATCCTTTTTATTTTCTTTCCTGCCAGAACTGCAAACAAAATGTCTTCTATATAATAAGGTTACTAATAATTTATTGAGGCATCCCCAAGTGTTCCATATAAGCAGTATGGCTCCATTCTATAATTAAAGGAACATCAGCATGACTACATATAACAATTTTTTGCAAGTCACCAGAAGCATGACGTGATAACTTGAGTTCACTAGGTATAGTTAAATAGGACCCATAATACAAAAGAACCAAGTAATCAGATTAAAACCCAAACTGAGGTTTCATACATGATCATCTCAGTGGTTTTTCTTTTAAATAAATGTGTTTTAAGTTTTAAGGATAAGTAATGAAAAGTTCTACTTTCCTTTTTTTTTTTTTTTAAGTGTATTCCATGGATTTCAAAGTTTTAAAAAACTTAATATCAACAATCAGAAAGCTATTTTAAATAAACAAAATCTTACAATGGTAACCTCTTAATTCCTGATTTCCTGAGTTACCCTTAAGTAATTAACTTTCAATTTAATTAACATATACAACTGAATGCTTCTGGAAAGTCCTAGATAAACAAAATAAAAAACCAGATCTGTAAGTTACTGAAACCATAATTGTAGAGGTAAATGCAAATGTGGGGTCTTTATAATTCTTAATTTGTTTCTCATACAATGTCCAAAGTACTGTCAGCACTGTCACCACAAAAATTTGTAGCAAAAAATTATCTGTAGCATAAAATTTAGGAGACACTCTGAGTTATGTGACTATCCTTTTTAAAGCATTGTGAATTAGACAGATGGGAGGTAGGTGGCACCGTGATGGACCTGGCGTCAGGAAAACTCTTCTTCCTGAGTTCAAATATGACCCCAGACACCTACTAGTTGTGTGACCATTAATAAGTTGTTCAATCCTGTTTGCCTCAGTTTCCTCATTTATAAAAAATGAGCTGGAGAACAAAATGGCAGACCACTCCAATGTCTTAGCTGAAGAAACTCCAAATGGGATCATAAAGAGATGGACATGACTGAACACTAAGAACCATGCTTATAGTGATAAGAGTCAGCAGATAGATGTAGTAATGAATAAAAATTTTGTTTACATCTGAAAATAGTGCTAAAGAACCAGAAGCAATAGAAATTCTTGTTACTTATACACACACACACACACACACACACACACAAAATTTGACCACCAGAGTATTTGTGACAAATTTACTGGCTTCATATTCACTTTGGGGAAACTTGCACTATTCCCATGAATCTAAAAGTGAATAACTTTGAATGTATTTCTAAGTACTATGGCATAACACTATTTTAGAAGTAATCTAACACATGTGGATCAAAGTAAAAAGCAGAATTCATACTTCTTTGAATGTAAGGTATTTAACTTGGTGGAATTTTTGTTTATTTCTTCTTTTCTACCTATAATCAGAATGTGACTAAGAGTTATGGCTTCCAGAAGACTCTTCTGTAGTGAATTGTTCACGCCTGCTGCTATATAACTCACACCACAGCACTTAAATGACTATTGCCTTTCACTTACATCTCATTATTTGACTAAATTATATCCTAAGTTACCCTCTCAAAATAAAATTCACAACTCTGAAGCCAGAAATTCCCTTTTTGGGGGGAGAGGGGAGAGGAGAAGAGGGAGGAAAGAAATCTTATATGTCTCCTTTTTATAAAAAAATTAAAGGTAGGTTTGTGCAAGAAAGATAATTGAAATTAATGTTTCTATGTATTTAAAGCCTATCGTGTTGTATATAAAATGTATCTTAGAAGAATGAAGAGAAAGCTAGTTCAAAAAATGTTTCTGGGACACAGGACCCAAATCATAAAATTATGACCTTAGTATCTCAATGTAATTAAAATCTTGGACATGAGCACATTCTTGATTAATTCATGAATGAAATCACAACAAATATTGTAAATGATTAATATAAAATAAAAACATTTCAGGATTTAATTAAGAAGTTACCTGCCTTTTTTTGCAGTGACTGAACCATCTGATTAAGATACATTCCACTCCTGGCAAATACAGCAAAAATCTGACATCCAATATTGAATACATATATACATACACACACACATATTTAAAAGTAGATACATAAATACATACACACATATGTATAAAAGATCCTTAAGAGCCTGAATTTTCTTTTCTCTTCATGTATATGATTTAGGAACACGTCTTCATGTGTCTGATTTGAAATACACATACTTATATGTATAGTTATGTGTAGATATAGTAGAGTTAACTTGTTTGTGGTCTAAAATATGTGAATTACAAATTTATAGTAGTAAATATACATACATATTTATATACATGTGCACATAAAACAACAACCAACTCAAAAAAATGCACAAAATATAAAATAACACTTAATAAGGACATCGTTAAGCTGCAGAAATTGTTGGTGTCATCCTTGCACTATCAAACATACATATAAGTATGATTGGAGACAGAGGGGCTAAATATTTCACTGTCAGAGCTTGTCGAAAACTGCAATTCATTTCTATCTCATGTGCTTTAGTACAATGATAATTTAATACAAGGACAGTGGATGTAAAAGAGATAAAAACTGAACAAACTGGGCCTGTGTAATCACAGATTTTCTCCAGAGAGCTGGATGGAATTGCTCATAAACACTTATAAAAGATCAACATTTTATTGTTTTTCTCTTCCATGAATTTTTCTGTGAAACAAATTCAGAACTCATCTGATACAAAACTTCAGTTGACATGATAACTAAAAGCTCTTCTTTTATTCTTAGAATCTGATGACGAAACTAGAAATGGCAATAATATTAATTACCTTCATAAAAATCACTTCTTCTGAAGTCTATTTGTTTAAGATATAAAACTTTTCACAGGGTATTTTCCTAAGTGATTGCACTTATAGTCTGGCTCTTGTTGGAATAAGGTATGGTGAAAGTACTGTTAGATCGAATCAGATACCTGCTCTGTTGGATGAATAGCACCATGGATCTGAAATTAATTGCAAAAATAGGACCTGGCTAATGAGAAGGTCCTTATCATTCCTCAACATTGGAAGCACAAGTATTTTTCTGCTAGCTCAATATTTTACAAAAATTCCCAAAGTATTATTAACTAACTTAAAACAAACACTCAAAACAAATAAGCTGCCTGATATTTCTAAGGACTGAAAAACTGGAGGTAAAAATTCAAATTTCTGATTAACTTATTTTAACCACTTTTTTTAAAAGGGGGAAAATATGCTTTTCTTCTAAACCTATTAGTATTACAAACAGACTAAGTAATAAATAGAAAACTAGTTGGAAATGTACAAATTATAAGAAGGATTATAAACATATTAAATGCCTTTAAACTGGAATTTTAAAAAATGTGACTATATAAAAAACTAAAAAATACATTCAAAATAATTAATGGATATTCACAAGAGTTTTGCTAATGACGTAGGTTAATTACTGCTGAAATGCACTAAAGCTCACTCAATAGTAAGTAAAGGAGAAGTGCCATAAACACATTAAAATGAGAAACCATCACTATAAAAGGGGCTGGTCAAAAGCTTTTCTCCCCCAATCCTCACCCTTAAGAAATGAAAAACTGCCACCTTTGCAAAAGCAGGATTTTAAAAACTTTGACCCAAAAGTGTCCAGGAATGCAATACATACACACTTGCAAGATGAAACACATGTACCTTATTTACCATCCAAGGAGAACAAAATTCATTTTATTGGCTCAAGGACAGTATATGACTTAATTTGTAGAGGAAAATTTGATATTATGTAATATATTTGGTTTGTTTATCAAAGCTATAGAGTTAGGGAACTTTGTGTGGTACGGAAATGGTGAGGGGTCACCATTTAATTAAAAAATGCTGGAGAGATCTCTAGAAAAAAATCAAAGTTTATTGTACATTCTCATGAGAAGGGCGTCCCACCCTTTGAGCAGACAAGAGAGGAATCACCTCTTGTGGACAGGACAGCACCTTTAATCTCTAACGCAAAACACCCCCTCCCACCACTGACCCTCATCCTCATTGGCTGAGAGTCTTACATTCTAAACTCAAGATCTGCCCATGAAATTGAACTTGACCAATAAGTACATAGTTGCCCATATTTGGCTGAAATAGGGAGGAGATATTATGAGAGGGGAACGCAATTATGCTCTTGACTCAATCCTCCAAGTCCTTCAGGCCTACTCAAACACTGAAGTAGATGAAGCTTTACTCGATTTTCACAACTGTCTTGAAAGATCTCACCTCATCTCATTCAGTCCCTCCTCTTATTTTGTACACTGAGTTCTCTTCAAATTTTTGTAACATAATTTCACATTCCCTAAGAATTCCTCACTTCCTTCTGGTTCCTGTTGGCCTTGGGCCACTGGCTCCACCCTTGCCCTTTTAACAACATCTAGCTTTCTTTTCCAACCTGATCATTCCAGATAATGAGTTTTGGACAATTCTGGTTATTAATTTGATCAAACAAGGGATGCAGATAGGGAGTAATATAACACCACTAAGGGCTATAAGGCCAAGCCAAAGGAGCTGCTTCCACCAGCTTCCCAAACCAGGACCACCAAGAAGTATTGAACAGTGAGGTCCACATCTGTACAGGAAACATGAGCAAGTTTCTTAACATTCTTAGTGATTTCTCTTACTAGATTTCCATGTCATTTGGCCTTGGTCCAATATAACAAATCCCTGTCCAATTAAGAGGTAGGTGAGTATAGGCAGTTAATCCACAGATCCAATAATGACCCTTTAGAGCAGGTTGTTCCCTTGAAAATATGTAAAAGGGTCTCTCATCCCTAGGGGGCCTCCCCCCCCCCCAAAGATGACATAATGACATTTCCATAAACCTTGCTCCTTTCTCCAACTACAATTGGCAACTGGCCACTGATCTATTAGGTTAAAGGTATTCCAAAATGTGGGATACAGAGTCCCATGTTTCCGGGTATCCCCGGAGTGACATTATACCAACCCCATTGATAACTGTACCCAATGTATATGTTCCCTTTGGGATCGGTAACTAAGGCCCCAGGTTGGGCTTAAGGGGACAGGTAACCATGACCATTGGTTTGATTGTTGGGATCCAACACAGATCCAACAATTTGATAAATTAAAAGTTCTCCCTATATTCTGTATGAGCAGGAGGAACTAGTTCTCATCTCTGGAAAGTAAAAGTCTGGTTTCTATGGCTATCATGAGGAAATAGGTAAACCCAAAGCTCAGGGAAAGCCCCATGAGGTTCAACTATTATTACACTGTGAAGTTAAGGTGAAATTCCCAAGTGAAAATATATCAGCTTCCAAACAGGCAAAGAGACCCAAAGTAAGAAAGTCATACATTTACAATGCACTGGATTCAGAATCAGTGTTCTCATTCAGTGGAGGTCCCCTCCTCTTATGTAATTGGAGGTCTCCCCTGTCTTCAACTGTCCACTCCAATAAAGGTGGTGCCACAGGTCCTTTTGTCCTGGTGTGGTGTCCAGCCTCATTCCTAGGTGCGAATCGCAGTGTCTGAGGTCAGTGCCACCTGGTAGGGTCCGTCCCAGCTTCTGCCCTTCCAGGAACAGATCAACACCCAATCTCCAACCCGAATTCTATGAACAGGGAAATCTAGAGGAGGAGTCTGAGCTATTAACCCTTTTTGTTGAAGTTCTTGCAAATATTTTAAGCAAAGATTTAACATTATCTCTTAACAAATAAATCCTTTGTCTCTAAAATAGGCTCCCAGTCTCCCTCATAAGCCTGGAAAGGATGACCATACAATAATTCATAAGGCGAAAGCCCAATATCTCTACATGGTTTGGTTCAGATTCTAACCAGAGCAAGAGGAAGGGATTTAGTCCCACGTAGTTGGGTCTCTAAAGATAATTTAGTCAGCTGCTGTTTTATTTCTTGGTTCATCCTTTCTACTTTCCCAGAAAAGGGAGGATGCCAAGGGCTATGGAGATCCCAAGTAATTTCTAAGGCCCCAATCAGATTCTGCAATACCTAAGCAAAAAAATGTGTTCCCTGATCTGAGTCTATTCTCTCCACCATTCCATATCTGGGAATAATTTGTTCTAATAAGACCTTACTTACTGTTGAGGCAGTTGCTTGGCCTGAGGGGAATGCCTCCACCCATGAGGTCAGATGGTCCACCATGACCAGCAAGTATTTGAGGCGACTCTGGTGACAGCTCAGTAAAGTCCACCTGGATGCTTTGGAATGGTCTGATTCCTAGAGGTCGTCCCCCTTTTGGGATCTGGTGTTGAGCAGCCTTGTCAGTCCTTCGACAAATGAGACAGCCATCCACCAGGTGTCAGGCCATAGTATATGGGCTGGGGGAAACATACCTTGTCAGCACAGCATCACACAGGTTTTGAACATCCCAATGACTGTCCTGGTGCAGTTGCTGAAGGACTTGCCTCATACTTGCTTTGATCAGTATCTCTCTGCCATCAGGCAAGAGCCATCATCCTTCTGAGTTCTCAACTGCTTCGAGAGTTGAGGCCTTCTCTTTTCCTTCTGAGTAAAACTGGGAGAGAGTAGACTAGGGGGAAGTACAGGTATCAAGGCCATTATATGAGAAATATCCTGGTCTCCAGCTCCCTTGGCCTCTTCATCTGCTAATCTATTTCCCCTTACCTCAAAACAACTTCCCATCTCATGTCCCTTTACATGTATTACTGCTACATTCCAGAATGTTTTCCAGTACCTTTTTTCTCCCAAATCCTTCCAAATCCATGCATCACATCCCAGGCATATCTCAAATCAGTATATATATAGTTCCATCCTGGTCCCGCAATAATTTCAATCCTTGATTTAAAGCATACAATTCACAAGTTTGAACCGACCAATGGGCAGATAGACTGCCCTTGGTAACAGTGGAAGTTCTAGCAAACCCATTTCTTTTTCCCATTTACCATCCTAGAAGAACCATACATAAATTCTAAACAAATATTTATCATAACCTTGTGTTGATAACAATAAGGAATTTGTCCCAATGAGTTTATATCCAAGTAGATCTTTCATAAGTGAACATTCTTCATACAAATCAGTTTGTTTTTAAAAACACCCAGTGCAAATACAATCATATACAGAATGTCTAATTCCACACAAGAGAATGAATTCAAGAAGTTTTGATAAGAGATTCCCATTAACTTGTAATGGGAGAGACATTCTGCTATTCTGAAACATAAGATCTTATCAAGTATTCTGATAAAAGGGGGGGTGGGGGTTGCAGAACTAAGAGGCAGGGAAACTGAGTCAGGATAATTAGGGAAACTGAGTCAGGGCAATAATTCAAAGTTAAAACATAAGCCAGCCAATCACAGTCTAGCAAATTTTCGGCTAGAGTCCCCTGTAAATGAATTTACAGGCCGAAAACCTAGATGAGTAAAATGTTTATTGCAAGGTTTGGAAGCAAGGTTAAGGTCTGGTTAGAAATGCCTTGAGATGCAAAAGAAGGCCTTTTGTCTCTGCAGCCTTCCCCAAACCCAGCATCTGCTAAAATCAGGTGTGTCTAGATAATGGATAGGTAAAAAGCTTTTTCAACTTTTTGCAGCCCCTCCCCTATCTGAAGAGACAAGAGAGCGAGACAAAAGGAGACCTTTTGTCAATCGCAGCAATTCTTAAAGAATCTTGCCCAAGCATAGAGCTCTAACAACGATCCAGGCCTGAAGCAGCTTGGATGTCCACTGCAAAAAGAAAAAAAAAAATCTTTTACCTTTTCCAGAGTTCCATTCAGTACCCAAATTATGTCTAGTTTTAGAGGTCCTTCATCAGGGAACCAAAATGATGAGGTAAGCAAAGAGTAAATAGTTTCCAATTCAGCCTGAACTGAAATAAGACATCAGTTTTTCCCATTTTTCTGACCAGTTGAAATCTATGTTTCCTTCCCCCCCTGTTTACAGAAATTATCAGATTATACATAACAGACTAGTAAATTTCTTGAAATAGCAATAGTCAGACAGTTTTATACAGCAATAGTTCTATTCTCTAGGGGACTAAAAGGAAGCAGGATTAAGATTATGATCTTGGATTATAGATCATTCTTTTCTAATAGTATTGCCTCATGTTTCAACATTCTGGAATCTGTGAGCCATCTCCCAGCCCTCTTGATTTAATATTGTTCTAACTTGAATACCCCTTCCTTTTATTTTCTGTGCATATTTAATAGGGGATTGAGTGTCAAAAGTTCTTTCCCCACCATGATCATGCAAAACATGAAAAACGCATCTGAATATAGATCTATAGTCAGGAGTCTAGGGTTGGGGTTCCAGAGATTGCCAGCTTTGTCTCAAAAACAAAGGCAAAGTGGGAGCGGTCCTAGTACTGACCACTTGCTCTTATTACAGACAAGAGGAAAAACGAGAGGCATAATTTATTTAAGGCAGTTTTACTTCAGGTAGCTGTCCTAATTTTTAACCATCTCACCTCCAGATGGTGGAGTTTAACGACCTATGCAAACAGTTATACCTGAATTCAAAACTCCAAGTAAATATTAGCTACAATCCCAAAAGATTTTATCTCCTACAGCAATTATCATTAATCAAGGCTTCAGGTGAATCTAGTTCTCAAGAATCACAGTAAAGATTCATCCTAGAAAGTTCACAGATTGTACAGTTTCTTTCATAAAGTAGATGGTTCTAGGTTTAACATTACAGATTATTTTGCCTTCAAAATACTCAATACAAAGAAAAATTCTAAATCTCATGTTGTCCATCCCGTTTCCACAGAAAAGAAACTTTCAGATCTTTCAGAGTTAACATTAATACTCCCTTCATTCTGAAAATGATTAATTTTTGCAAATAACCCTATCAAATTATCAGATCAGATTGAAATAATCTTTAAACAAGGAGACTATCACGCATGTAAATAAACATTAAATAATTTGCTTTAGTCAGATGAGATCTTAGAATTGCTTTCAGAAAACTTACAGTTCCAACTCCTTAGAACTGCTATAGACTTGAAAAATAAAAATAAAACATTCAGTTATTAACACCATACAAATGTAGGCTGTTTCTTTAAACAGTAGAAATAATTAATATCTAAATCAGCAAGGTTATTAAAACAGTTATTAAAACAAAAACAAAACAAAACAAAAAAAACCCCATTGTACTTAATGGGAGGGATTAAAACACCAGACCAGGTCCCTCTTCACGTGGTCACCCTTCCCCCACACCACCATGCATCCCCACCCAATATATCATAGGTCCATTTAAACTATTAATTACTTTTGCAAATCAATCTTTCTTGTCCCATCTTTAAGTAAATATATATGTATATATTTTTAAACTTCACACTTCAATGTTTGCAAGTAAGTGACCCAAACTTCATAAAACTTAACACATGCCCAACAGAGCTGACAAATACTTAAGGCATAGCTCAGGTACATATTACCCAATATCTCTAGCAAACATACCATCTAAGTACGGAGATACAACCACAACCTCCCCTAAGTAAGCTACCGACATTTTGTTTTAATAACCTATATTTTAACTTAAAATCTCAAACACAGCTTTAAATTCCCAATAATATAAAACTACTTTGCCATCACATTTAAAACAATGAACTTCACTAAACAGCAGTTTCTTTCCCCTGGCCCACGTGGCCCTGCTGCAGTCAGGACACGTGGGAGGAAAAGGAAGGAAGCCACCATCTTCACTCGTTCAATCCCACATTCTTCCCGATGTACAGGGTTATTGATCCTAAATGGGATCTACTAACAGGTATTTCTGGTCAGCTGAAATAGCCCCTGCTTCAAAAGATCTATTTCTCCTCCCTGCCTGAAGGCCCCTAGAAGGGCTAATGGAATTAAATCCTCTCAGGTCCTTCCCTTTAGGTACGCCATTTAATCCTTTTGGCCCACCCAATCTGCAACAAAACAACAATACCTTATCATCTTTTTCTTGCTTTTTTTTTTTTTTTTTCATATTTTGGCAGTTTGTTCCAATTACTACCGGTATTTTCTGATATTTTTCTTATTTCTCTCCACAAGGGCTGGCTGGGATTAGGCCACACCCATTGAATTTGGAAGGAGTTTAATAAACTCCCAAATGCCCAAACACGCTGTCACCAGTTAACTCCAGTCACCCAGAAGGCCTAGCTATCTTCCTGTCTAGAGCACCCCTCCAGAACCTATAACTAGACTCAAGGGTTCATAGGACGCTTACCTCTCGGTTGCTGCACAGCAAATTACTTGACTGATTTGTCCTCCACCAACCAGTTGGGACTTTCACCACGGAGTTTCTCACTTTGATTTTCTCTGAGTTTCTCCACTTTGGGCCCATTTTACATTGGGGAGCAAGGAGAAGCTCCTGGATGCTGGCGGGCTGCCTAAACCAGGGCAGAGCGCCTCCCCACTAGCACCCAGGAGTTCATTTACTCACCGAGTAAAGGATCCCAGACGAGCCCCCAAAACTGTGTGGTACAGAAATGGTGAGGGGTCACCATTTAATAAAAAAAGCTGGAGAGATCTCTAGAAAAAAAATCAAAGTTTATTGTACATTCTCATGAGAAGGGCGTCCCACCCTTTGAGTAGACAATCGAAGAGAGGAAGCACCTCCTGTGGACAGGACAGCACCTTTAATCTCTAACGCAAAACACCCCCTCCCACCACTGACGCTCATCCTCATTGGCTGAGAGTCTTACATTCTAAACTCGAGATCTGCCCATGAAATTGAACTTGACCAATAAGTACATAGTTGCCCATATTTGGCTGAAATAGGGAGGAGATATCATGAGAGGGGAACGCAATTATGCCCTTGACTCAATCCTCCAAGTCCTTCAGGCCTACTCAAACATTGAAGTAGATGAAGCTTTACTCGATTTTCACAACTGTCTTGAAAGATCTCACCTCATCTCATTCAACTTGAACATTGGCTGTTTAATTCACTTATTTAAAAACCAGTTCTGATCCTTTTTATATATAAAATACTTGTGATATCCAATGTTATAAGACACTGAACCTTGAAGCCAACTCCAATGATATATATATATTGTCATTCCCGCTAATTTACAACTTTTCCTCAACTCTCCAGATCCTAGAGAGGAAAACATTGACCACTTCTTTTGAGTTTGCTGGTGTTTTCATTTATTTCTAGTTTATTTATGTATTTTTCTTCCCTTTCAGTTTTAAAAACATCCTTGAAATATTTTGGGGCATCTGAATTTTTATATAATTTGATTTGGGAAAGAAAGGCTAGCAAAAAAGCAAGACTGACTGAGACGTAGGTGATAGAACAGAAAAGTGAATGAAAACAGAGTAAACGTGACTAAACTTGTATGGGCCAAAGCAGTTAACTCAAATAAACAAGTTATGTTTGAATTTTTACGTCTTTAATTCAGCTCTCATGTTAAATTTACAAAACAATCTCATCCCTTTCCCTGTTTTACAGTATCTCATGGCCATATTTCATTGCCTCTTCTAACAGCTGGGACAGCTGTTAAAACAGTCAGTAAAATTAAGTCTGCTTTGTAATCCTGGAGTCAATGTTATGTTTTAATCAGAGGTTGAAAGGGATTTCGTGTGATGAACCACTCATTTTGAATGATTAGATTGACACATGTGAAAATGAGTAGATACATTATTTTAGTGTAATATAGTGTAAACTATTATTACTATTAAAAACATAAATGAAAAACAAAGTTAAAAGTATTGCATTCTTTCATATGCCCTTTCCTAAAATCAAAGAAATTTAATAAGAGGTTAACATTTCAGGCTCCCTTAATCTAGTCAGATTTTAAATATTAAATTTCCCTCTTTTTTTTTTTTTTTAAACAAAACCCAATGTTGAAAATTTTCATTAGAACTGCATGACTCTAGCTTGATTTATATATATATATATATATATACATACATACACATGATGGGGGTATAGCCCAAGTACAATTACTATGAATATTAATAGCATGTATAAATTCTGTGGTTTATTAATTGAGAGTGAGAGGCAGATGTGTTGCTTAGCATTAAATCTTTATTTTTTTATTATATTTTATAATATTTATTATTATTATATATTATTATTAGATTAGAATTGCATCCAGATAATAAATCTGAATTTTTTAAAAGATGACTTAATTGAGCCAAAAAAGAAAGCATGTGCTACTTTGAATCTTGCACCACAGCCAAAAGGACATGTGCCTTGATTTCATTTAACTGCATCTACTTTAAGAAGTTTATTTAAACGAATTATTCAAATTAGCTTTAAGAAGATAAATTCAAGAAAACTAAGTAAAAAGACTCCCTTTTTTTTTTTTTTTTTTTTTTCCTTTTGGGCCACTATGAAGACATTTTATATTCTCTTATTCAGTCATTCCAAATGTGCTAAGCTACAAATCACAAAGTACTGGACAGTCTACCTTTGTTTATTTTGTGATTTTTGAACCCCTACTATTTTAAAACTGTTTTCTTATTTTAAATTTCAAACTGTAAAACCTGCCCCCCCCCCCCCATAATTCCTCTATTTCTGATTAAGTCCAACTCTTCCAGTGTATTTTCCAGGGGCACACACCATGCACACACATGTACCTATAAGCACGGTTATGCATATGCACATACTTATGGCTAAAATCACCAACATAGAAGATTCCAATTGCAAGGCACTTTTCATGTCTAGCTTAATTACAAAGATCAATGCAATATGCAGTCACTAAGGACAGCTAGTGGACATTTACCTATAATACATTGTCTCTTCAACATATCCAACAAGCCACAGACAGTGCTTACTAAGTGCACCCTTTTCAAAATTACAACATTCTGTATTATTATAATATGAAAAAAAGAAATATAACAACTGACTCAACAGAAAGATAAGCCAGTGACAGCTCCCACAATATACTAATATTTTGTCCTGGCTGTGGGATGAAATTAAGTTTATGATCTGCTCAACTACACCAGAATACCCAATTTACTTCCTCATCCAACCTCCCTCCCTCCATTTACTCTCCCCCTTGGGTAATCTCACTATGAATTGGCTAGTACACAAAGATATGCATAAATACAAATTAAACTGAGGGTAAAAGCCAAAGTACTTTGCTGCATCTTGTGGAAACAAGTGAAATAACTCTACTCTCTCAGCATAAGCCATTTGAGTATAAAATATTAAAAGGCAGATTGTCTTCTTCAGATTTTTTTTTTGGGGGGTGGTGGTGGTGGTGTTGTTAATATTCAGAATGTGTGAAAATCCCCAGTTAGAAAATGGATTGATTTGTCAGCTAAGTGCTAACCATGCAAATAACATTATTCTCCACCTGAATTGCAGGAGGCTAGTTATAAAATTGTTCTCTGAAGGAGAATTAGCAAATGTGCAATTTTCCCTCTAACTCGGTGAGCTAAGAAATCACAGGGAGATGGAAATATCTGTCAAACTGCAAATGCAGAAGAGGCACTCAATAGTATAAATCATTTCTGAATATTGTATTTTAAAACATTTTTTTTTTCCCTTGGGAAAATGGTTCCTAGGAAAAGATGTATTTTAACAGCTGAGTAAGCATTAGTGCCAAGTGCCTATTCTTAGCACCTGAATAAGAAGTGACTGAAACACAGCTGTTTGACAGTTAACGAACCTTGCCTCAAAGGTAATATTGCAGTCAGAGAACAATTCTCGACTTAACTGAATTAGGAGATCACCCTCAGTACACAGACACAAACAGCCACTCATGCACACAAAATACATAGATCGTTACCGGAATCAGGGTGCGTATATACATAAATATTTGCATCTTTTCAATTTAAAAGGAAAAAAAAAAGGTACCTACTCTTCTTCATAGTGCAGGAGAAAAGATTCAGGAATGTGAAGTTCTACCGAATCCACCTGCGACCGGCAACCATTACTTGTGCACCCCAGCTCTAAGTAAAAGTTTCCTAGACAGAGCCCCGTGCAAGGACACAAATGTTCTCCTGGTGACAAGCTTATAGGCACAGCCAGTTGGGACCAAAAGCTCTCACACTCTCCAGATCAAGGGCTTAAAGCCCCAATGGGAGCTTATTAATATGAAGTAGGGCTTTTCATATGCAGTCCCACTGGGCCAGGTGACCTCTAGATTGGAAGAGTTTCCACCAATCAGAGGGGAGGAGAACCCAGGCAGCACAGATTGAGGAGAGGCAGGCAGGTAGAGAGGGTGGAGATAGAGAAAGGGGACAGAAAACTGTGGGCAGATAAGGGAAGGGTGGAGGGAAGAGAGATTTAAATGCTACAAAAGTTTTCTGAGAGGCTACAAAGGAATAATTTAGCTTAATTTAATTAACTTAACTCTTTAGGTACTGCAAGGTTGTTTTTTTTTTTTTTTTTTAAACCTAAAGTACATTTTGCCTGTTACCTTGAAAAAGAAGAACATGCCAGACTCACAGTTAATTTGGGGAAGAATTCTACATAAGGTAGAGAAATAAGTTTACACTGCATTGTCTATATTACATTACATTTTTGCCTCATTGTTCAGTCAAATCTGGTCTCAGACACTTAACACTTCCTAGCTGTGTGACCCTGGGAAAATCACTTAACCCCAGCCTCAGAAAAAGAAAAAAAAAAAAAAATTAAAAAAAATAATAAAATAAAATCTCCTGCTTTCTCTGTATTAAAAGAGAACGACCAAGTCAAAGTCCAGAATAGAAAAAGTGACAGACATGGTTTTTTTGTCCTTCCAAAGGAGAAGGCAATTTCCTTTTGCCATGTATTTAACCAGACTTAAAGTGTAGGCCTAGTTACTTATATTTGGGGTCTAAATGCATGCAAGTTTCTGTATCAGAACTAACTTGGCAAAACTTTGTCTGTGACTACTTATGAAAGCAGGTAGTAAAAGCTTAATTACCAGTAGCATTATGCTGTCTATACAAATGTGAACTCTGCAAATAAGATGTAAATTTGGTTGTGATCAGTGAATTAAAAGAGCTCTGAGAGGTAGAAGAAAATCCAAGCACTCTGCAGACAGCAGAAAGACAAAAAAAGAATTGCTTTTATCAAATCTAAATCAAGCTACTGAACCATTTAACAGTTTTTTTAAAAGTAAAAACCCTTTCAAAGGCATTTTGATTTTTTAAAATTCCTAAAAATACCAGAACTTCATCATTAGAAATGCATACATAGTAAGTCATACAAATTTTGATTTCTGAATAACTTAGAATTATCACCATTTGCTGATTCAATCACAAATATTTTCTCGGCATGCAAACAGAAAATTTCAATGTACAGGAATCATTCTGATAAAAAAACAATAATCTCAAGTAGTCTCAAATACTAGGTTAAAAGGCATCTATATGTCTGTCTCCTTGCTGTCTTCATATTCTTTTGTATTGTCATGCTGACAGTTCTGCATTTATTACTCTTTTGAAAGAGTTATTCTACAGAAAAGAATCTCTACTCAAATTTATTATTATTGCCTGAAGAAACCTAAGTTATCTCATGTTTTCAGTATTTTTAAATTTACCTTTATACTCTTTATACTTACTTGTCTGCAGAACTGCCTATTTGGATTTTTTTGTGTCCTTAAGCACACTTTTCATTTATTTTCATTTATTTATTTATTTATTTTTGCTGAGGCAATTGGGGTTAAGTGACTTGCCCAGGGTCACACAGCTAGAAAATGTTAAGTGTCTGAGGCCAAATTTGAACTCAGGTCCTCCTGACTTCAGGGCTGGTGCTCTATACACTATGCCACCTAATTGCACCTTTTCATATTCAAGTATGAATTCCTCCATGTCACATGCACATATACACAAACACCTTCTGAACACACATTTTTCCCTTATTATGTCATCACGTCTTTTCCACCAACCAAATTTGATCCAGGCAAGGAGCTCCCTCCACAGCAATCCCTGCTCTTTGAATGACCAGAAGTATTGTATTGGACTTCATACAGTAGTGTTTTCTTTCCCTTAGGGCCAAAGTGTCACCTCTACAAGTCAAGGACCTAAAATTACTCCTACTCTCTTGAATTCAGTTTAACCAATTTAAATTTTAAAATACAATTTTTGCACTAAACTTCCTGGGACAGGTTCCAGGACATTTCATAAAGAAACTCAGTTAAGTCATCCCAAGAATCTTTCCTATTCATAAAGATTTCCCCATGATAGGGGGGTAGAGAGGTAGAAAAGGTGAATAAATGGATCTGTTAAGACAGATTGGGGTGATTGTATAGAGAACAACAGAGTTATTTTTTAATTAATCTAATAAAAAACCATGATAGACATATCAACATTCAGGTAATCAAATCTACACATTACGAAACAGGAATAATAGAAAAAAGCAGGAATAATGGACTCAAATAAAAGAAGCTTTCTTGACTATCTCTCAAAGAACATAAATGAGTTAAGTCTATATCAGACCATCAGACTGTGCATATCATTATTCCTATGTAAATCTTTCAACATCTTCATCTTTAAACAAGCCAGTAACTCCTGAATTTCTAAACAACCTTATTCTTAAACCACAGCTAACCCAAAAGGTCACAAGGTAAAGAAGATGCTTCCTTCATTTTAACATTTTAAAGAACAAGTACATTCCCACATATTCCCCCAGTCCCTGCAAGTAAAAAGTAAGTTTCTTTCCATATAAATACGTACCAGTTTTCTTTATTTACACACTGAGATTGTATATTTGAGGCTCTCTGGGTTCTCCCATCAGAATCATATCTTAATTCCTATAACTTTACAAATGAATTCTTATGTTCTCTTTAAAGCTGACCAAAAATTGCTTACTTTTCTTGAATTTTGAAAGGCACTTTGAAAGAATCAAATAAATTACTGTTTTCAGTTCCCTTCTCAACACTTTAAAAGTAACTGGAATTAAAAAAAAAAAAAAAAGAGTACACAATTCAAATACAGGTTTTATAACTGAATTATTAAAATTAAAATCTCCATGATTTTCATGCTACTTTTGAGTCACACTTGAATTTTTATTTCATACGTGTCATTTTTGCTTTTTTTTTTTTTCTGTGAAAAGCTAAATATACCTTTAAAACTATAAGGGGCATAAAAAATGTTGGCTTTAAGATTGCTGCCTTATAATTACGGCTGTCAGTAAGCATAATATGCAATGGAGATAAAACTGGAACCTTTCCCAGGAAGATCAGGAGTGAAACAAGGTTGCCCACTATCACCATTACTGTTCAATATTGTATTAGAAATGTTAGCCTCGGCAATAAGAGTTGAGAAAGAGATTAAAGGAATAAGAGTAGGTAATGAGGAAATCAAACTGTCACTCTTTGCAGATGATATGCTGGTATACTTAGAAAACCCCAGAGATTCTAATAAAAAGTTATTAGAAATAATTCACAACTTTAGCAAAGTTTCTGGATACAAAATAAATCCTCGGCATTTTTATACATCACCAACAAAATGCAACAGCAAGAGATACAAAGAGAAATTCCATTCCAAACAAATGTTGAGAGTATAAAATATTTGGGAATCCATCTACCAAAGAAAAATCAGGAATTATATGAGCAAAATTATGAAACACTAGCCACAAAAATAAAGTCAGATTTAAATAATTGGAAAGACATTCAATGCTCTTGGATAGGCCGAGCGAATATAATAAAGATGACAATACTCCCCAAACTAATCTATTTATTTAGTGCTATACCAATCAGACTCCCAAGAAACTATTTTACTGACCTAGAAAAAATAACAACAAAGTTCATTTGGAAAAATAAAAGGTCGAGAATTCCAAGGGAATTAATGAAAAAAAAAGTCAGATGAAGGTGGTCTAGGTATACCTGATCTAAAACTATATTATATAGCAGCAGTCACCAAAACCATTTGGTATTGGCTAAGGAATAGACTGGTCGATCAGTGGAACAGATTAGGTACAAAGGACAAAAAAGGGTACAACTATAGCAATCTAGTGTTTGATAAACCCAAAGATACCAACATTTGGGATAAAAATGCATTATTTGAAAAAAACTGTTGGGAAAACTGGAAATTAGTATGCCAGAAATTAGATATGGACCCACACTTAACACTATATATCAAGATAAGATCAAAATAGGTCCATGATTTAGGCATAAAGAATGAGATTATAAATACATTAGAGGAATAGAGGATAATCTACCTCTCAGACCTGTGGAGGAAGGAGGAATTTATGACTAGAAAAGAACTAGAGATCATTATTGATCACAAAATAGAAGATTTTGATTACATCAAACTAAAAAGTTTCTGTACAAACAATATTAATTCAGACAAGATTAGAAGGGAAGTAACAAATTGGGAAAATATTTTTATACTTAAAGGTTCTGATAAAGGTCTCATTTCCAAAATATATAGAGAATTGATCCTAATTTATAAGCAATCAAACCATTCTCCAATTGATAAATGGTCAAAGGATATGAACAGACAATAGTCAGATAATGAAATTGAAACTATATCCACTCATATGAAAGAGTGTTCCAAATCAATACTGATCAGAGAAATGTAAATTAAGACAACTCTGAGATATCACTACACACCTGTCAGATTGGCTAAGATGACAGGAACAAATAATGATGAATGTTGGAGGGGCTATGGGAAAACTGGGACACTAATACATTGTTGGTGGAGTTGTGAAAGAATCCAGCCATTCTGGAGAGCAATCTGGAACTATGCCCAAAAAGTTATCAAACTGTGCATACCCTTTGATCCAGCAGTGCTACTACTGGGCTTATATCCCAAAGAAATACTGAGGAGGGAAAAGGGACCTGTGTGTGCCAAAATGTTTGTAACAGCTCTCTTTGTAATGGCTAGAAACTGGAAGATGAATGGATGTCCATCCATTGGAGAATGGTTGGGTAAATTATGGTATATGAAGGCTATGGAATATTATTGCTGTGTAAAAAATGACCAGCAGGATGAATTCAGAAAGGTTTGGAGAGACTTGCATGAACTGATTCTGAGTGAAATGAGGAGAACCAGAAGATCACTATACACTTCAACAACAACGCTGTATGAAGATGTATTCTGATGGAAGTGGATATCTTCAACATAAAGAAGATCCAACTCACTTCTAGCTGATCAATGATGGACAGAAACAACTACACCCAGAGAAAGAACACTGGGAATTGAATGTAAAATATTAGCACACAAGAAAAAATTAAAGTACAAATATTCGGCCAATGAATATATCAATAATGTTTACTGCCATGACATAATGTTAGTACATAATGACTAAAAGCTAGGTGGGGTAGAGAGGGAGTAGGAGAAGGCACATAATGTTTAAATAAATTTGCCTGCCTCAGGAAAATTATATGAATTTTTTTTTTACCTATAATCTGACCGACTGCCCAAGAAAATCTGTGTGTGTGTGTGTGTGTGTGTGTGTGTGTGTGTGTGTGTGTGTGCATCTGTGTGTACGTATGTTTCACAAAGAGGGGAAAGGAAGACAGAATGAATAGGATTCCAACACATAAGCCTATCTTCTATCAGTCTTAAAACATCTTTCAATTTTTCTTTGCTTCTAAATTTCAATCATTAATGCTCTTGTTCTTATTAACTGTTTCTAGCATGAGTTGATCAAAAAGAAATGATTTAATGTTTGAATTTCTTCACACATTGTCAAAAGACATGAGTTTGCTGTCACATTTACTAATAATATTGCACAATAATGCAATCCACTACAATACCAGTGGAATTGAAAGCAGGGAAAATTTACACAGAATACTTTCTAACTGCATATTAAACATGTACCACTAGTATTAGGAAATAATAATTATTTTTCTGGGAAGCTGTATATTTTTATTTTAATGAACTCAAATGTGACACTGGAATAGATTTCAGATATTCATGGAGCAAAAAGAAAACTGCAAAGTCATTGAGAATTTAACACAGTATTGTAATTAATATGTGATATTCACAAAATCTTCTGAGCTTGAAGCCTTATATGATGAAAATAAAAATCTTTGATATCAAAGCCAATCAGTACACATGCATAGAATGTGTTAATAACAGTAATCAGAACTCAAAGCACCCTTCATACAATCTCCTGCTTTCTCTGCATTAAAACAGAATGACCAAGTCCAAGTCCAGAATAGAAAAAGTGACAGACATGGTTTTTTGTCATTCCAAAGGAGAAGACAATTTCCTTTTGCCATATATTTAACCAGATTTAAAGTGTATGCCTGGTTACTCATATTTGGGGGTCTAAATACATGCAAGTTTCTATATCGGAACTAACATAGCAAAACTATGTCTGTGACTACTTATAAAAGCAGGTAGTAAAAGTTTAATTACCAGTAGCATTATGCTCTCTAAATGTGAACTCTGCAATTAAGATGTAAATTTGGTTGTGAGCAGTGAATTAAAAGAGCTCTGAGAGGTAGAAGAAAATCCAAGTACTCTGCAGACAGCAGAAAGACAAAAAAAAAAAAAAAAAAAAAAAAGAATTACTTGTATCCAATCTAAATCAAGCTACTGAATCATTTAACAGTTTTTTAAAAAAGTAAAAACTCTTTCAAAGGCATTTTGATTTTTAAAAATTCCTAAAAATACCAGAACTTCATCATTAGAAATAGATACCTAGTAAATCATACAAATTTTGATTTCTTAATAACCTAGAATTATTACCGCAATTTGCTGATTCAATCGCAAATATTTTCTCGGCATGCAAACAGAAAATTTCAATGTTGGAATCCTTCTGATAAAAAGCAATGATCTCAAGTAGTCTCAAATACTAGGTTAAAAGGCATCTATATGTGTGTCTCCTTGCTGTCTTCATATTCTTTTGCATGATCATGCTGACAGTTCCATGTGCATTACTCCTTTGAAAGAGTTATTCTAAAGAAAATTTACTCTACTCAAATTTACTCTAATCAAATTTTAATCTACTCAAATTTATTATTATTGACTGAAGAAACCTAAGTTATCTCATGTTTTCAGTATTTTTAAATTTACCTTTATACTCTTTATACTTAATTGTCTACAGAACTGCCTATTTGGATTTTTGCGTTGTATATTTCCTTAAGCACACTTTTCATATAGAAGTATGAATTGCTCCATGTTACATGCACACATACACAAACACATTCTGAACACACATTTTTGCCCTCCACTGCAATCCCAGCTCCTGGAATGCCCCAAAGTATTGTATTGGACTTCATACAGTAGTGTTTTCCTTCCCCTAAGGCCAAAGTGTCTCCTCTATGAATCAAGGACCTAAGATTCAAGATCTACTGTCTTGAATTCAGTTTAACCAATTTAAATTTTAAAATACAATCTATTGCACTAAACTTCTGGGACAGGTTCCAGGTCATTTCATAAAGAAACACAGTTAAGTTATCCCAAGAATCTTTCCTATTCATAAAGATTTCCCCATGATAGGGGGTTAGAGAGATAGAAAAGGTGAAGAAATGAATCTGTTAAGAGAGATTGGGGTGGTTGTATAGAGAACAACAGATTTATTTTTTAATTAATCTAACAAAAAACCAGGATAGACATATCAACATTCAGGTAATCAAATCTACACATTATAAAACCTAAGAAAGCAGGAATGATGGATCAAATAAAAGAAGCTTTCTTGACTGTCTCTCAAAGAACACTAATGAGCTAAGTCTATATCAGACCATCAGACTGTGCTTATCATTATCCCTATGTAAATCTTTCAACTTCTTCATCTTTAAACAAGCCAGTAACTCCTGAATTTCTAAACAACCTTATTCTTAAACCACAGCTAACCCAGAGGTCACAAGGTAAAGAAGATGCTTCCTCCAATTGATAAATGGTCAAAGAATATGAATAGACAATAATGAAATTGAAACTATATCCACTCATATGAAAGAGTGTTCCAAATCACTACTGATCAGAGAAATGCAAATTAAGACAACTCTGAGATATCACTACACACCTGTCAGATTGGCTAAGATGACGGGAACAAATAATGATGAATGTTGGAGGGGATATGGGAAAACCGGGACATTGATACATTGCTGGTGAAGTTGTGAAAGAATCTGGCCATTCTGGAGAGCAATCTGGAACTATGCCCCAAAAGTTATCAAACTGTGCATACTCTTTGATCCAACAGTGCTACTACTGGGCTTACATCCCAAAGAAATACTAAAGAGGGGAAAGGGACATGTGTGTGCCAAAATATTTGTAGCAGTTCTTTTCATAGTGGCTAGAAACTGGAAGATGAATGGATGTCCATCAATTGGAGAATGGTTGGGTAAACTATGGTATATGAAGGTTATGGAATATTATTGCTCTGTAAGAAATGACCAGCAGAATGAATTCAGAAAGGTTTGGAGAGACTTGCATGAACTGATTCTGAGTGAAATGAGCAGAACCAGAAGATCGCTGTACACTTCAACAACAACGCTGTATGAAGATGTATTCTGATGGAAGTGGATATCTTCAACATAAAGAAGATCCAACTCACTTTCAGCTGATCAATGATGGACAGAAACAACTACACCCAGAGAAGGAATACTGGGAAGTGGACGTAAATTGTTAGCACTATTGTCTATCTACCCAGGATACTTACACCTTCGGAATCCTATACTTAACGTGCAACAAGAAAATTGGATTTACACACATATATTGTATCTAGGTTATACTGTAACACATGTAAAATGTATGAGATTGCCTGTCATCTAGGAGAGAAAGTAGAGGGAGGGAGGGGGAAATCTGGAAAAATGAATACAAGGGATAATGTTATAAAAAAATTACTCATGCATATATACTGTCAAAAATAATGTATAATTAAAATTAAAATATTAAATTAAATTTTTAATTATTAATTAAAATTAAAAATAAAATAAAATAAGAAAAAAAAAAAGAAGATGCTTCCTTCATTTTAACATTTTAAAGAACAAGTACACTCCCACATATTCCCCCAGTCCCTGCAAATAAAAAGTAAGGTTCTTTCCATATAAATACATACCAGTTTTCTTTATTTACACACTGAGATTGTATATTTGAGGCTCTCTGAGTTCTCCCATCAGAATCATATCTTAATTCCTATAACCTTACAAATGAATTCTTAGGTTCTCTTTAAAGCTGACCAAAAATTGCTTACTTTTCTTGAATTTTGAAAGGCACTTTGAAAGAATCAAATAAATTAGTATTTTCACTTCCCTTCTCAACACTTAAAAGTAACTGGAATTAAAAAAAAAAAGTACACAATTCCAATACATGTTTTACAACTGAATGATTAGAATTAAAATCTCCACGATTTTCATGCTACTTTTGAGTCACACTTGAATTTTAATTTCATACGTGTCATTTTTGCTTTTTTTTTTCTGTGAAAAGCTAAATATGCCTTTAAAACTATAAAGAGCATAATAAATGTTGGCTTTAAGATTGCTGCTTAAGTTGGCTGAGCAGATGTTTCCATAATTCTGTAATGCTTAGAAACGTATTCTATGTATTTGTATGACTTATGTTATCTTTTATCTAGCATTGAACAGAGATGATTATTATTATAAAAAGAATTAAGTTGAGCATTAATTAATTTTTTTCTTCTCAAACCCAAACTCTTAAATGTACACTTTTAATTTTCTCTAGAAAATCAATCTGTCTCCTGAAAACAGTGCCGATTGTCTTCCTTCATAAGTCAGAATAATGGCAATACATACCTTTACTACCAAAACCTAACAATCATGGTATTTAAAGGGCTAAATTTAGAGGAATCAAGGATTTTTTAAAAAATTTTCAAAGTATATAAATATATTCAAAAGTCATTCTGTCCCTCAATTCTAGACCCAAATTGGGGGATGCAATTAGCTCAGGATTATTAAATTGCTAGCTACAAAGTAAATCACAACTAGCTGCCACACTTCCATCATAACCCATCAAACCCCTTTCCTATGTAAGCTTGTTTAAAGAGAAAAAACAGGGACGGGAGAGGGTGTGGGGAGTCTGTTACTGTCTAAAATGGCTCAGATAAACTAAAGGAAGGAATTCCATTACTCTGTTTAATTAATACAGGATTATTTTCACTTTCATTTTGTGAAGCTAATAATATGACTGCTGGAATGTCAGTAAAAATTAAATCGTAAGCTAGTGTAATACCAAAGAGAAAAATTACTTTAGTTCTAGTGTATTCCCAAAAGAAATCTTGAAATTCTCAGACATTTACTCTATTAAAATAGAAAATGCACTTTTTTTTAGTTGCTGCAAGATTTCAAGCATCACTATGGTTATATTTACAGAATAAGAGTTAACAGTTTGAAATTATAGATTAATAAATGAATTGGTTATATTGTTTCTTGAATGTTAAGCACTATAAGCTAAATGCAAAAAACATTCAAGGTCAAGGTCCCATTTTAGACCTTTTCAGGCAGCTGTGATATTATGATAATCATGCTTAAAATATTCCTATAGAAAGAGTAAATTAGCCTGTTCACCTGAAAGGTGATTATGGTAAAAAACAAACCTAAGAGGAGATCAAATATTTACTTCTTTTCAAAGCATAAATTGTTTACTCAATCATGACTATGTTATTATTGTCCAAAATTACTTTATTTTTTATTTTTTATTTTTTTTCTGAGTCTGGTGTTAAGTGACTTGCCCAGGGTCACACAGCTAGGAAGTATTAAGCGTCTGGGACAAGATTTGAACTCCGGTCCTCCTTATTGTCCAAAATTAGGAAAATCCAATACTGCTTTGATATTTTTCCCTTCCTGTTCCCAAATCTGGGAACATTTTCAACAGATAATTAAGAAAAACAATTTTTGTTGCACATATCTAATATTCAGATACGAAATATGCTAAATTCCTCATCTGGTAATACTTCAAATAGTTTTTTAAAAAGTTCTTCATTAATTTCCCTTAATTGGTGTTAAAGTTTTAAATCTTAATAACTGGGGGGTAAAAAGAGAGGAATGATGCTTTGTTTGTTTCTTTTTTTCCTCTCCTTTGGGACTTGAACACAAGAAAAAATTGAAGTACAAATATTCCCCCAATGAATATATCAATAATGTTTACTGCAATGACATAATTACTTGTTAGTATATAATGACTAAAAGCAAGGTGGGGTAGAGTGAGAGTGGGAGAAGGCACATCATGGTTAAATAAATTTGCCTACCTGAGGGCAATCCTATGAATTTTTTTTATCTATAATCTGACCCACTGCCCAAAAAAATCTGTGTGTGTGTGTGTGTGTGCATGTGTGTGTACATATGTTTCACAAAGAGGGGAAAGGAAGAAAGAATGAAGAGGATTCCAACACATAAGCCTATCTTCTATCAGTCTTAAAACATCTCCTTTCAACTTTTCTTTGCTTCTGAATTTCAGTCATTAATGCTCTTGTTCTTATTACCTGTTTCTAGCATGAGTTGATCAAAAGGAAATGATTTAAAGTTTGAAGGCTAAATTTCTTCACACATTGTCAAAAGACATGAGTTTGCTGTCACATTTACTAATAATATTGCACAATAATGCAATCCACTACAATACCAGTGCAATTGAAAGCAGGGAAAATTTACACAGAATACTTTCTCACTGCATATTAAATCCTTATGCAACTTTCCCAAGGATACCAACTAGAATAAAGTAAAGCGTGAATACTTCCATGTAGTAATCTTCCTTGTCATAAATGAAAGAGGTGAGTATAAATGGCAAGGGAGAAATTATAGCAGTTTTCTTGCATATTTCCATCCATACCTTCTGACTTTTTCTTCCCTTTATTAGTTATGTTTTTAGTTACTGACTACCACTTGTTTTAATCATACAACTTTTGCTGATTAAAGAACCTCTCATGGCCTGCCCAAATTCTCCCACTTAAGAAAAAATTCCAAATTTAATACATTACTGAATCTAGTCGAAATACATATTTCTTTTCAGTATGGAACAAAGATCGAGTAAGACATATTTTCCAAGTTGAGAAAGGCAGAGGTATATAGTAGGAAAGGAAAAAAAATAATAATTTGAAAAGCTAGAATGAGTAATGGGTAATATTAATTATACCTATGCTTCATTGCCAAGACGTCTTTCTCTTTTTTCTTTGTCCTCATGTTCACTGATGAAGCAGCCACATCATACTGAACTAGCAGGTAGCATTGCCTTTGGAATCTTTTCCACCTATACTCACTGCCTAGACTATTACCTACAAGGGTTATACAGGAATGTGTTCCCCATCTGACCTGTAAGGAAAGTATGTCTGCTTATTGACTACAATGTAAAACTTTCTTAAACTAGGTATTTTAGACATGTTTCTTTTCATCAGTATTATCATGGCTAAATAATGAAAACAAAAGCCCCAAGGGGACTTGCCATAGGGAATCCTCTTCTGATAACCAATTTCTACCAAGAGATCATAAACACTATAGAATTGACTTCTTTCCCATATGTAATATTTACCCTCACTTTATGCAGGAAATGGAGCAAAGTGGAAGACAGTTAATGAGTGGCAAAGAATTAAGCATCCATCTGCATTTAGCTCATCCTTCCTTGGACATTTCATTCTAGGAGAAACACTCTATTCAAAATCCTAGGAAAAAACAGTGTAATTTATAGGGGAGGGGGAGAGACAGGAGGGAAGTGATGCTAACCCAAGAGATATTAAAAAAAATTAGAAGAGCTTTTACTCCTTTTCCATCTCTGGAAGAAAAGACCGAAGAAGAAGCCAAAGCTCATTAAAAGTATCTGAATTTAAACCAAGATCTGAAGTTATTCACTGAGGTATACCTGCCATTTCCCAGGATGATTACCTTCTCTCTGCCAGGGTCTTTAACCCATGTGTAGTTTATCAATACATGCACAACAATTTTGTATCATTAAGCTTCCTGGCATCAAATTCTATGTTGCAGAAAAGCAAATAACATAATTAAAGACTACATTTTTTTTCAGAGTTCAATTACGTTTTGAATTAGAAAACTAAAGAAATCAAAGACAATTTTCATCAGTGATGAGAAAAGAAAAACAAAACAAAACAGATTAATTCATCCTTCACTAAATTAGAACCCGAAATATTAAAGTGGTAAATTTTAACAAAGGATTATGTGGTACGGAAATAGTGAGGGGTCACCATTTAATAAAAAAAAAACTGGAGAGATCTCTAGAATAAAGCAAAGTTTATTGAACAATCTCTCAAGAAGGGTGTCCCATCCCTGGAGCAGAGAGGAAGCGCCTCCTGTGGACAGGATCAGCACCTTTAATTCCTAAAGCAAAACACCCCCTCCCACCACTGACCCTCATCCTCATTGGCTGAGAGTCTTACATTCTAAAGAAGAGATCTATCTGAGAAATTCAACTTGGCCAATAAGTACCTAGTTGCCCATCTTTGACTGAAATAGGGAGGAAATGATGTCATGGGAGGATAGCAGGAAGGGAACTCAATTATGCCCTTGAATCAATGCTCAGAGTCCTTCAGGCCTACTCAAACTCTGAAGTAGATGAAGCCTTACTCGATTTTCACAACTGTCTTGAAAGATCTCACCTCATCTCATTCAGGCTGAAGCTATTTCAACCTTTAACTATTTCTTCACAATGCTTGCCAAGGAGCATAGCTGTTTGGGAAGATATTTGGTACAGGAAGACTTGCACCAGTATTCACACTTGCAAAAGAGTACTTATTTACGGTTTAAAAAAAAATTAAAGAATTTCCCCTAATTCACAAATCATAGTCATACAAAAATGGAACATTTTCAAATTATTGCCATCATTTTTAAAGAATCTGCCACATCCTAATTCCTGGAATTATCTAAATGATTTATTAGTGAGAAGATCAAATTATCCTGCATCAATTGGGAGGGTTGGTGGGAAACAGCATTTGTGGAAGAAAATGAACAGAGCCTACAAGCTGCATGTCTGCTGTATATATTTATTGTTTTAGGGCAAAGTAAACTTCCTTCTGTTAACTAGTCAATGATTTTGGAGTATCTCATTTCATCCCCCTTTAAGAATCAAATCTGAACTAAAACTGTCCTCAATAGTCACTAAAACGTTCCCAGGCTTCACATTCTAACTCTGCTACTTACTTTTATTGTTGTTGAGTAGTTTCAGTGATGTCTAACTTTTCTGTAACCCTATTTGGGGTTCTCTTGGTGAAAACATTAGAATGGTTTACCATTTCCTTCCCCAACTCATTTTACAGATGAGGAAACTGAGGCAAGTACAGGCTTAAGTGACTTGCTCAGAGTCATACAGCTAGTAAGTATGTGTCTGAGGCCAGATTTGAATCCAGGAAAATGAGTCATCCTAACTTCAGGCTTGGTACCACATAGCTACCCCGATCTCCCCACTTATTAAAAGGTGACTCTGGAAAAGTCACTCTCCCTTTCTAGAGATGTTTTCTCCCATATAAAAGATTAGAAAAGAAAGAAACATTGAAGTATCTACTATGTTTCAGGCACTGTGCTCAGTACTTTACAAAATGACAAGTCTAAATGCTACAATTTAAAGCAACATGTTTCACTTTCTTGCCCTTTTCAAAAATTCTTACCGAAATTCTGACCCAAACAATGATTCAACAACAACTTCAAGTTCTGTCACTTTAACTCACTGAAGACAGATGGGTAAACTTACTAATCTTCAGGAGTTCAAGACCCTATTAATCTTTTTTTTTTTCTTCTGTTCTTCACTGTATTTTAGAAATAGCAGATGCAAAATGGAAGTTTAATAGCGCTGTTGTCCCTGGTAGCTATCATAAGACAACTCTTTCTGGGTATTTACATTACTGACTTTCTTAACTGGAACTTGACAGGCTTAATCTTAAGTGCTTAAAAAAAAAGGGGGGGGGCAGCTAGGTGGCGCAGTGGATAGAGCACCAGCCCTGAATTCAGGAAGACCTGTGTTCAAATGTGCCTTCAGACACAACACTTCCTAGCTGTGTGACCCTGGGCAAGTCACTTAACCTCAGCCTCAAAAAAAAAAAAAAAAAAAAAAAAAAAAAAGAAGAGGAAATTCTAGGAGATATTTGGATAGTTAGAAATCTGTCTTCACTTTTAAATCATATCTCAAACCCAGTTTCTCATCTGCATTTGTAACTTATTCATTTCCTTCTTGAGTCCAAATGGCTGGTCCAGTCATCTTTGATTCTCCTTACATATTTCTCATAAACTGTATCTATTCCTTATCTATTGTATCTCAACTCCATCAAGGACACTGAGCATTTGGTCCCAGATGTGTGACTACTTTCCTGGAGGTTATCCTGAGGGGGTGAGGGTTGTCCATTCTAATGCTAAAAGTTCACTAGGTCCCACTAATACACTTCCTGACATGATTAGCAGTTAATAGCAATTAGTTATCCAGACTTAATTAGTTTTTAGCTAATTTCCAAGTTTCTTACAACAGTATCCTATATCCTTATATGAATCACCAAGAGTTGGTAGTAGTTGTCCCATATGACAAGTCATATCCTGGATCCTTACTCTTGGAAGAAAATATACCACTTGCTCATTTCAAGTCAATACAAGGTCTACTCAAGATCTCTCAGCAGGGAGATGCCAACAACCCACAATTTGTCTCCTTTTCCTTTGATTAATACTAGATGACCACTGTCATGGCAAAGCATGCAGAGATCATTTTGTTGAACACAATCAGGTGCTTTTTCTTTAGAAGGTATAGTTCTATTCTCTCTGAGAAATTACTAGAAATACTTTTTAAAGAACTAATAATTTAGTGATTCTTTTTATTCTCACACTCTGGGACATAATTTTTCATTTTCTAACTTCCTAACATTGTTTAGGACCTACCCTAGACCCTTTCAATTATTTTTTTTCTGCTTTATAGTCCTTGGAAGCACCCTTCTTTTTATTATTATGTCATGTGATACACTATAATCTTCTTGATATGCAACAGTAGAAAACTGAACATTACATAACCTCTACAAATTACTCTCACATTCCCATAATCTTCCATATTTGTTGAAAATGAATTTCTGAGGGCTATTACTATTAAGCCACAAGGATTTTTTTTTCTTTTTTGAAAGCCAAGCTTCTATTTCTTTTTCTTTTCTCCTTTTTTTCTTTTTTCTTCTTTTCTTTCTTTCTTTTTTTTTTTTTTTGAAATGGGACTATTTTTTAAGAGGCATAATGGCATACTTTATATAGACTCCTGGACTGTAAACTTGATATGTGGCCATAGGCAAATGACCTCTCTGCATTTCAGTTTCTTCATTAGTAAAATGTATACACCCTACTTACCTCACAGGCTTATTCTGGGGACTAAATGAGATGATGTAATTATAATAATAATAATAATAATGATAGCAACCTACTAAAGAAATGTTTATTTAATCTGCAATCAGAAGATTCTTACCAAAGCTTATGGAAGGAGCAACTATTCCCAAAACGAAATTATTTGGCAAATTTTTTTTTTCTGAAGCAATCTAACTTTCACCTACTTCCTTTTTATCTCTTCTTTCCTTTCATTGAGTAATCCAACAAGAATTTATAAAGCCCCCATTCTGTTCAAACTGCAATCTTTTGTCACTAAAGCTATGACAAAAACAAAATCAACTTTGTCCTCAAGGACCTTACAGTCTACTAGAGAATACAAAATACAAGTCCTGTATGTAAATAAGTGACAATTGGAAGAAAATCAACACTCATAGTGTGGGAATGGCTTCTAAACTGAAGGGTAAGGATGCCCTGGTACAAAAAGTATATCCCAGGCATGGGAAATGGGATCAGAGTCCAGATGGGAGGAAGAGTAAGTAGACCTACTTTTGGTGGGAATACTGGGCGCATTGAAGAGTATATGAAGCAAATATGGAAAAGGCAAATTAGGATCAGATTGGGCATGGTTTTAAATGCCAAGACTGATAAGTTCTTACTTTACATTCTTTCAGTTATGAAGTAACATCAACCAGCTCTTTAGAAAAATTATTTTGAAAGCAATGTAGAGAATATACCATGGATAGGAGAAGCACAAAACAAAGTTAGGATGTTTCCTCAAGATCCAGGTAATAGTTAATAAGGGACTGAATGAGCTAGGGCAGAACAGCATCACAGACAGACAGAGTGGTTGGGAAAACAACAGTATTGTGAAGTCAAAATGGGCAAGAAGGGCACTGGGAGTAGCATAGGAGAGGAAAAAATAAAACTCCTAGATTATCCCATCTAGGAGATTGAGAGGATGGCAGTTCCTTCAACAGAAACAAGGAAAGGAAGAACAGGTTTGGACAGGAATGTAAAGAAATTCATTTTGGACACATTGAGCTTAAAAGGCTAAGAGGACATCAAGAGGATGATACCCATTGGGCAAGTTTTTAAGGAAGCTTAGACTTTAAGAGAGGAACTCAGGCAAAGACTTGCACCTTTGCCCCACTCCTCATTTTTGTCCCGTCTTTAAACTGCAGTGAATGGGAACTGTGTCCCTCAGGTCTACCTATGTTATCTGGATATACCATACTTAAGACAACCGGGAAGGAGGATGTTCACTATTTTCCCTCATTGTATTAACAAAGATTATTAAATGAGACATTATTATCCCTAATATAATATTTAGGCGGCGAGAGCTTTCCATTACTGCCTGAGTTCCTGTTCCACTATCAGTCTCATTCTTACTGATCAGGCAGTTATTCCTATTCAATTATTCTATCATAATCAATATTTTAGATGTATAGACACAAATATTTGGCCAAATCTTATCAGATTTGATTCATATTTTTTTTAATAATTTGAGAATATACTTCTATTTTACTCTATTTCAATAAACATGATTGTCTTTATTTTTCTATCATAACTCCATCATCATACATTCTGTTGGAAACTACAGGAACACAGATCAGAGAATGGTAAATTAGCAGTATCCTTGGCTGAGATACACATAAAGAATCAATTAAAGTGAGAGTGACCACCGACTCACTCAATGTTAGAGCTGGAAGAACTTAGCACACTACTTGATCCAAATCAGAACTCTCATAATATAGATAAGAAATCTGAGGTATTTAGAGCTGAAGTGACTAACTAAATTCAATGATCATATGGGCCATATATTAGGCACAGGGAAGCTATAAAAGTAAAAATTTTACTCTTTAGTAACTTATATTCCACTGGTCAGTGGGTATACAACAAGTATGGTAGAGTTGTCTGATTATTTCAATAAAATGTACTGCTATAGCACAACCATATTTAAAGTCCTGTGAACAATCATTCTATTTATACAACACCAACAGTTTCATACACTATCTTCTATGATTTTGGAGAACCTTCTGTCAATATTTGTGAATATCTGTTATGAGAATAACACTGTTTCCATTATCTACTCACTCAATGGTAATTTATAAAATTAAAAATTACTTTAAATGTTTATTATAATTATTATCCTTAACTATTTCTCCTCACCTCACTTAAGTAAATGTCATATCAAATATGTTTTGATTTAAAAGTAAAGCATCCAGACATAAGTAAAGGAAAAGGAAGGCTAAGGTTTTGTCTTAAGGGGACTGAATCAATAAATATGAATTGACTATATTGTAGAATATTTTCCATGTTTTCTCTTTTGAATTGAAGGAATAGTTTCATAACATCAAAGATGGATTGGAGAAAGACTGCACAATATATTTGGGCATGTTTTTTCTTCAGTTTTCTAGATTAAAAAAGTCTAAAGGAATCTGTTACCAGTATTAAAACACTGAAATTATGCTCAGAAATATATCAGCAACCTGGAGTTGCCCAAATTGGTCTTCCTAAAGTACTCCTTCAACAATGCCTCTCTCCTCTCTCCCCCCCCCCCCCCATTCCTTGTATAGATACACATCTACCCTTTCAGAGGAGATACACTTTTTGTTGATACTTATATTTCATATTAGATTGAAGGGATCATATATACTATAGAACTTTTACTTAATTCAAATAAAGGAGTCTGAATATCCCAGGAGTCAGTAGATTCTAGACTTTAATTTCTCCAATCTTCACAATTCAAATTAAAAAAATCTTCCCCTTCTCTGATTCTTTCAATTAACTTTTTTTTTTTTAACATATCAGATCTCTTACTTTAGAATTGAACACAAACACACACACACACACACACACACACACACACACACACACACAGAGAGAGAGAGAGAGAGAGAGAGAGAGAGAGAGAGAGTTAATTTAGCCTTATGTTTTTAGACAAAACTAAAAATTTAGAGATAGAAGCTATAACCAGGTTGTTGTTGTTGTTAATTTTTAAATAATTACTATGTTAGGATTTATTTAGCCAGAGCTAAAGTAAAAATATAACGTTTGTTAGATTCCTGGATTATCTAGAATCATCCTTGGGAAAAGAATACGTTAGATGACATTGAAAATAAGAATCTATTTCCTTGGATTTGTTTCAGAGTTGATTGAGTTGGAAATTGTTACAAGCAGGCCACAGAATCGAGTAGATAATTCTTCTATTAATTAGTAATATGAATGTACATTTACGTGTCCCTTCGGTAGCATAAGACACTTGTACATTCATGGTTTCATTTTATATTTACAGCTGAGATGTGAGTACTATTAATCTCCATTTACTTGCTCAATCAGTAATAAGAGTAATAAGGTTTTTCTGAAGTCAGATTCTTTATTTTTCCCCACTACCTGCCAAAGATGAAAACCAAAATTTCTATTATAAAAGACTAAGTTCATTCTAGTTCTAAAGATATGATGAAAACGCCTATGAAATAAATTTTGCAAGTTTTAATCTTATAAACTCAAAATTCTGACAGGGCTTGGGGTTGGACCAGTGATTGCATTGCTATAGGAAACCCAAAGGAAACCCTTGGCTGGCTCTACAATGAAGATCTGTACTTTCTTTGAATTTCATCACTTAGCACTTAAATCTCATCACATTATAATATAAATAATATACTGTCTGCATAAATATCTTGGGAAAATTCACTAAGACAACAGTAATGCTTGCAAAAACACAAAACAAAACAAAACTCTATATGCCATGTGTATCCCTTCTACACTAAACTATGGTATCACACTTATTCCACTGAATTCTTACTTAAAATCATGTAAAAAGTCAGTACAGAAGATAAGGAAATGCTACTCCAAAAAAAAAAAAAAAAACTGATGCCAGATTTTCACATTTTCTTAAGCTTAGTGTATAATTATGCAAAAACCAAATAAATTGAACAAAAATATTAAACATAATTCATTCTCACCTCATGGTATTTTTAAACACAATAGTTGACATGAATCATATGCATAGTGGTTTAGAGTTGAAAATGTTTTAGGAGCAAATTTCTAATTCTGCAAATGCTGCTAAAAATTCAATATATTATTTTAAAAATTGAATAAAGCAAAGTATGACCACTCTTTGTTGTTCTTACTTAAACTTAATTGTAAGCTCCTAGTGGGGAGAGATTGTGTCTTTCAATTTTTTATCCTACACAATAACTAACACATAGTAGATGACTAATAAATGTTTTTTGAATGAAGGGACACAAAATCTCTTTCTTGACTGTATTTACTTCCCACTTCAATGTAAAGGCTTAATCCACTAACAATCTTGATGAATCTGTTTTCTTCTGTTGGACATAACTTAATATGTATTCTGAAAATGCTAAAAGGCTTGGTCCTATAAAGGACCTCCTCATAAAATGAGAACCATTCCATTCCTAATTTCTTACTTTTCTTCTCTTTTTTTCTTTAAAGATTCATTCTCCTAAATCTTGCTGAGCTGGAGAATTTCAAAATAGAGTAAAGCAGTTAAACTGATCCATATTTTTATTCTCTTTTCACTCTCAAACCTTCTTTCTCCCTCTTATCCTTCAGTTATTAAATTGAGGAACAAAAGGGAAGAATAGTCTTTCGAATAGTATATGCTATCAAACTCCTGCATTTCCCCTCCCCCCCTAGTTTTCCCTCTAGATTAATTTGTAAATCTGGCTATTGCCACATCTAAAGTCCTACAGTCTGATTCCTGACCTCTGTTATGTTAGTCCTTCCCTGCTGAAGAACAACCTCTTGGATCACTGATTATTCAATGGTTAATAGGCCTGGCCTGTGCAATATTATTTATCTGGCTACATTCCTATCTCTAAATTCTCTATTTTGAATGAATACCCACTTTGGGACATGAAGTCTGCTATATAATGAAATGCGAACAATGAAAAGACTAAATCAGTTTACAAAAAATCTATTTGTCAAACTTTGTGGAGATGCTCCCAATTTAGTCTGGGCAGTTCACCCAGCTCTTGTTAAGGGAGTTAAAAACCAAGCAGTGTCACTGAATGAAAATAAAGGCATCTACACCAGGGATGCATTGTCCTGGACAAAGTCTTTGCTTTAAGTGTAGCTAATTAAGTGCTTCTGCATATGTGCTTGTGCATGTCTGTACACACACTGGCAAAATCTTGTATTCCTTAGGAATTTTCTTATAAGGGACTGCAGTAAGAGGAAAAAAGCATCAAGATCTTGCCAAGCACAGCCCCTTAGCTGTGTCACATTAGCATTTCTATGCACTTTCATAGGCCTGACAATAAAGCAAATGGGGCTGCCTTATCTCTGGATAACAGAGATTTCTAAACCATACAAAGGAACAAGCTTAACATTCAACAATCAAAATGCCTCCCAGTAGACACTAATACATTGTTGGTGGAGCTGTGAAAGTGTCTGGCCATTCTGGAGAGCAATCTGGAATTATGCTCAAAAAGTTATCAAACTGTGCATACCCTTTGATCCAGCATTGCTGCTATTGAGCTTATATCTCAAAGAAATGCTAAAGAGGAGAAAGGGACCTGTATGAGCCAAAATGTTTGTGGCAGCCCTTTTTGGAGTGGCTAGAAACTGGAAGATGAATGTCCATCAATTGGAGAATGGTTGGTTAAATTATGGTATATGAAGGTTATGGAATATAATTGCTCTGTAAGAAATGACCAGCAGGATGACTTCAGAAAGGTTTGGAGAGACTTACATCAACTGATGCTGAGTGAAATGAACAGAACTAGAAGATCGCTGTACACTTCAACAACAATGCTGTATGAAGATGTATTCTGATGGAAGTGGATATCTTCAAAATAAAGAAGATCCAACTCATTGCCAGTTAATCAATGATGGACAGAAACAACTACACCCAGAGAAGGAACACTGGGAAATAAATGTAAATTGTTAGCACTACTGTCTATCTACCCAGGTTACTTATACCTTCAGAATCCAATACTTAACATGCAACAAGAAAATTGTATTTACACACATATATTGTATATAGGTTATATTGTAACACATGTAAAATGTATGGGATTCCCTGTCATCTAGGGGAGGGAGTAGAGGGAGGGAAATTTTGGAAAAATGAATACAAGGGATAATGTTATAAAAAAATTACTCATGCATATATACTGTCAAAAAAATTTCATAATTATAAAATTTTTAAAAAAAAATGCTTCCCAGTAGAGCAATCCCACCACCAACCATAATCAATGATATAAAACATGATAAACACTTGTCCATTAGGATGTCTGAAGGTTCAGGTTAAGGACAAGAAAAAATTACCAGAACTTCAAAGGAACTGACATTTTATTCCTTCCCTATAATAATATGCAAAGCTCTTGAGGATATCTTAGAGTTTCTTTGGCAAGGTTTTTTGGTAAGGTTATGGTTTAGAGAGTTTAGAGAATAAAATGCCCATTGGTTAAACTGAGTTTTTAAAATCCAATATACTTTAGTAACTCTAGTAGGAAACTACTAGAAATGTAATTTGTGCTACCACTAAAGTCCTGAAATTTGAACTTTGGAGGGCAGTTAACAGGAAATACAATTTTACTTATTACTACATGCAAATCTAGAAAAAGAAAATGTTACCTTCTAAAAACAATATTATCTGGAATCCATAGTTTCAAAGAGCTAGAACTGACCATCTAAGGATTTTAGCCTATCTGCCTCCCTGAATCCTCTCTTTTATTTTACATGTGAGGCTAAGTGATTTGGATACAGAAGTGATTTGATCTAGGTCACACAGGTAGGCATTTGAATCCAGATCCTGACTCCAAACCCAGAATTCCTTGTACTATACTATAGCATCTTAAGCTGGAATATTTCCCAAATCTTTCAAGCCTAGACCAAAATTCAGAAAGAAAAAAATTAAATGGTTACCAATGTTTCTTGCTTGATTGTGCATATATATGTGTTTACACTGCTCTCTGGTGTTGGACCTGCCAAGACAACAAAATCCCTACTACTACAACCTCAAAAGGAGATTCTCTCTTAAAGAAAAGGTATTAAATGGAAAATACAACATTTACCAAATACGGATTTGAATTACTACTAGTTGATTTTCAAATTCAAACAAATATTGCTCCAGAGTCAAATCCTTTCTATGCCAGGTCACAAATGGATAACATTCATAATTTTAAAAGAATTTTAATCTCACAAAATACAGCTACCCTCTAAGGTATATAAAAGAGAGGTCCCCATTTTAAGTAGAATTTGTGAGTTTTCACATTTAAGAATCTGAACCAAAGTTACTGGAACAATATGTCCACTATGGTCCTTTCCAATCACCCTAATTTGATCCAACCCTGTACAAAAATTAAGGGCCTTTGCTGAAGATCATAAAGTTAAGTAAATGGCAGCTCACTTAACTTATCAGGTGATTAGAAAGCAAATTAAACCTCTTAATACAATATGGCATCCTTAAAATGAAACCATCAGTCCCTGAAGTTGTTCACAGCATAACTATGTCAGCCTTGGGAACAAAAGGATAAATGCAAAAACAATTGATGACTTTGTCAGATGTAAAGATATGGAAGACAGTAGCCTAGATCCTGTTTCTTAGCAAGTTTCAACTATCACCATTTTGTTCTACTCAGTTCCTACCAGAGGGAACGGGTATCATCCATTAGACTTTGAGCAAAGTCATAAAGATTACTCATAAGCTATTAATGGCTAATCAGAGATAGTCCAATATGTTAAGTGACATAATAGGACCCTAAAAAAGATAGTATTCTTTAAAATATTTAAATTTTTTTTATTTCAAATTCTCTCCTTTACTTCCTCTGTACCTAAGACAGTAAACAACTTGATACAGTTCATACAAGAAGATAGCATTTTTTTAAAGCACATGTCATAAGAACATTTAGCAACTTGAATCTTGAGAAGAAACTGATTCAGCATTAATTAGGGCCCAAATTACAACAGATTATACACAGGAAAGTTATTTATATAGGAAAATGTAAACTATATTGACATCTTTATGTCTTTAGGGGAATTTAATCAGGGAGATGCTGTAAACTTTTTCACAAGTTTTTTTGAGTTGTCCATAACAGCCCCAAGACTTTAAACATATAGTTTTGAATATATACATACATATATATATATACATATATGTATATATAAAATGAAGTCCTAGCAATTTTTTCTCACAGAAGTGAATTAAAGCATGTTGATAATTCCTTACCCCTTCTTTAAGTCCAAGTCATCTGAAAATGCTATAAATATAGAGTTAAGGTCTCTCATATTTCTAATCACTTTTAGATTGATCCAATGGCTGATACTAGTTAAAATTAATCACTACCCTCTACCACTAGCCTTTTTTTTTTTAAAGTAAGGGATGAGAAGCTCCAGGTTACAATGATGATGCTAAGGGAAAGTTGGGTCAGGTACTGAAAAATGTGGCATTTTTAAAAGAAATACATAAATTTGAATTCTAAGTTATATGGTCCTCCATTTGTTCAACACTTTAGCAGTCATTCTGGTACGAAGAATAGCCACAGACACATGGAAAGCATCAAAAAGAAGACAGTTTCTGTCCTCCTGGAATAAAGTTGGTGAGTCTTTTGTGAAATAATTCAAAATAAAGGTAAACTGAGGCTTCCAAATCATCTAATCAAGAAATGCTTATAAGAGACTTGTGCAGGAAAGAACCATCTACATCCAGAAAGACAACCGAATGTGGATCAAAGCATAATATTTTCATGTTGTTATTATTTGCTTGATTTTTTTTCTTTCTCATGTTTTTTCCCCCCAGTTTGATCTGATTCTTCTTGCGCAGCATGACAAATATGGAAATGTTTGGAAGAATTGCATATGTTTAACCTATATTGGATTGCTTGCTGTCTAAGGGAGGGGGTCTCTTCTAGAAGAGGGAGGAAGAAAATTTTGGAATACAAGGTTTTGCAAAGTTGAATGCCTAAATACATGTATTTCACTGGCAGAGCCTTTGAAAGTGTGAGCTCACTTCCATATGATGACTCATTGTAGTAGGTCTTTTCTGGAGGAAATGAATTTAATAGATATAGGATTTTTAATTTCATAGGTAGTGTTTTCATAATGAATAATTTAGGGGGAGGGAGAAGAGAACCAACATAACTTTATGTTAAGATGAGAAACCCTATAAACATTTGTCAGTTTTGTTTCATGCTATATACATTTTTCCAAATTAGGTTTCCCTGCCAAATTTTAGATTCATAATCCCTTTCATCATTCTGCAATCCCTTTTGTTTTACTTCTTCAGTGAAGGGAATTATAAACTCATGTATTATAAAGTTTGGACTACTTCTACATAGCAGATAAGGCACAATCCCATAGTACCAGGCTATTAATTAACACGGACAGTATGTCAGCTGTTTTTTTCTATCCAGGGAAGAAAAAATGTTGGTGACCTCACAATTCCACAAGAAAACCACCCAAATTACCTTTAAGGTAGATGAACAAGAGGTATAAGCCACGTCTCTCAATTTAGTAAGCTTAAGAATAGAAAGCCTTATAACCAGACTCCTTTTCTTTGAAGTCATAGCACATATTCTCTGTATCATCCATTTTCCACAAAAGCCTATACTAACTTGTGCCACTATTTGTATAGTACTTATCTCATGTATATTAATATATCATACTGTCCATTAAGCCCTACTCCAATGCCTCTATGATGATGGAAATAATATTTATGTATCACTGGAAGACCATCTTAAGTTTCAAAGGGATCAACAGGACAAGACAGGTCAACTAGTCACACTTTTGAGCCACAGTAAACTCATAAAGATGATTATTAAATGGCTTCAATCTTCATCAGGGAAATGAATTCTCACAGAGATGAAAATATATATATTTTAGAAATATTCAACAATCTCGGGGGTAGGAGAAGGAAGGAAAAATCTACTGAATACAATTGTTTCCTATATATATAAAATTCAAATGATTATCACCCAGTTCAAATTAATTAGCATTAAATTAATCAAAGAGGAGAAAAATAGGCTGCTATGATATTTAACTATTGACTAAACTGTATCATATAACACAATGAAAGAAGAAGTGCTGCTGGAATGTCTTATTGACTAAAAAACTCTCACCTATGGATTTCCTCTTTTGAGATTTAAGGGAATTCCTATTTCTCCTTTAGAGTCCACTAGAAAATATGTATGACCTGTATTTTTTAATTTATATAAATTCACTCAGTCAATCAGCCTGGGCTGAAATTTAATGGATGTATCAGTCGCTATTGGTCCAGAGAGAGAATAAGGCACTCGTTCTACCTCTTCTTTTCTGCTCCTATTCTGCTCCCTCCCTTTTTTCCTCTCCCCACCTCAGAGACACCCAGTTTGCATGGGGAGTTTGCATTATTTGCTTTAGAAAGAAATAAAGAAATCTAAATTAAAATGGACTGATGAAAATAGATTCTTTGCCTTCATTTTTTTAAAAATGAATCTTCATTTTCATATTATTGTTACGGCAATTTTATTACACACTCAGCAAATTTGCAGTGATAAGATGTTCCCCTGACAAATTAATCCCTTTCCAAGCATTTTATCATATAAATAAAATATCACCTCAAGAAGGGGAAAAAAAAACCCAGCTCAATTGCTGATTTAATTCAGCTTTCAGGGAAAACTCCCTTGAAATGAAGCTGGGACTTGGGTAGTTCCTTTGGAAATCAGGCTTATGGCCTTTGCTTGCCTTAAAAGGTTGTCTATAAGGTTTGCTGAATGAGCATAGAAAAGAACATTTGCCTATTCACTATTGGAGTTGAAAGGTTAATAAGCATCTTGGAAAGAGCTGCAAAGTATTGTACACAATGTTACTCTGTTGAAATGCATTCTTTATGACTATTTTTATGACAATAACTACTTTAATAGCATGATCTTAATGAATAATAATAATGTAAATTATAGCAACTCACAGTCATATATTGCTTTAAAATTTACAAATACTTGCATTATTGTGCCCTTTTTAATGTTGAGGAAACTAAGATCCATAAAGGTAACTGAATTCATCAATTTTAGTGACACACAGGGGCACCTAGGTGGTGCAGTGGATACACCAGTCTTGAATTCAGGAGGACCCGTGTTCAAATCTGGCCTCAGACACTTAACACTTCCTAGCTGTGTGACCCTGGGCAAGTCACTTAACCCCAGCCTCAAAAAAATTTTTTTTTTTTTAGTGACACACAATCAAAAATTAGTAAGTTTCTCATATTGAACTGGAACTCAAGTCTTCCTGACTCCAAATCCAGTGTTCTATCTACAGTGTCACCTAGTGGCCACAAATATTATCTTTTATTATCTTCACAACAAAATTGTAAAATATGTGTTATTATGCCCATTTTACAGATAAGGGAGAGGCAGACAACTTCTAAGTGTCAGAGGCTCAATGTGAACTTGGTTCTTGTGGAAATCTCTATCCACTGTGAAACCTTGCTTGGTTCCTGTCTTTTCTTTACCTTCCCTCCTTCCCCTCTTCCCCTCTCCACTGCTGAAATGAACTGAGCCATTATTCTTTAAAAATAATTTATGCTTCCTGAGGTCTCAAAAGCAAGGAGTATTTTCAATTCAATCCCCCTCTGACTAATCCTTATTATGATTCACTTTGGGAAAAGAATTTGCCACTTGAGGAAACAGCTAATTTGGTGGCAGAAATCAAAATCTCATTCCTTGACATTGCTGTCAGTACTACCCATGGCCAACAACTACAGGGAAGGGAAGAAAAGAGAACAGCCCTTATTCATGTCTCTAACAGTATCCTTTACTTGTGTCAGTTTTTAGATGTCTTACAGGTACTCCTACTGTTAACTGCCATCAACAACAGCCCTAGGTCCTTTCTTAACTTTCATATGACTAACTACTTTGCCAAATACAGCTATATTTTAATCTATATGCCTTTAAAGGAAAAGGGCCAGATGTAACATACTAAAGCAAAACTGACACCTTCATGTACCACAGATTGACTATTACAATACACCTGCAATGTTCTGTCAAACATCGCTGTCATGTGACCAAGAACAGTGCTATTCACATTTTGGGGCATTTCTAAAATGTTCTCTTTACCTCCCCAAATAGTAACAAATTAAAACACATATGATTTATAATTATGGCACTTATTCATGCTGTAGATGGGGGTAATGAATACTTTATAGAAAGCTATTAAGAAGCAACATAGATGCTACTTTTTCTGTTTCTCCCATATAATTAATAACATCATAAATGCCATCCATGAGACACTAATATTAAAAGGGCTGAACTTTCTATAAATATAGTCCATTGACTGAATTGGCAACTAAAAATTTTAAGAAGCGATAAGAAAAAAATTTATCTGGTTAACTACAATGTATCAAGGAGATACAGAAAATTTACCTGGTTAACTACAATGTATCAAGAAAAATAGCAGATGCAAAATGGAAGTTTAGTAGCGCTATTGTCCCTGGTAGCTATCATAAGACAACTCTTTCTGGGTATTTACATTATTGACTTTCTTAACTGCTACATGAAAGGCTTAATCCTAAGTGCTTAAAAAAGTGTTTTTTAACAAAAGGGGGGGGGGGCAAGGAGGTGACGCAGTGTATAGAGCACCAGCCCTGAATTCAGGAGGAATGTTCTTTACATATTTTTTGGCAGAAGTATAGTTCTCAAGATTTCTTTTTACCTTTTTAGAAATCTCTTGAGTTCTGTATTTGAAGATCAAACCTTTTATGTAGGTCTGTTTTTTTCATCAAGAATAGATGGAATTCATTTATTTCATTAAATGTCCATCTTCTTCCCTGGAAAACGATGCTCATTCTTGCTGGGTAAGTTATTCTGTGTATTTACATTATTGACTTTCTTAACTGGAACTTGACAGGCTTAATCTTAAGTGCTTTAAAAAAAAAAAAAAAAAAAAAAAAGGGGGGGGGCAAGCTAGGTGGCGCAATGGATAGAGCACCAGGCCTGAATTCAGGAGGACCTGAGTTCAAATGTGCCCTCAGACACAACACTTCCTAGCTGTGTGACCCTGGGCAAGTCACTTAACCTCAGCCTCAAAAAAAAAAAAAAAAAAAAAAAAAAAAAAAGAGGAAGTTCTAGGAGATATTTGGATAGTTAGAAATCTGTCTTCACTTTTTAAATCATGCCTCAAACCCAGTTTCTCATCTGCATTTGTAACTTATTCATTTCCTTCTTGAGTCCAAATGGCTGGTCCAGTCTTCTTTGATTCTCCTTACATTTTTCTCATAAATTGTATCTATTCCTTATCTATTGTATCTCAGCTCCACCAAGGACACTGAGCTTTTGGTCCCAGATGTGTGACTACTTCCTGGAGGTTATCCTGAGGGGGTGAGGGTTGTCCATTCTAATGCTAAAAGTTCACAAGGTCCCACTAATACACTTCCTGACATGATTATCAGTTGATAGCAATTAGTTATCCAGAGTTAATTAGTTTTTAGCTAATTTCCAAGTTTCTTACATCAGTATCCTATATCCTTATATGAATCACCAAGAGTTGGTAGTAGTTGTCCCATATGACAAGTCATATCCTGAATCCTTACTCTTGGAAGAAAATATACCACCTGCTCATGTCAAGTCAATACATGGTCTACTCAAGATCTCTCAGCAGGGAGATGCCACAACCCACAATTTGTCTCCTTTTCCTTTGATTAATACTAGATGACCACTGTCATGGCAAAGCATGCAGAGATCATTTTGTTGAACACAATCAGGTGCTTTTTCTTTAGAAGGTATAGTTCTATTCTCTCTGAGAAATTACTAGAAATATTTTTAAAAGAACTAATAATTTAGTGATTCTTTTTATTTTCATACTCTAGGACATGATTTTTCATCCTCTAAGTTCCCAACATTGTTTAGGACCTACCCTAGACTCTTTCATATTTTTTTTTTCTGCTTTATAGTCCATGGAAGTACCTTTCTTTTTATTATTATGTCATGGGATACACTATATTCTTCTTGATATGCAACAGTAAAAAATTGAACATTACATAACCTCTACAAATTACTCTCACATTCCCATAATCTTCCTTATTTGTTGAAAATGAATTTCTGAGGGCTATTACTATTAAGCCACAAGGATTTTTTTTCTTTTTTTTAAGCCAAGCTTCTATTTCTTTTTCTTTCCTTTCTTTCCTTTCTTTCCTTCTTTCCTTCTTTCCTTCTTTCCTTCTTTCCTTCTTTCCTTCTTTCCTTCTTTCCTTCCTTCCTTCCTTCCTTCCTTCCTTCCTTCCTTCCTTCCTTCCTTCCTTCCTTTCTTCCTTTCTTCCTTCCTTCCTTCCTTCCTTCCTTCTTTCCTCCTTTCTTCCTTTCTTTCTTTCTTTTTTTTTTTTTTTTTGAAATGGGACTATTTTTTAAGAGGCATAATGGCATACTTTATATAGACTCCTGGACTTGTGTTGAAATCCCACCTTGGCTGTAAACTTGATATGTGGCCATAGGCAAATGACCTCTCTGCATTTCAGCTTCCTCATTAGTAAAATGTATACACCCTACTTACCTCACAGGCTTATTCTGGGGACTAAATGAGATGATGTAATTATAATAATAATAATAATAGCAACCTACTAAAGAAATGTTTATTTAATCTGCAATCAGAAGATTCTTACCAAAGCTTATGGAAGGAACAACTATTCCCAAAACGAATTTTTTTTTTTTTCTGAAGCAATCTAACTTCCACCTACTTCCTTTTTATCTCTTCTTTCCTTTCTTTGAGTAACCCAACAAGAATTTTAAAAGCCCCCATTCTGTTCAAACTGCAATCTTTTGTCACTAAAGCTATGACAAAAACAAAATCAACTTTGTCCTCAAGGACCTTACAGTCTACTAGAGAATACAAAATACAAGTCCTGTATGTAAATATGAGACAATTGGAAGAAAGCCAACACTCATAGGGGGGGAATGGCTTCTAAACTGAAGGGTAAAGATGCCCTGGTACAAAAAGTATATCCCAGGCATGGGAAATGGGATCAGAGTCCAGATGGGAGGAAGAGTAAGTAGACCTACTTTTGGTGGGAATACTGGGTGCATTGAAGAGTATATGAAGCAAATATGGAAAAGGCAAAATAGGATCAGATTGGGCACGGTTTTAAATGTCAAAACTGATAAGTTTTTACTTTACATTCTTTCAGTTATGAAGTAACATCAACCAGCTCTTTAGAAAAATTATTTTGAAAGCAATGTAGAGAATATACCATGGATAGGAGAAGCACAAAACATAGAAACAAAGTTAGGATGTTTCCTCAATATCCAGGTAATAGTTAATAAGGGACTGAATGAGCTAGGGCAGAACAGCATCACAGACAGACAGAGTGGTTGGGAAAACAACAATATTGTGAAGTCAAAATGGGCAAGAAGGGCACTGGGGGTAGCATAGGAGAGGAAAAAATAAAACTCCTAGATTGTAACATCTAGGAGATTGAGAGGATGGCAGTTCCTTCAACAGAAACAAGGAAAGGAAGAACAGGTTTGGACAGGAATGTAAAGAATTTCATTTTGGACACATTGAGTTTAAAAGGCTAAGAGGAGGGGACTTCCGGCCAAGATGGTGGCGTGGAGGCAGACAGCTGCTTGAGCTCCTCGTTTTCTCTCAGAACTTACTTCATGACAAGCCTCAGACTTAATGCTTGACCCAGAAAGAAATCCACAAATAATCACCAAGAGAAGACATCCTTGAAAGTCGCCAGAAAAGGTCTGTGTTTGCTCAGGGGAGGGTCAATCAGACTGGGCGCAGACTGAGGGCAGGCAAGCCAGAGTGAGACAGACAGCTCATACAGCTCAGACCAGAGGGGGAGGGGTACGATCTCTGCTGTTTCTGTGAAAAGACTTTTTCCCCAGTGTGGGAAAAGCATAAGCAGGGATTAATAGGATGGCAAGCAATATAGAATTAGTCCTTCTAACCATAAATGTGAATGGGGCAAACTGCCTCATAAAGAGGAAGCAGTTAGCAGACTGGATTAAAAGTCTGAATCCTACTCTATGTTGTTTACAGGAAACACACCTGAAACAGGTTGAGACATTCAAACTAAAAGTAAAAGGGTGGAGCAGAATCTATTATGCTTCAGGCAAAACCAAAAAAGCAGGAGTAGCCATCCTCATCTCAGATCAAGCAAAACCAAAAATTGATCTAATTAAAAGAGATGAGGAAGGGCATTATATCCTGCTAAAGGGCAGCATCAATAATGAAGAAGTGTCAATATTAAACATATATGCACCAAGTGGTGCAGCATCTAAATTCTTAAAAGAGAAAGTAAGAGAGCTGCAAGAGGAAATAGATAGCAAAACTATAATAGTGGCAGATCTCAACCTTGCACTCTCAGAATTAGATAAATCAAACCACAAAATAAATAAGAAAGAAGTCAACAAGGTAAATAGAATACTAGAAAAGTTTGATATGATAGATCTTTGGTGAAAGCTAAATGGAGACACAAAGGAATATATTTTCTTCTCAGCAGTTCATGGAACCTATACAAAAATTGATCATATATTAGGGCATAAAAAACTCAAAATCAAATGCAGTAAGGCAGAAATAGTAAATGCATCCTTTTCAGACCATAATGCAATCAAAATAACATTTAATAAAAAGCTAGGGGAAAATACCAAAAAATAATTGGAAACTAAATAATCTTATACTAAAGAATGACTGGGTAAAACAGCAAATCATAGACATAATTAATAACTTCACCCAAGAAAATGACAATAATGAGACATCATACCAAAATGTGTGGGATACAGCCAAAGCAGTAATAAGGGGAGGCTTTATATCTCTACAGGTAATAAAATAGAGAAAGAGAGAGCCAATGAATTGGGCTTACAACTAAAATTGCTAGAAAAGGAACAAATTAAAAACCCCCAGACAAACACAAAACTTGAAATTCAAAAAATAAAAGGTGAGATTAATAAAATTGAAAGTAAAAAAACTATTGAATTAATAAAAGTAAGAGTTGATTCTATGAAAAAAACCAACAAAATAGACAAACCCTTAGTAAACCTGAATAAAAAAGCAAAGAGAAAAAGCAAATTGTTAGTATTGAAAATAAAAAGGGAGAACTCACCACTAATGAAGAGGAAATTAGAACAATAGGAGCTACTTTGCTCAACTTTATGCCAATCAATTCGATAACTTAAATGAAATAGAAGAATACCTTCAAAAATATAGCTTGCCCAGATTAACAGAGGAAGAAGTAAGTAGTCTAAATAGTCGCATCTCAGAAAAAGAAATAGAACAAGCTATTAACCAACTCCCTAAGAAAAAATCCCCAGGACCAGATGGATTTACATGTGAATTCTACCAAATATTTAAAGAACAACTAACTCCAATGCTATATAAACTATTTGAAAAAATAGGGATTGAAGGAGTTCTACCAAATTCCTTTTATGACACAAACATGGTACTGATACCTAAATCAGGTAGATTGAAAACTGAGAAAGAAAACTATAGACCAATTTCCTTAATGAATATTGATGCTAAAATCTTAAATAAGATATTAGCAAAAAGACTTCAGAAAATCATCCCCAGGATAATATACTATGACCAAGTGGGATTTATACCAGGAATGCAGGGCTGGTTTAATATTAGGAAAACTATTAGTATAATTGACCATATTAATAATCAAATTAATAAAAACCATATGATCATCTCAATAGATGCAGAAAAAGCATTTGATAAAATCCAACATCCATTCCTACTAAAAACGCTTGAGAGTATAGGAATAAATGGACTATTCCTTAAAATAACAACAAGCATATATTTAAAACCTTCAGTAAACATCATATGTAATGGCGATAAACTAGAACCTTTCCCTGTAAGGTCAGGAGTGAAACAAGGTTGCCCACTATCACCATTACTATTCAATATAGTACCAGAAACTCTAGCCTCGGCAATAAGAGCTGAGAAAGAGATTCAAGAAATTAGAGTATGAAATGAGGAAATCAAATTATCACTCTTTGCAGATGACATGATGATATACTTAGAGAACCCCAAAGACTCTGCTAAAAAGCTATTAGAAATAATTCAGAATTTTAGCAAAGTTGCAGGATACAAAATAAATCCACATAAATCCTCAGCATTTTTATACATTACCAACACAATCCAAGAGCAAGAGATACAAAGAGAAATTCCATTCAAAATAACGGTCCATAGTATAAAATATTTGGGAATATATCTACCAAAAGAAATTCAGTAATTATATGAGCAAAATTATGAAACACTTGCCACAAAAATAAAGTCAGATTTAAATAATTGGAAAGACATTCAGTGCTCTTGGATAGGCCGAGCAAATATAATTAAGATGACAATACTCCCTAAACTAATCTATTTATTTAGTGCTATACCAATCAGACTCCCAAGAAACTATTTTAATGACCTAGAAAAAATAACAACAGAATTCATATGGAACAACAAAAGGTCAAGAATTTCAAGGGAAGTAATGAAAAAAAAATTAAATGAAGGTGGTCTAGCTGTACCTGATCTAGAACTATATTATAAAGCAACAGTCACCAAAACCATTTGGTATTGGCTAAGAAATAGACTAGTTAATCAGTGGTATAGGTTAGGTTCACAGAGCAAGATAGTGAATAAAAATAGCAATCTAGTGTTTGACAAACCCAAAGATCCCAAATTTTGGGATAAGAATTCATTATTTGACAAAACCTGCTGGGAAAACTGGAAATTAGTATGGCAGAAACTAGGCATGGACCCACATTTAACACCACATACTAAGATAAGCTCAAAATGGGTCCAAGATTTAGGCACAAAGAACGAAATCATAAATAAATTGGAGGGACATGGGATGGTTTACCTCTCAGATTTGTGGAGGAGGAAGGAGTTTGTGTCCAAGGGAGAACTAGAGACCATTATTGATCACAAAATAGAACATTTTGATTACACCAAATTAAAAAGTTTCTGCACAAACAAAACTAATGCAAACAAGATTAGAAGGGAAGTAACAAATTGGGAAAACATTTTTACAGTTAAAGGTTCTGATAAAGGCCTCATCTCCAAAATATACAGAGAATTGACTTTAATTTATAAGAAATCAAGCCATTCTCCAATTGATAAATGGTCAAAGGTTATGAACAGACAATTTTCAGATGATGAAATTAAAACTATTTCCACTCATATGAAAGAGTGTTCCAAATCACTATTGATCAGAGAAATGCAAGTTAAGACAACTCTGAGATATCATTACACACCTGTCAGATTGGCTAAGATGACAGGAACAAATAAGGATGAATGTTGGAGGGGCTGTGGGAAAACTGGGACACTAATACATTGTTGGTGGAGTTGTGAAAGAATCCAACCATTCTGGAGAACAATCTGGAATTATGCCCAAAAAGTTATCAAAATGTGCATACCCTTTGACCCAGCCATACTACTACTGGGCTTATATCCCAAGGAAATACTAAAGAAGGGAAAGGGACCTGTATGTGCCAAAATGTTTGTGGCAGCCCTTTTCATAGTGGCTGGAAAATGAATGGATGTCCATCCATTGGAGAATGGTTGGGTAAATTATGGTATATGAATGTTGTGGAATATGTTCTGTAAGAAATGACCAACAAGAGGAATACAGAGAGGCTTGGATAGACTTACATCAACTGATGCTAAGTGGAATGAGCAGAATTAGGGGATCATTATACACTTTAACAATGATACTGTATGAGGATATATTCTGATGGAAGTGGATATCTTCAACATAGAGATGAGCTAATCCAATTCCAATTGATCAATGATGGACAGATTCAGCTACATCCAGAAAAGGAACACTGGGAAATGAGTGTAAACTGTGAGCATTGTTTTTGTTTTGTTTTGTTTTGTTTCTCTTCCCAGATTATTTTTACCTTGTGAATACAATCCTTCCTTTGCAACAACAACAACAAAATTCGGTTCTGCACATATATATTGTACCTAGGATATACTATAAGATATTTAATATCTATGGGAATGCCCGCCATCCAGGGGAGGGGGTGGAAGGAAGGAGGGGAAAAACTCGGAACAGAAGGGAATACAAGGGATAATGTTGTAAAAAAAAATTTACTATGCATATGTACTGCCAAAGAAAATGTTATAATTATAATAAATAAATAAATAAATAAATATAAGTGATGGCTAGAACAAATATGATTATATCTTATTTTGCAGATGAAGTTATTGTTCCCCAAAGAGGTTAAGTTAGTTTGCCTAGTTTCAAGTAGTGTTTGAGTTGGGACTTAATGTTCTTTCCATTCTGCTATGCATTTAACAAAACAAGAGCTACAACACTTTAATCCCTCGAATCAGTATCTTTTACTCCTGTAAAAGACCTGTGCCCTCCAATTATTTTCTATTATCTAGAGGTGGGAACAGTACCCAACTGCACATGCTCATATTAAAATTTAAAAATTATTCTTGAGAATGTGAAGGTAAAGACCAAGTATTACTATATATAAAAAAAAAAAAAAAGACAAATGTATTTCTTCTTAGCACCATCCAGAGCCAGAAAATATCATGAAGAAATACCAAATAGTTATAGAAACTCAGAAAGAGAAATGACCACTTGTTTCTTTCATACACATACACACACACACACACACACACACACACACACACAACACAGAGGAAAATGTTCCAATTCCAACACTTCTTCATCTCTAATCAAGATTGTCTTTGCAACTTGATATTACTTCTTGCTTTAATCAATTCAATTATATAGCTTTATGATACAAATTTCATTCTAATAGGAATACTCTAAATGGAATGATTTATTTGCCATGTATGTGTTTTGCTTTGATTTTTTTTTGGCTGTTGTTACTGGTTTATTTATAAATATTATATATTAAATAAATTTATAAATATTAATATAAATATTATATATTAATTATATATATAATTATATATTAATATAAAATATTAAATAAATTTATAAATATTATAAAAATTATAAGGGCTCTTAGATTAGCCCTGCTTTGAGGGGCATCATAAATGGCTCCATTCCCCAGCAGTACTCTCCTTCTGATGGGAGACTGACAACCACTACTAGAATGTCTTTCATGGTACAGAATGAAGTGTAAAACTGCTGTGAAAAAGCCCATGTTTTGAAACAAACCATGTCTATAATGAGCCCTTAAAACACTTTTCATTAATACATTACTTTGTGTATAAAACAAAAGCTTAATACTACAACCATGTGCTGTGACAGTTTTCCTTTAATAAGTATCATTCAACTTTTCAGCTGGTCTAAATTTAATTATTTCAAATAAACTCAAAGTAAGGCATGACTAAGGTTTTCTAATACCCACTCCCTTACAGATGCTTAAAACTATGGAGTTTTCGGCAAAAATATTGCAAGCTCCATCAAAATCCAAAGTAGAAATCCTCAATTAGTAATTGAATTTAGCTGCTTTATATCTCAGGTATTGGCAAATACTTTTGTTCTACAGAGATACAGCTCCTTCTAATCCTTATCTGAGTTTGCATTTAAGACTTCAGAGCTGTAGATATCTGTACACAGCTGTGTACAGAGCTCTACTCTCTTCATATTAAATGATTGGACGCAAATCAAATCAGTCTTCAAATGCACTGAAAAGTAAATGTCCAATATCTAACTGAACTAATAGATAACATATTTTAATACTGTTGATATTTCAGCACCGGACTCGAACTGTCGGAGAGGGTGAGAGAAGTGTACAGTTTTGTTTTGTTTTGTTTTAAATTCCTACGCCTCAATGGAACTATCATTGCATCATGAACATTCAGTTTCATGGCATAGATATAGTACCAAGCAAATATGTAGTGATTATTGTCTTTCCTCAATCCAAATGTTTTCAGAATTAGATTCTTGTTCACCTCAATTAATTGTCACCTCCAATAGGATACTGTTAGAGCCTCAAAATGAAGCACTTATGGGTTTTCTTTTCCAATCTCTTGTGGGCTTTTCTCAGTTTATCTCAAATGAACAACCATGTTGGAAGGAGCTTCCTGTGCTTAATGTCATTAGCGACTGTTTCATAAAACAAACAGGTGCTCTATCATTCTGCTGCAGTTAATCTTAAATCTAAATGTGGCAGCTCTCAGGGAGGGCCTCAAACATGGTTTGTTCTAACCAATGCAGGTTTCTTAATCTACTGCAAGTCAAGGCCTTTAGCTCTGCTCAGCTTGGAGCAATGATTTCTTTGTCCAAATACTAAACCAAACCCAGTTAATGTTATGTTTCCAGTTTTTCCTGGAAAATGAAAAAAAAAAAAAGCATTACGGGGAGGGAGGTAGGGAAAAACTACCATGGACCAAAGCCCATAGCAGTTACTGACTGCACTCTTTTACAAATATTTTCCCAGTACCTAAAAAGTCAAACTCTATTTCAGGTTGGTGCCCAAGAGTCGGACCAATTGGTGAATTTGTTCATCCTGATAAATGGCTAAACTGGCTACAGAAAACATCTTTAGAGACAAAGAAATGATAGAAAGCTGAAAAGTCATTGGCTTCAGGGAATTATACATTCATGTATTATAAAGTTTGGACTACTTGTACATAGCAAATAAGGCACAAGCCCATAGTACCAGGCTATTAATTAACACAGACAGTATGTCAGCTGTTTTTTTTTCTATTCAGGGAAGAAAAAATGTAGGTGACCTCACAATTCCACAAGAAAACCACCCAAATTACCTTTAAGGTAGATGAACAAGAGGTATAAGCCAAGTCTCTCAACTTAGTAAGCTTAGGAATAGAAAGCCTTATAACCAGACTCCTTTTCTTTGAAGTCATAGCACTTATTCTCTGTATCATCCATTTTCCACAAAAGCATATACTAACTTGTGCCACTGTTTGTATAATATTTATCTCATGTATATTAATATATCATACTGTCAATTAAGCCCTACTCCAATGCCTCTATGATGATGGAAATAATATTTATCTATCACTGGAAGACCATCTTAAGTTTCAAAGGGATGAACACGACAAGGCAGGTCAACAAGTCATACTTTCTGGTCACAGTAAACTCATAAAGATGATTATTAAATGGCTTCAATCTTCATCAGGGAAATGAGTACTCACAAAGATGAAAATATATGTAGTTTAGAAATATTCAACAATCTCTAGGGGGTAGGAGAAGGAAGGAAAAATCTGTTGAATACAATTGCTTCCTATAAATATAAAAATTCAAATGATTACTACCCAGTTCAAATATTTCATCTTTCTAAAATGAAAAAAAAAGTAGAAAAAAGTCAGATTTTAATAATCAATTTCTTTTTGAAGAAGAGAAAGGAAAGCAAGGAGAATAGCGCCTCCCCCCCCCTTTTTTTTTAAACCGGAAAAAAATGTATGTAATGGTTTACATAGGCATTAACAGATAATAGCCACTTTTAGAATTATACAATATGTAAAAGGAATCAATCTTCCATTTCTGTTTTTGTTCTTATATATGATTTCTTATAGATGAGGAAATGTGGCCTTGGTCAAAGTAATAGGTAGTAAAGGCTAAAAGGAGGTTATGAATCACAGGCCCTTTAACTCCCAGAGCAAATAATGTTCTTTCCACCAGAGCTAGGTGTTTAAAAGAGATTATTAAGTGATTTCAACTGTCATATATTTAATAAGGCAGGTATCAGAAGCCAGATTTGAAAACAAATCTTCCCTAGTAGTTATGGACTCTACTCACTATTGCTTCTTCTCACAATACAGAAATACTCAAAGACAAGCTATCACATCTATTCTAAATGCTCTTAATTCTAGACTAAACTTAACTACAGGATTTGTTTTTCAGTTTTGGTTCTTCTCCAGATACAATCTAGTTTGCCCCAAACTGTGCAGAGTATTCTGGAGTAATCTAGCATCTGCTATATGTGCTGGGACTATGCTACTAGGGATACAAAGAAAAAAAGAAAAAAAAGAACAGTTTTTAATCTTCAAGGAGATTATAATTAATTCTGTTCTCACACAAGTAGAATATCTAAAAAGTATATGCAAGGTAACAGAGGGGGGGGAAGAGCAATAATTAAAACATTCTAGGAAGCTCTCGGGTAAATGCATGGGGCATTTATGCAACATTTTGAGAGAAGCTAGGAATTTTAAGAGAGGATTAGTGCACTCAATAAGACCTGATCTTGTGAACTTACATTCAAACGGGAGAAATGACATAATGCTCATCAGGTTTGCAAAAGACAGAAAGCTGTCAGGGACAGTCAACACAGAGGCCCTAAAAAAGCTCTTGACAGACTAGTATAGTGGTCTCCAAAGCTGAAGGTCCATAGAACATTAGGGCTAGAATAGTAACAAGACCATAATTTGATCCCAAGGATCCACTCATGAAAGAGTAAGAAGATGGGTGACATTTTATTATTACTTCCAATAGCCAATAATAGGCTTTTCTTGAATCTAAGTCTCCTCCTTTTAACACTAACCTCCTTCAGCCTATCCCAGCTCTAGCATCCCAGATTCTCAGCAATCTTAGGACTGTTGACCAGACCAATTACTCAAAAATCTGAGGAGGAAATTCCTGTTCCTTCCTTTCCCCAGAATTCCTATATCTAATCCCCAATCTTATCTCCTGACTGCTCCCACAGATCCCCAACAGTGAGTTCTGCATTCTGGGCTCCAGGGGAAAATCTAAGCTCTATCTCCCTCCCTTCCCACAGACATATAAGGTTTTAAATTTATGTTGGGAAAGACTATGAGAAGAAATAAGCATGGCTAAGTAACCTTTACTCATTTCTTTTCCAAACTTCCTTATTTCTTTTGAGATATCACTCTTATGATCTTTTGACTTGAAGATTGGGCTGAATCTACCAAGAAAAAATTCAATAACATAAATGTAAAACAACACAATTTTTATTAATTTTTAAATGTTTAAAATTATAAAGTAAATAAGGTTTTTTATTGTTTTTAAAGCACTTCAATAAACCAAATATTTGTTTAAGTATATGATAGGAGAAATCTGATTAGGCAGCAGCTGCTCTGGAGGAAAATTTTCAGGAGCTTTTTTAATAGAGAGAAGCACTCCTTAAGAATAGCAACTTTTTACAGTTGGTGTTTTGGCCTCAGTAGCTGGACAAGGCACTTGACTGTTTGCTTCAGTTTCCTCATCTGTATAATAAAGTGGAGAAAGAAATGAGAGACTACTCCAGCATCTTTGTCAAAGAAACCCCAAATGGGGACACAAAGAGTTGACAGCAAAATGACCGAATAACAAAAGCCAGTGCTTAATAAGTGCTTATTGGCTGATCTTCCCAATAAACTCAAAAGGTAGTTGCTTTTATATTCCACATTTTACAGATGAGAAAACAGGCTTAGACAAATTAAGTGATTTGCCCAAAATTTTATAGCCAAATTAGTGTATGAGATAGAATTCAGGGCCAAGTTTTCCTGAAAGTCAATCCAAATATTTGCCCATACCAGGTTGCTTGGTATGGATCTTCTGGGTACCTTATTCTGGTAACACAGTCTAAGATGGCATCACTAATCTTTTAGATGCTATGTCACAATGATGAATAATTAAATTTGCAGTGTACTAAAACCCTGAAATCTTTTAAAAATGAATTGCCCTAGCACAGTGCTTATGCGACTAGATAACAGCACACAGAAATAGAAGTTTTGATATTTAAAAAAATTTTTAAAGTGGAGTAGAAGGAGAATTTTGACTTGGGTAATAGATTATAGACATTCAGAAAGCAAAAAGTTTAATGGGTCTGAGTGGCTAGAGAAAAAAGAGGATGAGTAGAAGGAAAAGACTAAAAGGGAATTTGGAAAGGCTGATATAAAAATAAGTTTTGCTGATTTGTTTTATCTAAAACTCAGAAAAATTGTTAAATAAGTTGAGAGTAGTAGCATCCTTTATCCATTCAGCCCAGTCTCTTCAATACAAACTCCTCTCCAATTCATTATTTCCTTATAGAAAGAAAAATAAGGAATATCTCCTTCCTCTTCATTATCAGTATTATACTTCCTGTACCCATGGGATTTACTTACTGCTAAGTGCTAAACCTACCAGGATAGTCTATATTATAAAATGAGAGTTTGCTGTTACATCGAAGTGAAAAGCAATCTGATACACTTGATGCAGAAAGTGAGTATACTTTTTATCTAGGCACAAGGAAGATGGAAGTGGGAACCTATTCGAAATGGGATCAGAGAAAGAATAATTAAAGACTAGACATAAATTGTTAATCTTTGCTTTCTGTCCAAAAAAATGAAGAAATTATAAAGTTAAAGGAAATTGTAAAATAAAATTAATAAACAAGCAATTTTTGTATAAGATGTTTCTTTCTTCACATAATATGAAGGAAACCTTAATATCACTGAGGATTAAGATCCTGATACAAAGCAATCTCTCAATTATACTAATTGATTTCTGAAAAATTCAATATTTATTCTATTAATACATTCTAAATAAGTTTACCAGTTCAACAGTAACCCAGGACAAAACAGTTAATCTCCTCTTGAAAAGATTTCTATCTCTATACAAGTGCTCTACCTAGTTTGGGGAATCATTTAGCTATTTAGGCAGCAAGTTTTTTGATTAGTTGATCAACGAACTAAAATATATTTAAATACCTACTAGAATAGGTGCAGGGCACTATGATGCCTGGGAATCTAAAGATAAAACCCATTGAATCCTTTGTGTTCCCTAATACATTCAGGAACATATCAGGAAACACAACATACATCATAAGTAAATTAAAACATACACAAGTAATTGGGGACTATGGAGATGGGAAATACCAAAAGATGGAGGGATAACAGAAAGTCTGGAGGAAGCTAGGGATTCTAGAGATAAGGCACAGATAAGGAACTTGGATGTATCTTTAGCAGAAGAACAGCAAAGAGTAGAACATAAACTGTTATAAGAAAAATAGGCCAGTGTGGCTAAAATGCTGAATGTCTGAAAAGGTATGATGTGTAATAAGCCTGGAAAGTGTGAAGGGTTTTGAGTACCTTTTTATCCCAAAAGCAAGAAGTAAGACACTAGAATTTTTGAGCAGAGAATTAAAGACCATTTTGAGTTTTGGAAGCCTCTTCTATAGCTAAATAAATTATGTATGGAAAGGGGGCAAGACTTTAGGCAAGAAGACAAATCTGAATAATAACAGCCAGCATTTCTAAAGTGCTACCAGTGAGGTTCACAAAGCACTTTACACGTTTATTGTCTCTTCTTATCCTCATAAGAATCCTTTGTTTTTATTATCCCCAGTTTCCAGAAGAGGAAATTGAAGTAGAGAGATTGCCCAAGGTCCCCCAAGAAGTAGTTATCAAATGACAAGTTTGGCACTCTATCTACTTACTACTCTACCTTTCAAAGTTGACTTTTTTTAATCAATAGCATTTTATAGTTCCAATTTCATGAAAAGATAGTTTTCACCATTCATTTCTTTTATTATTATTATTATTAAAGCTTTTTATTTACAAAACATAAGCATGGGTAATTTTTCAACATTGATGCTTACAAAAATTTGTTCCAAATTTTCCCCTACTTCCCCCCATCCCCTCCCCTAGATTGCAGGAAGTCTAATATATGTTAAATATGTTAAATCCAATATATGTATACATATTTATAGTTATCTTGCTGCACAAGAAAAATTGGATCAAGGAAAAAAACTGGGAAATAAAACAATGCAAGCAAACAACAAAAAGAGTAAGAATGCTATTCAACATTCATTTCTGTAAGATTTTGAGTACTAAATTTTTTCTTCCTCTATTCCTTACCTCCTCTCACTCCAAGAGAGCAAAATCTGATATTAGTTATAAAATTTGGTTGCACAGAGAAGTTTAACAGTATAGAATTTCATGATGGCACACTTGCCTAGCTACTGGACAATGGACAATGCTCTCAAGTTTTTCCAGTCACTAACAAAGAGAAACAAAACCATGTGCTTATGATGAGGAGAAATTGAGGCTCTAAGCCAAGATGGATCAGCTCCTTTTCTGGTTGTCTGATTACCTCTCTTTCTTTCCCCAAAGTAACCAAGGCCAGGTTCGGATAGCAAATGAATTCGCTACTCAGTGCTGTGTTGAAACAAGGTCTTTATTGATAGTAAAGGGATAGACAGGCATTTGGTCTCTAGGAAGGGCAAGCTGCCTGGCAAGGGAACGCTAGTTGGTGGGCACAAGGCAAAGATAAACTGAGTGCGAGGAATACATTTTTTTCTTTATTTCTTTTTTTTCTTTTTCTTTTTTCTTTTTTTTTTTTTTTTTAATGCTGAGGCAATTGGGGTTAAGTGACTTGCCCAGGGTCACACAGTTAGGAAGTGTTAAGTGTTTGAGACCAGATTTGAACTCAGGTCCTCCTGACTTCAAGGCTAGTGCTCTATCCACTGCACCACCTAGCTGCCCCCTCAAGGAATACATTTTTAGAAATTCTTTTTATACATAACCAGGGCCATAAAACAAAGTTTGCACAGAGATGTTATCCAAGAGGTTCCGGAGAGATTTATAAATAAGACAAGAATTTCTAAAATTCTATTAATTATTTGTCTCAAGTTATCTCCTTTAACCTATCCTAAGACAAGAATTTCCTGTTAATTATTTTTATCTTGGGCTATCTCTTTTTGACCTTATCACTTATACCCATGCTTTTTAAAGCATGATATTTGCAGCAAACGCCTTCAGTGAGAACAAACATGGCATCAAGGCCATTAATTATGGTAAATTCTTCAACTTAAAAGGCTACAAGGTGAAATTAAAATGGAGGAAATGTTGGTGCCTGATTTTTTTGTTTGCAGATGATTATTCACTGAATTCATCCTCCAAAGCTGAGATGCAACAAAGTATGGATCAATTCTCTGCTGGAATTTTTGGGAATTTTGGTCTAATTAAAACATACACACAAACAATAAACAAACAAAAAAACCACAGTTATTCCATCAGCCAGCATCACAATGTCAATACATGGAATTATTAGTTACAGCAAAAAGAAAAGTTTTGAATCAAATGAAGGTGACTTAGCTGTACCAAATCTAAAACTATATTATAAAGCAGCAATCACCAAAACCATTTGGCATTGGCTAAGAAATAAAGTAGTCCACCAGTGGAATAGGTTAGGATCACAGAACAAAATAGTCAATGACTATAGCGATGTTGTATTTGACAAACCCAAAGACCCCAGCTTTTGGGATAAGAATTCACTGTTTGACAAAAACTACTGGGAAAATTGGAAACTAGTATGACAGAAACTAGGCAGTGACCTACACCAAAATAAGGTCAAAATGGGTTCATGATCTAGGCATAAAGAATGAGATTATAAATAAATTAGAAGAACATAGGATAGTTTACCTCTCAGACCTGTGGAGGAGGAAGGAATTTGTGACCAAAGAAGAACTAGAGATCATTATTGATCATAAAATAGATAATTTTAATTATATTAAGTTAAAAGGATTTTGTACAAACAAATCTAATGCAGATAAGATTAGAAGTGAAGCAATAAACTGGGAAAACATTTTTACAGTTAAAGGTTCTGATAAAGGTCTCATTTCCAAAATATATAGAGAATTGACTCTATTATACAAGAAATCAAGATATTCTCCAATTTATAAATGGTGAAAGGATATGAACAGACAATTTTCAGATAAAGAAATTGAAACTATTTCTAGTCAAATGAAAAGATGTTCCAAATCATTAATGATCATAGAAATGCAAATTAAGACAACTCTGATGTTAGGATTACTAGGTGTACACTTTTGTGCACAGTATAAGATTTTACATACCACGGGTATACCCTTTAATCCTCAAGGGCAGGCAATAGTAAAGAGAAGAAACAGAGATATTAAGACACTCCTCCAAAAACAAAAGAAAGGGAGAGCCACAGGTAGCCCTAGGGAACTTCCTAAATTTAGTTCTCTATACCATTAATTTTCTAATTTTTGACAAAGATGCACTGGCTCCGGCAGACAGGTTTTATAACCCACCAGAAGGGCAGTGTCCAATGCAAGCAGCTCCACTATCCTTAGATAATCTCCAGGTGATGTGGAGAGATCCAGAAAGTGGTGAATGGAAGGGACCAGATAGGTTAATTGCCTAGGGGAGAGGGTTTGCTTGTATTTCTTCAGCAGGAGAAGGAAGCAGATGGGTGCCAACGAGTCATATTCACCTTGTCCATCAGAGAGAGACAGAAAAAGAGAAAGACCTCAAAATAAAGGAAAAATCTAAGAAACATCTGGCACTGAAAGAGCATGGCTAATAAGAAGACTGTTAAAGAACTTTAAAAAACCAGCAGGAATCATTGAACTTCCTAACACAAGATGAGACTAATGGACAATGGACTTATGGACATTTATAAATTTTCAATTTATGATTATTTGATCATGTTATTTGTTATATACTTTTAGCATGTATTATGTTACTATGTGCTTATGTAATTTATGTAATTATGTGTAATACCTCCCATATTGATGGATTTATGTTTCAAAGTCATGACTATCCTATGTTCTAAATCAAAAGAAAGGGGGAGATGTTAGGATTACTAGGTGAGAACTCAGGTTGTCTGGACAGTGACAAAGTGAGAATTCAGGTTGTCTGGACAATTACAAGGTGAGAACTCAGATTGACTTGACAGTTCTCTGGCTCAGACCTTTGGTTTGGGCCTTTAAAGGGAGTTTACACCTTAGGAATTCTAAGAGGAGCAAGCTCATTGGTTGGAGTACTTCTTCCCAGAAGCCCTTGCATTATCCCACACCCATTCTCTAGGAGGATAAAAGAGGACAGAACTCCAGAGAAAGGAGAAGTCTCTGCTCTACATCAGGCTTGACGCCGCTCTCTGCAGGAAGGCAAGTTACTTCTCTGGACAAGAGTTAACGGCAACTGTCTGGAGACAACGGTTCTTTACAGGAAGAAGAATCTGTCCAAGAGATTTGAGTTGACACAGCAGATCTCCTCCCAGAGAGCGATCAGCAGCTTCTGGAGACAACAGCACATTACACTCTGAGATACTACTACACACCTCTAAGATTGGCTAAGATGACAGGAAGAGAAAAGATAATGACAAATGTTGGAGGGGGTGTGGGAAAACTGGGACACTGATGCATTGTTGGTGAAGTTGTGAACGGATCTAACCATTCTGAAGAGCAATTTGGAACTATGTTCAGAAAGTTATGAAACTGTGCATACCCTTTGATCCAGCAGTGTTACTACTAGGCTTATATCCCAAAGAGATCTTAAAGGAGGGAAAGGGACCCACATGTGCAAAAATGTTTGTGGCAGCCATCTTTGTAGTGGCCAGAAACTGGAAAGTGAATGGATGCCTATAAATTAGAGAATGGCTGAATAAACTGTGGTATATGAATGTTATGGAATATTATTGTTTGGTAAGAAATGACCAGCAGAATGATTTCAGAGAGGTCTAGAGAGACTTACATGAACTGATGCTAAGTGAAATGAGAAGAACTAGGAGATCATTATACACTTCAACAGCAATACTATATGATAATCAAATCTGATGGAAGTAGCTCTCTTCAGTAATGAGATGATCCAAATCAGTTCCTGTAAAGGGCTGAAACTCTGAATAGGTACACTGGAATCAGACAACGGAGCACTTAAGGCTAATTACCTATTGGACAATACTCTATTAGCATATGCTTGGAAAATGGCCCTTCTCACTATTCTGTGCTGTCTTGATCTTTTGGTGTATATAGACAATTATAGGAGAGATTGGGGTGGAGTAAGACAAACCAGCATCACTTTGGAGGATAAGGAGAAGGGAGGTTGGTGATGAGCCTCCTGGAATTTTGTCTATCTCCTTTACTTCTCCCCCTAAAGACCAAGGACTTTTGCTGATCCTGAGGTCAACAGGGTGCTAACTCGGACTCCACAAGTTCCAATTATTAAGTAATGATGAGAACCAGCTACACCCAGTGAAATAACTATGGGAAATGAATGTGCACCACAACATAGTATTTACACTCGGTTATTGTTTGCTTGCATCTTTATTTTCCTTCCCAAGTTATTTATACATTCTTTCTAAATCTGATTTTTCTTGTGCAGCAAGATAACTGTATAAATATGTATACATATATTGTATTTAACATATACTTTAACATATTTAACATGTAATGGACTGCCATCTAGGAGAGAGGGTGGGAGGAAGGAGAAAAAAAGAAGGTCAACAAGGGTCAACGATGAAAAATTACCCATATATATGTTTTGTAAATAAAATGTTATAATAAAAAAATTGTGTCTTCTTTGAATCCCTAGAATTTTCAGAATAAAACATAATGAAATTGACACATACATTGCCACTTAGCTCAGTGTTTGGGAAGGTCCAAAGGAAAGTATGAGAGAGAAGTATTAGGCTGATAAACAAATTAAATGTCTACAGAGCAGTTGACTGACTTCATTGTGAAACCTGGACACAATACCAGCACCATGCCAAGAACCTTAATCACTTCCATTTGAGTTGTTCAAACTCTACTGGAAAGAATTCAACTCTGTTGGGTTGGCCACACTGTTCAAATGCCTAATGTAGGCTTATCAAAAATACTAAGTTAATGGAGAATTCACACAGGGCCAAGCACTCATAAAGTAGTCAGAAAAAGTGATACTAAAAAAAGTGGACACTGAAGGTCTCTCTTAAGAACATTACAATTGATTGTATGAAATGGGAAGCATTTGCAAGACAACATTTAGCACGACATGCCCTCCTCAGAGAAGGTATAAGCAAAGCAGAATTGAAATTAGCTGAAGTTAGAGAATTCACCCCAAATGTTCATTTGGACTATTTGTATCCGACCAAGGCTAGAACATTCTGAGCTCATATTAGTTTGATCAGCTGCAGTCAGACAAACTAACTTCACTCTAAAATAGTGATGTCATTTTGGTCCTCTCTGAAAATGAAGGACAACAAACCAACAAGCATTTTTAAAAATTCTACATTTGTCACGTTGTAAAGGGAAAAGGGAAAGAAAGAAAAGGCAAAAAAAGGGGGGGAATAAAAATAGTATGCTTGAATCCATATTAGTCTCCATAATTCTTTCTCTGGATAGACATGACATTTTTCATCCCAAGTGTATTGTTATTAGCTTAGATCACTGTATTGCTGAGAAGAGCTAAATCTATCACAGTTAATCATCACACAATCTTGCTGTTTCTGTGAACTAGGTTTTCCTGGTTCTGCTCATTTCACTCTGTTCAAACTTTCACTCAGTTCAAAATAGACTTTTAAAGACAATTGTCACAATTCAGATATCCAAAACTGTATTATTTGAATAGAAAAATATAGAAAATTACAAAGATTTGCCCAAATATTTTCCTGTTTTTTTTAAATTAGAGCTTTTTATTTTTCAAAACATAAAAATGCATAATTTTTCAACATAAATCCTTGCAAAACCTTGTGTCCCAATTTTTTTCCCTCCTTCCCCCATTCCCTCTCCTAGATAGCAAGTAGTCCAATATATGTTAAACATGGTAGAAATATGTTAAATCCTTTTCCTGAGATTTAGAGATACAGAAGATCTTAAAGATCATCCAGCCCAAATGCTTCCTTTCACAAATGAAGAAACTGAGGCACAGGGAAGTTGAAATGTTGTCCACAGACACCTAGAGGCAGAACCAGGTACTCTGATTATGAATCAGTACTGTAATATCTTAAACACATTGGTAACAAATTTTGTTTCTTTGTTGTTTTAGTTTGGTTTGGTTTGGTTAAGCCTAATACCAGTGTATGACTGGGAATAGTACCAGGTAAAGATGGGGGAAGTGGCAGAAACGTAATAAGCAATTAGGCATATTATTAAAAAGGGGAAAATGACACTTTGCATTCATTTTAAATTTATCTATACTCCCTTTTATTTTTTATTATTGAAAACAGAAAATATTTCTTATTGTTTCAAGAATATACATTGTTACATTTTCAAGTTTCCAGATTTCCATTATATTTTAACTATTTATTTCATCGTTTATTTCAATATTTATTTCATTTCTTTTATAATCCCTTTTTACATGTTTTTCCCACATCCTAAGTATTGAAATCATTTCATGATTTAAGCTGGACTCAATATGATGAAGGTAGGTCTATTGTTACAATCAAATACAGTTTTATTGATTGTTGATCTCTTTTGGCTTTTAAGCTCTTCACTTGTATATCAGCCACAAAATAAACAAAAATTCTAACTATTTCAAAGCAGAGAAGATAGAAATGGAATGGAATAGCAAAGCAATCTTATTAACAAGTAATTTTTCCCCCCCTGAGGCTGGGGTGAAGTGACTTGCCAGGGTCACACATCACGCATAACATTTGAAGTGTTAAATGTCTGAGAACAGATTTGAACTTGGGTCCTCCTGAATTCAGGGCTGGTGCTCTATCCACTGCGCCACCTAGCTGCCCCAACAAGTAATCTTTTAAAGCAAACTCATCTTTCCTTATTCTCTTCAACATTTGTACTAACAAGAATGCATTTCCATAGAAAATTCTTCTCTACTTCCATGTAAAACATTAAAGGAATTTAGATCTTATCTTATGTAAAAATAGGAACATAAAAAAATTCTTCCATAATTTGCTTCTGCATTTCTCTAGCAAATAAATAGTTGTAAAGGATTTCCCCATTATTCATTCATCACAATGACAAATGCTGTGATGGTCAATCAAAAGCCACTTGGGTGAAAATTGTCCGGAGTTTCTTCCTTTTCTTCCTACTACCTCCAATCCCCACATGCCTAAGATCCTTTGAGATCACTTACTCTAGTCTTCACAATAACATTTTCTTAGCACAATCTTGACTTTTCCTGTTTGCCAGTTTTTAAAGGGCATAACATTTGTAGTCTGAAGAAACACAGGAGATTATCTAGTTCAACCCTCTCTTCCTCATTTTAAAAACAAAAATGTCTAGAAAAGTGAAGTGTTGAAATAACTGGGGATTAGGGGAGAAAGATTTGGGGTCAAAATTTTAAGAATAGGGGAAAAATTGTATTTATTTCAAAGTATATAGTTTAGTGCCCTTCCCTCTGCCCCACATGAATAAAATTTTTTTTCATCTGATTTTTCTTCTCACTTTTAACATTTCTAATTGATTAATTCATTTATTGTCTTTATTTTAATAGGACACAGTGCTTGGAATTGAGGGATCTAAAGATGAGTAAGATGTAATACCTAACCCCCAAGGAGCTAAAGACAGATGGGCAGATAAGACAGCAAGGAAAGATAAAGTTCAAAATGTGATAAGCATATCGGGTAGCATAAGATGACACAATATCAAATCAAGAAAAAGTGAGGAGATGTAGTTTTTGAACTGTCTCTCAAAAGATCCACTAGACTTTGATAGATGGAGGTGGAATAGAAGGAATATAACTAACCGATAATTTGAAGGGTTTATTCTATCTTATCTATTTTTAGTAGCAAAGACAGGATTCCCAAGCTTGGGCTTGACCCTACTACTGAGACTACAACCCTCCATGATTTGTCTGTCCTCATCTAGAACTCCCTCAAATTTCAAATAACACTACAACCAGGCAACAGAAATTTCTTCCCAAGGATAGCTGAGTTTATAACTGTTATAGGTTAAGGACAATCCCAAAATGTCACCAAAAAAAAGTAGACAATTATTTGGTGGTTACTACAGAATAGAAAATAATCCCTCAGTTTTTACAATTCCATGTTGTCAAAAAAAAAAAAAAAAAACCCAACAAAAAAAAACAACTCAGAAATCACTTATTCTAAACTCTTATTTTTGAGGCCAGGAGGTAAAGTGATTTGCCTTATCATACACCTGCTTAGGGATGGAGCCACTTCATAAATATTCATATTTGTTGGAAACTTTGCTTTTTTCTTTTCCTATTGGGAGATTGCTCATGTAATAGAACCTCTAGAGCTACAGGAAAACTTGAGGCTGATTTGACTGATTAGTTCTCAGATTTTTTATGTCAAGGAACTGCTTGATTGGGGCAGATTAGAGATTTCCTGAGGATGATAACTATTTTAAAATTAAATAACAAATTATTAATTCATTCTAGAAACTAAAATATTAACACTCTTGATCATTTATCAATAAATAAGACAAGCCCCAGATAAGCCTACTAAAAGATTGTTGAGACCATGAACTACCCTAGTCTTAGGAAAGAATTTCTCCAAGAAAAATAGTAAGCTATCTTTTTATTAAAAAGATCTTGAACTTAAGTGAACTGATGCTAAGTGAAGTGAATAGAACCAAAAGAACATTGTACAAAACAACAAGATTATGTAAAGATCAATTGCAAAAGACTTGATTCTTTTCAGCCATGAGGTGATTCCAGCCAATTTCAATAAACTTATGGAGAGAGCCATCTGCATCCAGAGAGAGGACTAAGGAAACTGAATGTGGATCACAACACAGTATTTTCACCTTTTTTTATTGTTGTTTGCTTTATTTTTTCTTATTTTTTTTCCTTTTTGATCTGATTTTTCTTGTACAGCATGATAAATGTGGAAATGTGTTTAAAAGAATTGCACATATTTAACCTATATTGGATTACTTGCTGTCTAGCCGAGGAAGAAGATGCAAAAACATGGAACACAAGGTTTTGCAATGGTAAATACTAAAAACTATCTTTGCATGTATTTTGAAAAAATAAACTGTATGACTCTAGGCAAGTCACTTAACCCCAATTGCCTTAGCACCAAAAAAAGAAAAAAGAAAGAGAAGAAAAAGAACAACAAAAAAAAGATATTATTAAAAAACAAAAAATTTAAAAGATCTAGAGTAATAAGTTTCATGATTCTTGTGGATCTTAAAATCCAGGGTCTCCTTAAACCCAGGTAAAGAATTTCCCAAAGAAAATACTGATCTCTTCTCTAACAGTCTAAAGTTTTCTTATTAATTTTTTCCTCAGTGGAACCAGTATTTACTATCAATCATAACGCCTTTGCAGATTTTTTTCACCTTGGCTAAATGCAACTACATTGTACTATAAATCAGACTTAAAGTGTTAGAAAGCCCTAAAATAGGCTTGTTTTTTAACTCAGCAAACTGTACTAAAACTCCTCTGCCAGTCTTCCTTTCAAAATCATATTTGACTCACAAATCCTTTAAAAGAATTTTTTAAAAGGCATGGGTGTTGGCCAAAATTTCAAAGAAACAAAAGATTTATTTCTCGACAGTGAGATAAAAGTTAAGTTAAATCCTTGAACCCATTGCCTTCAAATGCCATCCTGACACGATTATCATAATCTAATCATGTACAATGTTTATCATGGAATATTTTCAACAATGAGTCTCCAGTCATTGTTAGCAATGATAGCAAGATATGCAGCCTTTGTCAGAAATAGCTAGCCAATTTCGAATTTGTTTTATAATAGAAAGTGCAAGTAACTTTCAATTTTTTAATTACCATTGGTATAGTTTTCTTAAAGAGATACAATATAATACATATCTAAGCAGCAGCAGAAAGTCCTGCTAATATTTTTTATTATAGATACCATGAGAAGACTTTGGAAATCTCCTTTCTTCTAGACCTCCTCATTCTAGCAAGAAAGTTTCCTGGCACTATTTATGTAGAATTAACATAAATTAATAATCAGAAATGTTTCATTAATTAACTATAATATATAAAACACTATACTGGACACTGGATGTGTATCCATATCTCAGACACATTTTCTATCTTAGAGGAGTTTATCATCAAATTGAGAAGGCAAAAAAGAGCATGTCAAAACCTACCAGGAACTAAATGCATTTGGTATTCCTTTAAATATTCTATTTAGCAGCATAGATGCAAACTGAATTTCATCATGTCCTCAAAGGATATCTGCCTGAGTAACTTCAATATACAAAATTCTATTAAATATTTTGGAACAAATCACAGATAACAGGAGACCCCTTCTCTGCTGTTGAGCACCTTATAATGTAACTAACTTAGGAGAAGGAAAATATACCTCCAAGAAACTATTAACTAGTTCCAAGTCAACATTTAAAGAAAGCATGATACAGTCAAGTACCCAGAAGTGCCTACAAAATTCAAAATAAGGGAAAAAATTTTATAGGAAAGTGTAGTGCATCAAGTAAACAGAGGGAGAAAGGAAGTCATATTTGCATTAGCAGAAGATGAGGTCCTCAGTGTTCCATAGTCTTTTAAAGAAAAAGAAACCATAAATTTACACCTCAAAAGACAGGAAAGCAGCCATACCTTCACTGCATTTTGAAGTAGGACTCTGATGGAGGCGAAAGATTGGCATTTTTTAGAGAAGAAATCATATAGGAACAAATAATTTTTAAAAGGGAAAGACCCCATTGAATATTGCCTTGTTTTATAAATGCAATCTTCTTTACAAGTTAGGTGCTCTAAGAGAACAGGGGCAGAATCACCTCTTTATTTTGGTATCAGTACAACACTCAGTTTGCAATAAATGCTGAGTCAAGTGATCTTTACCCACAGCCCAAATTCCTGCACATATAAAATATAACTATCAACCAAAATGCTAAATTTTAAAAAATGAAAAAAGCAGCATTTTTTTTTTAAAAAGGAGACTATAACTACTGTACTATAATGATGCTAAGAAAGATCTCCTGCAGAAGAGTTTGTAAATTTTGAAGAAAGTCAAAAATTCTAAGTCAAAAAGTCAAAAATTCTAAGTCAAAAAGTCAAAAATTCTAAGTCAAAAAGTAGAAGTGAACATCCCAAATCTAGAGAAGACTCAGGGGTTATTTGGTTCCAAAAGAAAAAGGAAGATGAGAGTACTTAATTGACTCGCAGGAAGAGGGAGAACATTTTTGTAAGGAATAAAGAAGGAATAAAGGAATCAAGAAATAAAAAAAAATTTTTTATATGTATATAGAGAGAGGGGATGAAGGACAGCTATAGAAGATACAAATTTCTAACAATCTTTGTTAAGTATATGTGCATATTCATTGAAGTATACATATATATGTATACACATGTGTTTCAACATATTTCTGTGTATATTGTTTGTCACATGTATACACACATATATAAACACTTATACATTGAAAAAGCTCCTCTCTCACAGTGCTCACCATTCACACATAAACAATGAGGTGGATGCTGATTTCCAGGGAGAAATCAAACTTGTGGCCTCAGTCCAGTCGTTCCTTGTAACCATCCTTGCGGGTTCCAGGATTGCTCAACTCCTTCTCTTGCTTATCAATAATGCCCACGGAACCGCCAAGACCCAGTGCCGTGGCATGGGCTGCTTCAGGTCCTCTAATGCCTATTGGGTTCAGAACATTTTGCCCCAGAAACCCATGCTGAGCCTTAGACTAGATGGCAAACTTTTTGAGGGTCTTATTGACACTGGCTTGGACACCACTGTATTAAGAAAAGAGGAGTGGCCTAAGGCATGGCCCCTCTCAGCCTCCCTCACCCATCTTCGGAGCATAGGCCAAACTGCAAACCCTGAACAAAGTTCCAAAATGCTCACATGGGAGGACTCAGAAAAAAACACAGGCACCATACAGCCCTACGTCCTCCCTGGGCTTCCCTTTAATTTATAGGGCAGGGATCTACTTTCCCAGATGGGCCTGGTTATGTTTAGCCCTAATGAGATTGTTACCTCTCAGATGCTTAAGCAGGGATTCCTGCGTGGCCAGGGTCTCGGCAAGCAGGCACAAGGCATGAGAGAACCCATTTCAATCCAGAAACGCCCTGACTCCGGGGACTAGGAAATTTTCCCTAATGGTCACTGACAATCCTGCACCCCATGCAGATCAGATTTCTTGGAAATCCAATGAACCTGTCTTGGTTGATCAGTAGCCACTTTCTAGAGAGAAGTTGAAAGCTGCTGAACAGTTAGTGCAGAAACAACTTGCAGCTGGTTACCTAGAGCTTAGTAATTCTCCCTGGAACACCCCCATTTTTGCAATAAAAAAGAAATCAGGTAAATGGCACCTCCTTCAGGGTCTTAGAGCAGTGAACAAAACGATGGTCATAATGGGCGCCTTGCAGCCAGGCCTGCCCTCTGCTGTTGCTATTTCCCATAACTTTCTCAAAATTATAATTGACCTTAAAGACTGCTTCTTTACTATCCCACTCCACCCTGCAGACCACCAGCGTTTTGTCTTTAGCCTTCCCGCCACCAACTTTCAGAAGTCTATGTCCCGTTTTCACTGGAAGGTCTTCCTACAAGGGATGGCAAACAGCCCTACACTCTATCAGAAATTTGTGGCTCTCACTGTCAATCCCATAAGTGACCCGTTGGCCTTCCCTATACATACTCCATTAGATGGATGACATTCTTATTGCAGGAAGGGATGGCTCTGATCTTCTAGCTCATTGTGATGCCTTAATGCAAAATCTCCGCTCCAAAGGCCTTCAAGTGGCACCCAATAAGGTCCAGCTCAAAGATCCTTATATTTATCTAGGTTTTGATCTCCATAGGACAGTTATTAAACCTCACAACCTTAAGCTTAGGACTGACCATCTGGTTTCTTTAAATGATTTTCAGAAACTCCTGGGCGATATTAATTGGATCCGCCCCTATCTCAAACTTACCACAGGAGACCTGAAACCCCTGTTTGATATACTCAAGGGTGATCCAGACCCCAAGTCACCTAGGAGTCTGACTAAAGAAGATGGTGAGGGAAGAATTTATTAGGCAAATGTATCCCCCTTTACACTATCACCCTCTAGCATTGCCTAAACTGCCGCAGAATACAGACCTTGACACTCAAACCTCCTCCATCTTAGAAGCCACTTTCAGAACATTAAATTCAACTAATCCCACTGTGGCAAAAGTTTGCTGGCTGTGTGTGACTCTTGACACCCCTATGCCCATAGCTATTCCTCTTAGTGACACGAACAAAACTTTGCCTAAAAACAATTGCACCATTGCACTTCCTTTCCGTGTTCAGCCTGTAGGATTTACTCGGGCACGGTGTATAGAGCAAGCCCCTCAAAACAATACCTATGACGTAGATGTAGGATTTGTCACTTTTGCCAATTGCTCTTCCATTACTCCCACTTCCTAGCCTGATCCCTCCACTGTTATTCCCTCTCCTCTTTGCACTGACCCTGGTCAGGTGTTTGTGTGCAGCAGCAATTTAGCTTTTACAGCCCTTCCAATAAATTGGACTGGCACTTGTGTTCAAGGCACCATCCTCCCTGACATTGATATCATTCCAGGAGATGAACCAGTCCCTCTCCCGAGCCCTGACTACATAAGTGGCCGAAAGGAGAGGGCTATCCTCTTCATACCTTTCCTGGTTGGTCTTGGTATCATGGGAGCGGTAGGCTCAGCAAGGCTAGGGGTTGCTGTCCACTCCTATACCAAACTTTCCAACCAACTCATTGATGATGTTCAAACCCTTTCCAGCACTATTAATGATCTTCAAGATCAAATTGACAGTCTGGCCGAAGTAGTCTTGCAAAATAGACGTGGTTTAGACCTCCTTACTGCAGAACAAAGGGGGATATGTTTAGCCCTACAAGAATGCTGCTGTTTCTATGCCAACAAGTCTGGAATTGTGCGGGACAAGATAAGGAAGCTCCAGGAAGACTTGGTTAAGCGGCGCAAAGAACTCTTTGACAATCCCCTGTGGAGTGGATTACATGGGATACTTCTATATCTTTTCCTTCTTATTGGACCCCTATTTGCTTTCATTTTGCTTTTATCCTTTGGCTCCTGGGCTTTTTGGAGACTTATTACCTTTGTAAAATCTTTGTTAAAAAAAAAAAAGTGTTTTGACAAAACCCATTCAGGTTTATTATCACTGCCTTGAAACTGTTGATGACCCCCCCCTGACTCTAGGTGGCGCAGTGGAGAGAGCACCAGTCCTGAATTCAGGAGGACCCAAGTTCAAATCTGGTCTCAGACACTTAACACTTCCTAGCTGTGTGACCCTGGGCAAGTCACTTAACCCCAGCCTCAGAAAAAGAAAAAAGAAAAAAAGAAAAAGGGGGACCTGTGGGGAGCCAGCACTGAGCTCAGGGCAAAGGTCATATTCCTATGTAAATACTCACCCAAGGTAAAGAAGTATGTCTCCACACAAATTACATTCTGGAATAACTCATTTCACAAGAACTTTCTGTGGATTAATAGCCTTTGTGCCTTACTCCCTTATAGCCTTCTATATAAGCTTGTGCTTATCCCTACAATAAACGAGACTTGATGAGAAAGCCTGTCTTGTCTCCATTCTTTGCATCTCCTGTCCCCCATTCCCTATTCTTCTCTTCTAGGGTCCACGTTTTTGCCTCGCTGGTCAGGACAATATATTCTAATGGTGTATGAAATAAACATCTAAACTCTTGATTCATCCTTATTTTTAATTAAATGGTATTTGAAAATATGTTCCATTATGGCCTTAAACCATTTTCACAAAAATTTCTTTACTCATTTTTTTTAATATACACTATACAACTAGAAAAACAAATAACAAAACTATAACTTGATTAATATTTTAAGAAATAAAAGTACTGTGTCCATGTTTCCTTTTTGGTTTGTTTTGGAGACTAAGATTTTACCTTAATTTGTGTGTGTGTGTGTGTGTGTGTGTGTGTGTGTGTGTGTGTGTGTGTGTGTGTGTTTGAGATACAAATAGTAATACTAAGTTTATACTCAAGATAGCTCCTTCAGTATTTCCCAGGGATCTCTCCTTTCCTCTGAATTCCACAAAAAAAAAAAAAAAAAAAAAAAAAATATATATATATATATATATATATATATATATATATACAATTTTGAAAACAAACACAAATCCACGCTGGGAACATGCAGACCAGGTCAACCTTTCATTTGAAACAGACCACTTTGAGAAAACAGAAAACACACAGGTCACATAGCTGTCGATGACAGCCTGTATTAAGACAACATTGACAATAGGACTAACTTAGTCCTTCCCTTCAGAAGTATTCATAGATTGGACCCAATATCAAGTCCAAAGTCAAGAACAGAGCAGAGGAATGAGCAAACAAGAAATCCTATTGTAAAGAACTATTATTGCCACAGAAAAGAAATAGTCATAGACCTAGAAGAAAAGAATGACTCTGTATCATCTACAAATGTTAATTGCCCAAGAGAAAAATACAGCTAAAACTATGTACAAACTCAACTGGAATTTCTGCAAGAAATGAAGCAAAATTTTTCTTAAAAGTTAATATTTTTATCAATGAAAGTATTAAAGGAAAAGACTAGAAAAGAAATGAGAGTTATAGAAGGAAAAAAATCAGAAAGGGAATGAATACCTTAGCATAAGAGGCACAACAATTTTTGCAAGAAACAAAACTTCTTAAGATGTAAAATGGAGGGGCAGCTAGGTGGCACAGTGGATAGAGCACCAGTCCTGAATTCAGGAGGACCTGAGTTCAAATCTTGTCTCAGACACTTAACACTTCCTAGCTGTGTGACCCTGGGCAAGTCACTTAACTCCAGCCTCAGGGAAAAGAAAAATGTAAAATGGACCAAACAAAATCAATGACTACATACAACAAAATCAAAACACATGCAAAAAAATAAAATAAATTTTAAAGTATCTCCTAGCAAAAAGAGATCTGGAAAACAATTCAGAGAGAAAAAAATTTAGAACTCATTAATTGGATTATCTGAACACCATGATTAGAAAAGGAGCCTAGATATCTCTTAGAACTTAAGAGCAAAATTGAAAAAGGAAGAATCCACCAATCACTTCTTGAAATTATCCCTAAGCTGAAAACATTCAAGAGTATCACAGCCAAAATCCACAGTTTCTAAGTCTAAGAAAAAATACTGCAAGTAGTGAGAGAGAAAGAATTCATAGTCAGGATCATACATGATTTAGAAGTGAACACGATAAAGGAATGGAAAACCTGGAATACAATATTCCAGAAGGCAAATGACATAGACTTACAAACAGAATTAACTTTCAGCGAAACTGGGCATAATTTTATGGAAGAAAAATTGACTTTTAATAACTTGGAAGCATTCCAGAAGATCACAGCTGTGTAGAGAATAAAATTCTAACAGTTAAGAAAAATATAAACATAAAAATATATAAATATAAACATTAATAATTAAGAGTAAGGTCCTAAACAAGGAAAAAACTGCTTATATTTATCTGATATGGGAAGATAATACAAGTCTATCACGAGAGATCATACACACAATCTAACGATCCAATGCTAGGGAATGGTGCTGTTATGTCTTGATGATCTTAAGAACAGAGAAGGGAAGAAAAATATACTGGGGAGAATACAGGGAAAGAGGGAAAGGAAAAGAAGGTTAGGGAAAATTATTTCACATAATTAGGGTACACAAGCTGACATCTATTCAAACAAGGGAGGGAGCAGCTGACCCATGAACCTCTAATCTAATCTAATTATAGAATACTCTTATGTTGGAATAAGTGATATTGGGAATGGTTCAAGGAAAACTGGGAAGATTTCATTTGCCTTTTAGATATCGCCAATGCAAAAATTTATTTTGCTTGATTAGACTTTTCTATCTGCTTCTTTCATTCTCAATGTTGATTAGGCTTATTGATTTAGGAGGGAATAGGGAAAGAAAGCACATATCTGCTGACTAAAAAAAAATAAACAAAATGTAATCTTCCTTGTCATAAATGAAAGAGGTGAGTATAAATGGCAAAGGAGAAATTATAGCAGTTTTCTTGCATATTTCCATCCATACCTTCTGACTTGTTCTTCCCTTTATTAGTTATGTTTTTAGTTACTGACTACCACTTGTTTTAGTCATACAACTTTTGCTGATTAAAGAACCTCTCATGGCCTGCCCAAATTCTCCCACTTTTAAGAAAAATTTCCAAATTTAATACTGAATCTAGTTGTAATACATATTTCTTTTCAGTATGGAAGAAAGATCGAGTAAGACATATTGTCCAAGTTGAGAAAGGCAGAGGTATATAGTAGGAAAGGAAAAAAAATATAATAATTTGAAAAGCCAGAATGAGTAATGGGTAATATTAATTATACCTATGCTTCATTGCCAAGACGTCTTTCTCTTTTTTCTTTGTCCTCATGTTCACTGATTAAGCAGCCACATCACACTGACCTAGCAGGTAGCATTGCCTTTGGAATCTTTTCCACCAATACTCACTGCCTAGACTATTACCTACAAGGGTTATACAGGAATGTGTTCCCCATCTGGCCTGTAAGGAAAGTATGTCTGCTTATTGACTACAATGTAAAACTTTCTTAAACTAGGTATTTTAGACATGTTTCTTTTCATCAGTATTATCATGGCTAAACAATGAAAACAAAAGCCCCAAGGGGACTTGCCATAGGGAAATCTCTTCTGATAACCAATTTCTACCAAGAGATCATAAACACTGTAGATTTGACTTCTTTCCCATATGTAATATTTACCCTCACTTTATGCAGGAAATGGAGCAAAGTGGAAGAGAGTTAATGAGTGGCAAAGAATTAAGCATCCATCTGCATTTAGCTCATCCTTCCTTGGACATTTCATTCTAGGAGAAACACTCTATTCAAAATCCTAGGAAACAACAGTGTAATTTATAGGGGAGGGGGAGAGACAGGAGGGAAGTGATGCTAACCCAAGAGATATTAAAAAAAATTAGAAGAGCTTTTACTCCTTTTCCATCTCTGGAAGAAAAGACTGAAGAAGAAGCCAAAGCTCATTAAAAGTATCTGAATTTAAACCAAGATCTGAGGTTATTCACTGAGGTATACCTGCCATTTCCCAGGATGATTACCTTCTCTCTGCCAGGGTCTTTAACCCATTTGTAGTTTATCAATACATGCACAACAATTTTGTATCATTAAGCTTCCTCACATCAAATTCTATGTTGCAGAAAAGCAAATAACATAATTAAAGACTACATTTTTTTCAGAGTTCAATTACCTCTTGAATTAGAAAACGAAAGAAATCAAAGACAATTTTCATCAGTGATGAGAAAAAACAAAACAAAACAAAACAGATTAATTCACCCTTTACTAAATTAGAACCCGAAATATTAAAGTGGTAAATTTTAACAAAGGCTTATGTGGTACGGAAATAGTGAGTGGTCACCATTTAATTAAAAAAAAAGCTGGAGAGATCTCTAGAATAAAGCAAAGTTTATTGAACAATCTCTCAAGAAGGGTGTCCCATCCCTGGTGCAGAGAGGAAGCGCCTCCTGTGGACAGGATCAGCACCTTTAATTCCTAAGGCAAAACACCCCCTCCCACCACTGACCCTCATCCTCATTGGCTGAGAGTCTTACATTCTAAAGAAGAGATCTATCTGAGAAATTCAACTTGGCCAATAAGTACTTAGTTGCCCATCTTTGACTGAAAAAGGGACGAAATGGTGTCATGGGAGGATAGCAGGAAGGGAACTCAATTATGCCCTTGAATCAATGCTCAGAGTCCTTCAGGCCTACTCAAACTCTGAAGTAGATGAAGCCTTACTCGATTTTCACAACTGTCTTGAAAGATCTCACCTCATCTCATTCAGGCTGAAGCTATTTCAACCTTTAACTATTTCTTCACACTGCTTGCCAAGGAGCATAACTATTTGGGAAGATATTTGGTACAGAAAGACTTGCACCAGTATTCATACTTGCAAAAGAGTACTTATTTACAGCTTAAAAAAAATTAAAGAATTTCCCCTAGTTTACAAATCATAGTCATACAAAAATGGAACATTTTCAAATTATTGCCATTATTTTTAAAGGATCTGCCACATCCTAATTCCTGGAATTATCTAAATGATTTATTAGTGAGAAGATCAAATTATCCTGCATCAATTGGGAGGGTTGGTGGGAAACAGCATTTGTGGAGGAAAATGAGCAGAGCCTACAAGCTGCATGTCTGCTGTATATATTTATTGTTTTAGGACAAAGTAAACTTCCTTCTGTTAACTAGTCAATGATTTTGGAGTATCTCATTTCATCCACCCCTAAGAATCAAATCTGAACTAAAACTGCCCTCAATAGTCACTAAAACGTTCCCAGGCTTCACATTCTAACTCTGCTACTTACTTTTATTGTTGTGGAGTAGTTTCAATGATGTCTAACATTTCTGTGACGCTATTTTGCGTTCTCTTGATGAAAACATTAGAATGGTTTACCATTTCCTTCCCCAATTCATTTTACAGATGAGGAAACTGAGGCAAGTACAGGGTTAAGTGGCTTGCTCAGAGTCATAGAGCTAGTAAGTATGTGTCTGAGGCCAGATTTGAATCTAGGAAAATGAGTCATCCTAACTTCAGGCTTGGTACCACATAGCTACCCCAATCTCCCCACTTATTACAGGGTGACCCTGGAAAAGTCACTCTCCCTTTCTAGAGATGTTTTCTCCCATATAAAAGATTAGAAAAGAAAGAAACATTGAAGTATCTACTATGTTTCAGGCACTGTGCTCAGTACTTTACAAAATGACAAGTCTAAATGCTACAATTTAAAGCAACATGTTTCACTTTCTTGCCCTTTTCAAAAATTCTTACCGAAATTCTGACCCAAACAATGATTCAACAACAACTTCAAGTTCTGTCACTTTAACTCACTGAAGACAGAAGGGTAAACTTACTAATCTTCAGGAGTTCAAGACCCTATTAATCTTTTTTTTTTTTTCTGTTCTTCACTGTATTTTAGAAATAGCAGATGCAAAATGGAAGTTTAATAGTGCTCTTGTCCCTGGTAGCTATCATAAGACAACTCTTTCTGGGTATTTACATTATTGACTTTCTTAACTGGAACTTGACAGGCTTAATCAATAATGCTTAATAAAAAAAAAAAAAAAAAAAAGGAGGGGGGGGCAGCTAAGTGGCGCAGTGGATAGAGCACCAGCCCTGAATTCAGGAGGACCTGAGTTCAAATGTGCCTTCAGACACAACACTTCCTAGCTGGGTGACCCTGGGCAAGTCACTTAACCTCAGCCTAAAAAAAAAAAAAAAAAAAAAAAAAAGAGGAAGTTCTAGGAGATATTTGGATAGTTAGAAATCTCTCTTCATTTTTAAATCATGCCTCAAACACAGTTTCTCATCTCCATTTGTAACTTATTCATTTCCTTCTTGAGTCCAAATGGCTGGTCCAGTCTTCTTTGATTCTCCTTACATATTTCTCATAAATTGTATCTATTCCTTATCTACTGTATCTCAACTCCACCAAGGACACTGACCATTTGGTCCCAGATGTGTGACTACTTTCTGGAGGTTATCCTGAGGGGGTGAGGGTTGTCCATTCTAATGCTAAAAGTTCACATGGTCCCACTAATACACTTCCTGCTGTGATTATCAGTTGATAGCAATTAGTTATCCAGACTTAATTAGTTTTTAGCTAATTTCCAAGTTTCTTACAACAATATCCTATATCCTTATATGAATCTCCAAGAGTTGGTAATAGATGTCAGGTATGACAAGTCATATCCTGGATCCTTACTCTTGGAAGAAAATATACCACCTGCTCATGTCAAGTCAATACAAGATCTCTCAGCAGGGAGATGCCAACATCCACAATTTGTCTCCTTTTCCTTTGATTAATACTAGATGACCACTGTCATGGCAGAGCATGCAGAGATCATTTTGTTGAACACAATCAGGTGCTTTTTCTTTAGAAGATATAGTTCTATTCTCTCTGAGAAATCACTAGAAATATTTTTTAAAGAACTAATAATTTAGTGATTCTTTTTATTTTCATACTCTGGGACATAATTTTTCATCCTCTAACTTCCTAACATTGTTTAGCACCTATCCTAGACTCTTTCAAATTTTTTTTTTCTGCTTTATAGTCCTTGGAAGCACCTTTCTTTTTATTATTATGTCATGGGATACACTATATTCTTCTTGATATGCAACAGTAGAAAATTGAACATTACATAACCTCTACAAATTACTGTCACATTCCCATAATCTTCCATATTTATTGAAATTGAATTTCTGAGGGCTATTACTGTTACTCCACGAGGATTTTTTTCTTTTTTTTAAGCCACGCTTCTATTTCTTTTTCTTTTCTTTTCTGTTTTTTTTCTTTTTTCTTTTTTTTTTCTTTCTTTCTTTCTTCCTTTTTTTTTTTTTTTTTTTTTTTTTTTTTTTTTTTTGAAATGGGACTATTTTTTAAGAGGCAACATGGCATGCTTTATATAGACTCTTGGACTTGTGTTCAAATCCCACCTTGGCTGTAAACTTGATATGTGGCCATAGGCAAATGACCTCTCTGCATTTCAGTTTCTTCATTAGTAAAATGTATACACCCTACTTACCTCACAGGCTTATTGTGGGGACTAAATGAGATGATGTAATAATAATAATAATAATAGCAACCTACTAAAGAAATGTTTATTTAATCTGCAATCAGAAGATTCTTACCAAAGCTTATGGAAGGAACAACTATTCCCAAAACGAAATTATTTGGCAGATTTTTTTTTTCTGAAGCAATCTAACTTCACCCTACTTCCTTTTTATCTCTTCTTTCCTTTCATTGAGTAATCCAACAAGAATTTATAAAGCCCCCATTCTGTTCAAACTGCAATCTTTTGTCACTAAAGCTATGACGAAAACAAAATTAAATTTGTCGTCAAGGACCTTACAGTCTACTAGAGAATACAAAATACAAGTCCTGTATGTAAATATGAGACAATTGGAAGAAAGCCAACAGTCATAGGGGGGGAATAGCTTCTAAACTGAAGGGTAAGGATGCCCTGGTACAAAAAGTATATCCCAGGCATGGGAAATGGGATCAGAGTCCAGATGGGAGGAAGAGTAAGTAGACCTACTTTTGGTGGGAATACTGGGTGTATTGAAGAGTATATGAAGCAAATATGGAAAAGGCAAAGTAGGATCAGATTGGGCACGGTTTTATATGCCAAGACTGATAAGTTTTTACTTTACATTCTTTCAGTTATGAAGTAACATAAACCAGCTCTTTAGAAAAATTATTTTGAAAGCAATGTACAGAACATACCATATATAGGAGAAGCACAAAACATAGAAACAAAGTTAGGATGTTTCCTCAATATCCAGGTAATAGTTAATAAGGGACTGAATGAGCTAGGGCAGAACAGCATCACAGACAGACAGAGTGGTTGGGAAAACAACAGTATTGTGAAGTCAAAATGGGCAAGAAGGGCACTGGGGTAGCATAGGAGAGGAAAAAATAAAACTCCTAGATTATTCCATCTAGGAGATTGAGAGGATGGCAGTACCTTCAACAGAAACAAGGAAAGGAAGAACAGGTTTGGACAGGAATGTAAAGAAATTCATTTCAGACACATTGAGTTTAAAAGGCTAAGAGGACATCAAGAGGATGATACCCATTGGGCAAGTTTTTAAAGAAGCTTAGACTTTAAGAGAGGAACTTGGGCAAAGACTTGCACCTTTGTCCCGCTCCTCATTTTTGTCCCGTTTTTAAACTGCAGTGAATGGGAACTGTGTCCCTCAGGTCTACCTATGTTATCTGGATATACCATAGTTAAGACAACCGGGAAGGAGGATGTTCACTATTTTCCCCTCACTGTATTAACAAAGATTATTAAATGAGACATTATTATCCCTAATATAATATTTAGGCGGCGAGAGCTTTCCTTTACTGCCTGAGTTCTTATTGATCAGGCAGTTAGTCTTATTCAATTATTCTATCATAATCAATATTTTAGATGTATAGACACGAATATTTGGCTAAATCTTATCAGATTTGATTCATATTTTTTTAATAATATCAGAAGATAGTTCTATTTTACTCTATTTAAATGAACATGGTTGTGTTTAGTTTTCTATCATAACTCCATCATCATACTTCTGCTGGAAACTACAGGAACACAGATCAGAGAATGGTAAATTAGCAGTATCCTTGACTGAGATACACCTAAAGAATCAAAGTGAGAGTGACCACAGACTCACTGAATGTTAGAGCTGGAAGAACTTAGCACACTATTTGATCCAAATCAGAACTCTCATAATATAGATAAGAAATCTGAGGTATTGAGAGCTGAAGTGACTTTAACTAAATTCAATGATCGTGTGGGCCATATATTAGGCACAGGGAAGCTATAAAGATAAAAATTTTACTCTTTAGTAACTTATATTCCATTGGTCAGTGGGTATACAACAAGTATGTTAGAGTTGTCTGATTATTTCAATAAAATGTACTGCTATACCACAACCATATTTAAAGTCCTGTGAACAATCATTCTATTTATACAACACCAACAGTTTCATATACTATCTTCTATGATTTTGGAGAACATTCTGTCAATATTTGTGAATATCTGTTATGAGAATAACACTATTTCCATTATCTACTCACTCAATGGTAATTTATAAAATTAAAAATTACTTTAAATGTTTGTTATAATTATTATCATTAGCTATTTCTCCTCACCTCACTTAAATAAACGTTATATACAAGTAGATTTTAATTTAAAAGTAAAGCATCCAAACATAAGTAAAGGAAAAGGAAGGCTAAGGTTTTGTCTTAAGGGAACTGAATCAATAAATATGAATTGACTATATTGTAGAATATTTTCCATGTTTTCTCTTTTGAATTGAAGGAATAGTTTCATAACATCAAAGATGGATTGGAGAAAGACTGCACGATATATTTGGGCATGTTTTTTCTTCAGTTTTCTAGATTTAAAAAGTCTAAAGGAATCTGTTACCAGTATTAAAACACTGAAATTATGCTTAGAAATATATCAGCAACCTGGAGTTGCCCAAATTGGTCTTCCTAAAGTACTCCTTCAACAACGCCTCTCTCCTCACTCCCCCCTCCCCCTCAATCCTTGTATAGATACACATCTACCCTTTCAGAGGAGATACACTTTTTGTTGATACTTATATTTCATATTAGATTGAAGGGATCATATATACTATAGAACTTTTACTTAATCTAAAGAAAGGAGTCTGAATATCCCAGGAGTCAGTAGATTATAGATTTTAATTTCTCCAATCTTCACAATTCAAATAAAAAAAAAATCTTCCCCTTCTCTGATTCTTTCAATTAACTTTTTTTTTTTTTTTAAATATATCAGATCTCTTACTTTAGAATTGAACACACACACACACACACACACACACACACACACAGAGTGGTATGACTCTTAAGGTTATCTGTCTGTAGACAGATGTTTTTAGACAAAACTAAAAATTTAGAGATAGAAGCTATAACCAGGTTATTGTTGTTGTTAATTTTTAACTAATTACTATTTTAGGATTTACTTAGCCAGAGCTAAAGTCAAAATATAACCTTTGTGAGATTCCTGGATTATCTAGAATCATCCTTGGGAAAAGAATATTTTAGATGACATTGAAAATAAGAATCTATTTCCTTGGATTTGTTTCAGAGTTGATTGAGTTGGAAATTGTTACAAACGGGGCACAGAATCGAGTAAATAATTTTTCTATTAAGTAGTAATATTAACTTAAATTTATGTGTCCCTTCGGTAGCATAAGACACTTGTACATTCATGGTTTCATTTTATATTTACAGCTGAAATGTGAGTACTAATATCTCCATTTACTTGCTCAATCAGTAATAAAAGTAACAAGGTTTTTCTGAAGTCAGATTCTTTATTTTTCCCCACTACCTGCCAAAGATGAAAACCAACATTTCTATTATAAAAGACTAAGTTCATTCTAGTTCTAAAGATATGATGAAAACGCCTATGAAATAAATTTTGTAAGCTTTAATCTTATAAACTAAAAATTCAGACAGGCCTTGGGGTTGGACCAGTGATTGCATTGCTATAGGAAACCCAAAGGAAACCCTTGGCTGGCTCTACAATGAAGATCTGTATTTTCTTTGAATTTCATCACTTAGCACTTAAATCTCATCACATTATAATATAAATAACATACTGTCTGCATAAATATCTTGGGAAAATTCACTAAGACAACAGTAATGCTTGCAAAAACACAAAACAAAACAAAGCTCTATATGCCATGTGTATCGCTTCTACACTAAACTATGGTATCACACTAATTCCACTGAATTCTTACTTAAAATCATGTAAAAAGTCAGTACAGAAGATAAGGAAATACTACTCAAAAAAAAAAAAAACTGATGCCAGATTTTCACATTTTCTTAAGCTTAGTGTATAATTATGTAAAAACCAAATAAACTGAACAAAAAATTAAACATAATTCATTCTCACCTCATGGTATTTTTAACACATTAGTTGACATGAATCATATGCATAGTGGTTTAGAGTTGAAACTGTTTTAGGAGCAAATTTCTAATTCTACAAATGCATGCATAAAAATTCAATATATTATTTTAAAAACTGAATAAAGCAAAGTATGACCACTCTTTGTTGTTCTTACTTAAACTTAATTGTAAGCTCTTAGTGGGGAGAGATTGTGTCTTTAATTTTTTTATCCTACACAATACCTAACACATAGTAGATGACTAATAAAGGTTTTTTGAATGAAGGGACACAAAATCTCTTTCTTGACTGTATTTACTCCCCACTTCAATGTAAAGGCTTAATGCACTAACAATCTTGATGAATCTGTTTTCTTCTGTTGGGCTTAACTTAATATGTATTCTGAAAATGCTAAAAGGCTTGGTCCTATAAAGGACCTACTCATAAAATGAGAACCATTCCATTCCTAATTTCTTACTTTTCTTCTCTTTTTTTGTTTAAAGCTTCATTCTCCTAAATCTAGCTGAGCTGGAGAATTTCAAAATAGAGTAAAGCAGTTAAACTGATCCATATTTTTATTCTTTTTTGACTCTCAAACCCTCTTTCTCCGTCTTAACCCCAATTATTAAATTTAGGATAAAAAGGGAGGAATACTCTTTTGAATAGAATGTGCTATCAAATTCCTTCATTTCCACCCCTCCCCAGTTTTCCCTCTAGATTTATTTGTAAATCTGGCTAATGCCACATATAAAGTCCTACATTCTGATTCCTGACCTCAGTTATGTTAGTCCTTCCCTGCTGAAGAATAACCTCTTGGATCACTGTCTTGCTATTATTCAATGGTTAATAGGCCTGGCCTGTGCAATATTATTTATCTGGCTACATTCCTATCTCTAAATTCTCTATTTTGAATGAATACCCATTCTGTGACATGAAGTCTGCTATATAATGAAATGCAAATAATGAAAAGACTAAATCAGTTTACAAAAAATCTATTTGTCAAACATTGTGGAGATGCTCCCAATTTAGTCTGGGCAGTTCACCCAGCTCTTGATAAGGGAGTTAAAAACCAAACAGTGTCACTGAATGAAAATAAAGGCATCTACACCAGGGATGCATTGTCCTGGACAAAGTCTTTGCTTTAATTTGTAGCTAATTAAGTGTTTCTGCATATATGTGCTTGTGCATTTCTGTACACACACTGGCAAAATTTTGTATTCCTAAGGAATTTTCTTATAAGGGACTGCACAGTAAGAGGAAAAAAGCATCAAGATCTTCCCAAGCACAGCCCCTTATGGCACATTAGCATTTCTATGCACTTTCATAAGCCTGACAATAAAGCAAATAGGGCTGCCTTATCTCTGGACAAAAGAGATTTCTAAACCATACAAAGGAACAAGCTTAACATTCAACATTCAAAATGCTTCCCAGTAGACACTAATACATTGTTGGTGGAGCTGTGCAAGTGTCCAGCCATTCTGGAGAGCAATCCGGAATTATGCTCAAAAAGTTATCAAACTGTGCATACCCTTTGATCCAGCATTGCTGCTATTGAGCTTATTATCCCAAAGAAATGCTAAAGAGGGGAAAGGGACCTGTATGAGCCAAAATGTTTGTGGCCGCCCTTTTTGGAGTGGCTAGAAACTGGAAGATGAATGGATGTCCATCAATTGGAGAATGGTTGGTTAAATTATGGTATATGAAGGTTATGGAATATAATTGCTCTGTAAGAAATGACCAGTAGGATGAATTCAGAAAGGTTTGGAGAGACTTACATGAACTGATGCTGAGTGAAATGAACAGAACCAGAAGATCGCTGTACACTTCAATGCTGTATGAAGATGTATTCTGATGGAAGTGGATATCTTCGACATAAAGAAGATCCAACTCATTGCCAGTTGATCAATGATGGACAGAAACAACTACACCCAGAGAAGGAACACTGGGAAATAAATGTAAATTGTTAGCACTACTGTCTATCTACCCAGGTTACTTATACCTTCGGAATCCAATACTTAACATGCAACAAGAAAATTGTATTTACACACATATATTGTATATAGGTTATATTGTAACACATGTAAAATGTATGGGATTCCCTGTCATCTAGGGGAGGGAGTAGAGGGAGGGAAATTTTGGAAAAATGAATACAAGAGATAATGTTATAAAAAAATTACTCATGCATATATACTGTCAAAAAAATTTCATAATTATAAAATTTAAAAAAAAATGCTTCCCAGTAGAGCAATCCCACCACCAACCATCATCAATGATATAAAACATGATAAACACTTGTCCATTAGGATGTCTGAAGGTTCAGGTTAAGGACAAGAAAAAATTACCAGAACTTCAAAGGAACTGACATTTTATTCCTTCCCTATGCAAAGCTCTTGAGGATATCTTAGAGTTTCTTTGGCAAGGTTTTTTGGTAAGGTTATGGTTTAGAGAGTTTAGAGAATAAAATGCCCATTGGTTAAACTGAGTTTTTAAAATCCAATATACTTTAGTAACTCTAGTAGGAAACTACTAGAAATGTAATTGTGTTACCACTAAAGTCCTGAAATTTGAACTTTGGAGGGCAGTTAACAGGAAATACAATTTTACTTATTACTACATGCAAATCTAGAAAAAGAAAATGTTACCTTCTAAAAACAATATTATCTGGAATCCATAGTTTCAAAGAGCTAGAACTGACCATCTAAGGATTTTAGCCTATCTGCCTCCCTGAATCCTCTCCTTTATTTTACATGTGAGGCTAAGTGATTTGGATATAGAAGTGATTTTATCAAGGTCACACAGGTAGGTATTTGAATCTAGATCCTGACTCCAAACCCAGAATTCCTTCTACTATACTATAGCATCTTAAGCTGGAATATTTCCCAAATCTTTCAAGCCTAGACCACAATTCAGAAAGAAAAAAAATTAAATGGTTATCAATGTTTCTTGCTTGATTGTGCATATATACTAGAACTAAATGTGAAAAATCGTTAAAATGTATTTACACTGCCCTCTCGTTTTGGACCTGCCAAGACAACAAAATCCCTACTATTACAACCTCAAAAGGAGATTCTCTCTTAAAGAAAAGGTATTAAATGGAAAATACAACATTTACTAAATACAGATTTGAATTACTACTAGTTGATTTTCAAATTCAAACAAATATTGCTCCAGAGTCAAATCCTTTCTATGCCAGGTCACAAATGGATAGTATTCATAATTTTGAAAGAATTTTAATCTCACAAAATACAGCTACCCTCTAAGGTATGTAAAAGAGACGTCCCCATTTTAAGTAGAATTTGTGAGTTTTCACATTTAAGAATCTGAACCAAAGTTACTGTTACTGGAACAATATGTCCACTATGGTCCTTTCCAATATCTCTAGTTTGATCCAATCCTATATAAAATTAAGGGACTTTGCTGAAGATCATAAAGTTAAGTAAATGGCAGGTCACTTAACTTATCAGGTGATTAGAAAGCAAATTAAACCTCTTAATACAATATGGTATCCTTAAAATGAAACCATCAGTCCCTGAAGCTTTTAACAGCATAACTATGTCAGCTTTGGGAACAAAAGGATAAATGCAAAAACAATTGATGACTTTGTCAGATGTAAAGATATGGAAGACAGTAGCCTAGATCCTGTTTCTTAGCAAGTTTCAACTATTACCATTTTGGTCTACTCAGTTCCTACCAGAGGGAACGGGTATCATCCATCAGGCTTTGAGCAAAGTCATAAAGATTACTCATAAGCTATTCATGGCTAATCAGAGATAGTCCAATATGTTAAGTGACATATTAGGACCCTAAAAAAGATAGTATTCTTTAAAATATTTTAGTATTTGGTTTTAAAATTTTTTATTTCAAATTCTCTCCTTTACTTTCTCTGTACCAAAGACAGTAAACAACTTGATACAGTTCATATAAGAAGATAGCATTTTTTTTAAGCACATGTCATAAGAACATTTAGCAACTTGAATCTTGAGAAGAAACTGATTCAGCATTAATTAGGGCCCAAATTACAATAGATTATACACAGGAAAGTTATTTATATAGGAAAATATAAACTATATTGACATCTTTATGTCTTTAGGGGAATTTAATCAGGGAGATGCTGTAAACTTTTTCACAAGTTTTTTTGAGTTGTCCATAACAGCCCCAAGACTTTAAACATATAGTTTTGAATATATATATATATATATAAGACCTAGCAATTTTTTCTCATAGAAGTGAATTAAAGCATGTTGATAATTTCTTACCCCTTCTTTAAGTCCAAGTCATCTGAAAATGCTATAAATATAGAGTTAAGGTCTCTCATATTTCTAATCACTTTTAGATTGAGCCAATGGCTGATACTAGTTAAAATTAATCACTACCCTCTACCACTAGCCTTTTTTTTTTTTTAAAGTAAGGGATGAGAAGCTCCAGGTTACAATGATGATGCTAAGGGAAAGTTGGGTCAGGTACTGAAAAATGTGGCATTTTTAAAAGAAATACATAAATTTGAATTCTAAGTTATATGCTCCTCCATTTGTTCAACACTTTAGCAGTCATTCTGGTACGAAGAATAGCCACAGACACATGGAAAGCATCAAAAAGAAGACAGTTTCTGTCCTCATGGAATAAAGTTGGTGAGTCCTTTGTGAAATAATTCAAAATAAAGGTAAACTGAGGTTTCCAAATCATCTAATCAAGAAATGCTTATTGGAGACTTGTGCAGGAAAGAACCATCTACATCCAGAAAGACAACCGAATGTGGATCAAAGCATAATATTTTCATGTTGTTGTTATTTGTTTGATTTTTTTCTTTCTCATGTTTTTTCCCCCCAGTTTGATCTGATTCTTCTTGCGCAGCATGACAAATATGGAAATGTTTGGAAGAATTGCATATGTTTAACCTATATTGGATTGCTTGCTGTCTAAGGGAGGGGGTCTCTTCTAGAAGAGGGAGGAAGAAAATTTTGGAATACAAGGTTTTGCAAAGGTGAATGCCTAAATACATGTATTTCACTGGCAGAGCCTTTGAAAGTGTGAGCTCACTTCCATATGATGACTCATTGTAGTAGGTCTTTTCTGGAGGAAATGAATTTAATAGATATAGGATTTTTAATTTCATAGGTAGGGTTTTCATAATGAATAATTTAGGGGGAGGGAGAAGAGAAGCAACATAACTTTATGTTAAGATGAGAAACCCTATAAACATTTGTCAGTTTTGTTTCATGCTATATACATTTTTCCAAATTAGGTTTCCCTGCCAAATTTTAGATTCATAATCCCTTTCATCATTCTGCAATCCCTTTTGTTTTACTTCTTCAGTGAAGGGAATTATAAACTCATGTATTATAAAGTTTGGACTACTTCTACATAGCAGATAAGGCACAATCCCATAGTACCAGGCTATTAATTAACACGGACAGTATGTCAGCTGTTTTTTTCTATGCAGGGAAGAAAAAATGTTGGTGACCTCACAATTCCACAAGAAAACCACCCAAATTACCTTTAAGGTAGATGAACAAGAGGTATAAGCCACGTCTCTCAATTTAGTAAGCTTAGGAATAGAAAGCCTTATAACCAGACTCCTTTTCTTTGAAGTCATAGCACATATTCTCTGTATCATCCATTTTCCACAAAAACCTATACTAACTTGTGCCACTATTTGTATAGTACTTATCTTATGTATATTAATATATCATACTGTCCATTAAGCCCTACTCCAATGCCTCTATGATGATGGAAATAATATTTATGTATCACTGGAAGACCATCTTAAGTTTCAAAGGGATCAACAGGACAAGACAGGTCAACTAGTCACACTTTTGGGCCACAGTAAACTCATAAAGATGATTATTAAATGGCTTCAATCTTCATCAGGGAAATGAATTCTCACAGAGATGAAAATATATATATTTTAGAAATATTCAACAATCTCTAGGGGGTAGGAGAAGGAAGGAAAAATCTACTGAATACAATTGTTTCCTGTATATATAAAATTCAAATGATTATCACCCAGTTCAAATTAATTAGCATTAAATTAATCAAAGAGGAGAAAAATAGGCTGCTATGATATTTAACTATTGACTAAACTGTATCATATAACACAATGAAAGAAGAAGTGCTGCTGGAGTGTCTTATTGACCAAAAAACTCTCACCTATGGATTTCCTCTTTTTAGGTTTAAGGGAATTCCTATTTCTCCTTTAGAGTCCACTAGAACATATGTATGACCTGTATTTTTTAATTTATATAAATTCACTCAGTCAATCAGCCTGGGCTGAAATTTAATGGATGTATCAGTCGCTATTGGTCCAGAGAGAGAATAAGGCACTCGTTCTACCTCTTCTTTTCTGCTCCTATTCTGCTCCCTCCCTTTTTTCCTCTCCCCACCTCAGAGACACCCAGTTTGCATGGGGAGTTTGCATTATTTACTTTAGAAAGAAATAAAGAAATCTAAATTAAAATGGACTGATGAAAATAGATTCTTTGCCTTCATTTTTTAAAAATGAATCTTCATTATCATATTATTGTTACGGCAATTTTATTACACACTCAGCAAATTTACAGTGATAAGATGTTCCCCTGACAAATTAATCCCTTTCCAAGCATTTTATCATATAAATAAAATATCACCTCAAGAAGGGGAAAAAAAAACCCAGCTCAATTGCTGATTTAATTCAACTTTCAGGGAAAACTCCCTTGAAATGAAGCTGGGACTTGGGTAGTTCCTTTGGAAATCAGGCTTATGGCCTTTGCTTGCCTTAAAAGGTTGTCTATAAGGTTTGCTGAATGAGCATAGAAAAGAACATTTGCCTATTCACTAATGGAGTTGAAAGGTTAATAAGCATCTTGGAAAGAGCTGCAAAGTATTGTACACAATGTTACTCTGTTGAAATGCATTCTTTATGACTATTTTTATGACAATAACTAATAGCATGATCTTAATGAATAATAATAATGTAAATTATAGCAACTCACAGTCATATATTGCTTTAAAATTAACAAATACTTGCATTATTGTGCCCTTTTTAATGTTGAGGAAACTAAGATCCATAAAGGTAACTGAATTCATCAATTTTAGTGACACACAGGGGCACCTAGGTGGTGCAGTGGATACAACACCAGTCTTGAATTCAGGGGGACCCGTGTTCAAATCTGGCCTCAGACACTTAACACTTCCTAGCTGTGTGACCCTGGGCAAGTCACTTAACCCCAGCCTCAAAAAAAAAATTTTTTTTAGTGACACACAATCAAAAATTAGTAAGTTTCTCATATTGAACTGGAACTCAAGTCTTCCTGACTCCAAATCAAGTGTTCTATCTACAGTGTCACCTAGTGGCCACAAATATTATCTTTTATTATCTTCACAACAAAATTGTAAAATATGTGCTATTATGCCCATTTTACAGATAAGGGAGAGGCAGACAACTTCTAAGTGTCAGAGGCTCAATTTGAACTTGGTTCTTGTGGAAATCTCTATCCACTGTGAAACCTTGCTTGGTTCCTGTCTTTTCTTCACCTTCCCTCCTTCCCCTCTTCCCCTCTCCACTGCTGAAATGAACTGAGCCATTATTCTTTAAAAATAATTTATGCTTCCTGAGGTCTCAAAAGCAAGGAGGAAGTTCAATTCAATCCCCCTCTGACTAATCCTTATTATGATTCACTTTGGGAAAAGAATTTGCCACTTGAGGAAACAGCTAATTTGGTGGCAGAAATCAAAATCTCATTCCTGACATTGCTGTCAGTACTACCCATGGCCAACAACTACAGGGATGGGAAGAAAAGAGAACAGTCCTTATTCATGTCTCTAACAATATCCTTTACTTGTGTCAGTTTTTAGATGTATTACAGGTACTCCTACTGTTAACTGCCATCAACAACAGCCCTAGGTCCTTTCTTAACTTTCATATGACTAACTACTTTGCCAAATACAGCTATATTTTAATCTATATGCCTTTAAAGGAAAAGGGCCAGATGTAACATACCAAAGCAAAACTGACACCTTCATGTACCACAGATTGACTATTACAATACACCTGCAGTGTTCTGTCAAACATCGCTGTCATGTGACCAAAGTACAGTGCTATTCACATTTTGGGGCATTTCTAAAATGTTTGCTTTACCTCCCCAAATAGTAACAAATTAAAACACATATGATTTATAATTATGGCACTTATTCATGCTGTAGATGGGGGTAATGAATACTTTATAGAAAGCTATTAAGAAGCAACATAGATGCTACTTTTTCTGTTTCTCCCATATAATTAATAACATCATAAATGCCATCCATGAGACACTAATATTAAAAGAGCTGAACCTTCTATAAATATAGTCCATTGACTGAATTGGCAACTATAAATTTTAAGAAGCGATAAGAAAAAAATTTATCTGGTTAACTACAATGTATCAAGGAGATACAGAAAATTTACCTGGTTAACTACAATGTATCAAGGAGATACAGAAAATTTACCTGGTTAACTACAATGTATCAAGAAAACTTTAACTGTATTTCCAACTTTATGTCATTAATTTTGGTTAAAATTAAATCAAGTTTACCCAATAACTGTAGGAGTTAGAGGTCGACTTTCTTAAAAAGTCACATTTCTTTCTAAGATTCTTCCATCTGACAAATTATAGAATCTTTCAACCTTCTCCAGTCTCAAATTACCGAGACAGGATCTAGGTTTTATTTTAAAAGTGGTTTTCCATTGCCTTTAAATATCACATTCAATTAAACAGAAAATCAAATAAAAATACATTCAGCACTGAGAACAGTGACTCTCTAGCCTTATGATAAAATGGCATGAAGAGAGAAGAAAAGTGCAGGCCACAAAAATACTGCATCTTTATTAACAAGTTTTGGTTGTCATTGTCTTCAAGCAGTCTAGCCTCCCATCAAAACACAATCATGGACCATATGTGTAATATGTTACCAGCATCACAGGATAAACTTACTGCATATTCCAGATAAGGTAGCAACGATTTGTACAAATTATTCAGTCTAAAGCAGTCTCTATTCTGATTATGTTAGAGGTCCTTGTAATCAGCTAAGAAATAAAAAGACTTCTGCAAGAAGGTAAAAACATATTTTACTAACAATATTCACCAGTAAAACTTAAACAAAAAAGGACTTAAAGTGTGTATAAAAATCACCTCTTTAATAATTCTTGATCTATATATGATGAATTAGTAATTTTTTTAAAAATGCTCTTATATTTTATTGAAAAGCAATGTGTTACAGAAAGACAAAAATGTGGGATTTTCAATATAAGGAACTGAGTTCAAATCCAGATGCTGATTTGTGGGTGACTTCCAGCAAAGTATTTATAATATGTCTGGACTTCAGTCTCCTAATCTGCAAAATGAGCAGGTTGGATCAAATGATTTGAAGTGCTTTTCACCTTTAAATCTAGGAAATTATGAATCTAAAAATTGTCATTAAAATGTATATTAAATTGTACTGTGATGTAGCATAAAGAGCATGGGCTTCAAGCCAGGAAACCTTTGTTGAAATACTTAATCACCATGTGACCACAGTCAAATCATTTAACTATCTTTTAGGTATAAGACTTTCCTTGTAGTATCTCCATTCCTAAGTGGAATGAAGATACTAATTCCTAAATATATATAATAATAATAGCATTACCGACCTTGTGGAGATTTTTTAAAGAAAAGTGCTATGTACATTTTATATTGTCTTGCAAAATGTGGAGTTATGAAAACAGTTCCAGTGCATTTTAAATGAAACACATCCTAAATGCAGTTCTTCTATTTAGCAATTTCATTCTCAGTGCTTGTATCACCAGGTCTGGTTGACTGTCTGACATGTAGAAGGTGCCTAATAAAATACCTGTTGTCAACTGACAATTAGATATTTGTAATTATATTATATTAAATCAAGCTTTCCTAGACTACAACTACAAATAGATTTAAAAAATAAACAAATCTTTACATCCATATTATTCAAGCCTACCTTATTCATTTCTTTAAAATTCTTCTATTAAAATAATTTATCTGTGGACCTTTTGTTCCCATTTTCTGGATATTGTGTACCAATTGTGTAAGAAAGAGGAAAAAACAGCCAACATATATACATATACATACTATATATATATATATATATATATCATAAAAATTGGACTCATGTTTGTACTTATTTTTCACAAAAATGTTCTTCACACAGCATATATTTAACAAGTTCAATATTGCATTTGTAAAACTAAAATTAAAAAACCTCAATTAGATTTGTACCTAAGATCAAAAGGGAGAGAAAAAAGGAAGCACAAATTGTACAAATATATATTATAAAACCAAGTAGTTTGCCCCTCGTGTGAAATAGTAAAAAATTCTTGGATCACAAAGGGCACATAGTTCTTAAAAGAAATATTTTATTTCTCCTAAATTAATGTTTAAAAATATTACATTTCATCAGCTTCATTTATGTTAAAAAAGTCTCCAAAGATTCCCCTCCTATAACTAGTCATATTTTATGTGCAAAGCAGGATGAGAGCTATGTAAATATAGATAAAACTCATTGATTGGCTTGTAATCTTCACAATGATCTATACATTTACTCATTTACTTTTAGTCTTTTATAACGGAAATTTTGGTTTCATCTTTGTTCTAAGGAATCCACTTGCGACTGGCAACCATTATTTGTGCACCCCACCTCTAAATCAGAGTTTCCTTGACTGAGCCCTGTGCAAGGACACAAATGTTCTCCTGGTGACAAGCTTATAGGCCCAGCCAGTTGGGACCAAAAGCTCTCACACTCTCCAGATCAAGGGCTTAAAGCCCCAATGGGAGCTTATTAATAGGAAGGAGGGCTTTTCATATGCAGTCCCACTGGGCCAGGCGACCTCTTGATTGGAAGAGTTTCCGCCAATCAGAGGGGAGGAGAACCCAGGCAGCACAGATTGAGGAGGGGCAGTCAGGTAGAGAGGGTGGAGATAGAGAAAGGGGACTCAAAACATGGGCAGATAAGGGAGGGGTGGAGGGAAGAGAGATTTAAATGCTACAAATATTTTCTGAGAGGCTACAAAGGAATAATTTATTTAACTTAATTTAATTAACTTAACTCTTTAGGTACTGGAAGGTTGTTGTTTTTTTTTAAACCTAAAGTACATTTTGCCTGCTACCTTGAAAAAGAGGAACATGCCAGACTCACAGTTAATTTGAGGAAGAATTCTACAGAAGGTAGAGAAATAAGTTTATGATGCATTGTCTATATTCCATTACATTTTTGCCTCATTGTTCAGTCTTCTACTTTCTCATTCACTTCTTATAGCTCTTTATTTTTTTCAATTTGTAGAGGCCATTTCAAATTTAATATCCTGAGATGCTTAATAACTTTTTAAAACTATACTTGTTTATTTTAAGTAGCAATGATTGCATAAGTAGGATGGTCTAAACAACTAAAACAAAAGAATTAATTCATTACTGAATTTTAGTTGCATATAATTTATATACCTATCACTTCCTCTTCTCTTTCTAAACATGCTCAATGCACACTTTCACAAAATAAAAATAAGTAACTAAGGAATCAATCATTTTTCCACTTGCTGAGAGTATTGCAAGAAGAAGTGATCATAGTACTTTAAACAACTTTAACTAGATAAGGATTGCACTGTGGAAAGTTGTATTAAAATTTCAAATGTAAATATTTTTAATTTCTCTTTCCCTCCCAAAATATGCTTACCATCAGAGGGGGAAACAGAAGTACAGTTATGATTTTGACACCAGTGCTTATTTCATGTCATACGTATGTGCATATGTATTTGCATACCTGGCACATTTCAAAATTAAGTAGGACCCTAGCCCCACCAAAATATCATCTTTTGGAACTCAGACACCTGGCCTCTCATAAAGACAAGTTAATGAATGAAGCAGTTTAAAATGTAAGATCATAAAAGTAGATTAAGAAAACTAAAAGAATAAATTGCTCCATGTTACATGCACACATACACAAACACATTCTGAACACACATTTTTACCCTATTAGGCCATCACGTCTTTTCCACCAACCATCTTTGATCCAGGCAAGGAGCTCCCTCCACTGCAATCCCTGCTCCTTGAATGACCAGAAGTATTATATTGGATTTCATACAGTAGTGTTTTCCTCCCCCTGGGGCTAAAGTGTCTCCTATATGAGTCAAGGACCTAAGATTCAAGATCTACTGTCTTGAATTCAGTTTAACCAATTTAAATTTTAAAACACAATCTATTGCACTAAACTTCTGGGACAGCTTCCAGGTCATTTCATAAAGAAACACAGTTAAGTCATCCCAAGAATCTTTCCTATTCATAAAGATTTCCCCATGATAGGGGGGTACAGAGGTAGAAAAGGTGAAGATATGGATCTGTTAAGACAGATTGGGGTGGTTGTATAGAGAACAACAGATTTATTTTTTAATTAATCTAACAAAAAACCATGATAGACATATCAACATTCAGGTAGTCAAATCTACACATTATAAAACCTAAGAAAGCAGGAATAATGGATCAAATAAAAGCTTTCTTGAATGTCTCTCAAAGAACACTAATGAGCTAAGTTTATATCAGACCATCAGACTGTGCATATCATTATCCCTATGTAAATCGTTCAACATCTTCATCTTTAAACAAGCTAGTAACTCCTGAATTTCTAAACAACCTTATTCTAAAACCACAGGTCGGTCACAAGGTAAAGAAGACGCTTCCTGCAATTGATAAATGGTCAAAGGATATGAACAGACAAATCTCAGATTGTCTCAGACAATGAAATTGAAACTATATCCACTCATATGAAAGAGTGTTCCAAATCACTACTGATCAGAGAAATGCAAATTAAGACAACTCTGACACAGCTGTCAGATTGGCTAAGATGACAGGAACAAATAATGATGAATGTTGGAGGGGATGTGGGAAAACTGGGACACTAATACATTGTTGGTGGAATTGTGAAAGAATCCAGCCATTTTGGAGAGCAATCTGGAACTATGCCCAAAAAGTTATCAAACTGTGCATACCCTTTGATCCAGCAGTGCTACTACTGGGCTTATATCCCAAAGAAATACTAAAGAAAGGAAAGGGACCTGTGTGGGCCAAAATGTTTGTAGCAGCTCTTTTCATAGTGGCTAGAAACTTTAAGATGAATGGATGTCCATCCATTGGAGAATGGTTGGGTAAATTATGGTATAGAAGGCTATGAAATATTATTGCTCTGTAAGAAATGACCAGCAGGATGGATGCAGAAAGGCTTGGAGAGACTTGCATGAATTGATGCTGAGTGAAATGAATAGAACCAGAAGATCACTGAATACTTCAACAACAATGCTCTATGGAGATGTATTCTGATGGAAGTGGTTATCTTCAACATAAAGAAGATCCAACTCACTTCCAGCTGATCAATGATGGACAGAAACAACTACACCCAGAGAAGGAACACTGGGAATTGAATGTAAAATATTAGCACTACTGTCTATCTACCCAGGTTGCTTATACCTTCGGAATCCAATACTTAACGTGCAACAAGAAAATTGGATTTACACACATATATTATATCGAGGTTATACTGTAACACATGTAAAATGTATGGTATTGCCTGTCATCTAGGGGAGGGAGTAGAGGGAGTGAGGGCAACATCTGGAAAAATGAATACAAGGGATAATGTTATAAAAAATTACTCATGCATATATACTGTCAAAAATAATGTATAATTATTAAAAGAAAAAAAAAAGAAAAAAAAAAAAGAAGTTTCCTTCTTTTTAACATTTTAAAGAACAAGTACACTCCCACATATTCCCCCAGTCACTGCAAGTAAAAAGTAAGTTTCTCTCCATATAAATACATACCACTTTTCTTTATTTACACGCTGAGATTGTATATTTGAGGCTCTCTGAGTTCTCCCATCAGAATCATATCTTAATTCCTATAACCTTACAAATGAATTCTTAGGTTCTCTTTAAAGCTGACCAAAAATTGCTTACTTTTCTTGAATTTTGAAAGGCACTTTGAAAGAATCAAATAAATTCCTGTTTTCAGTTCCCTTCTCAACACTTAAAAGTAACTGGAATTTAAAAAAAAAGAGTACACAATTCAAATACATGTTTTCCAACTGAATGATTAAAATTAAAATATCCATAATTTTCATGCTACTTTTGAGTCACACTTGAATTTTTATTTCATACGTATCATTTTTGCTTTTTTTTTTTTTCTGTGAAAAGCTAAATAAATATACCTTTAAAACTATAAGGGGCATAATAAATGTTGGCTTTAAGATTGCTGCTCAAGTTGGCTGAGCAGATGTTTCCCCAATTCTGTAATGCTTAGAAAAGTATACTATGTATTTGTATGACTTATGTTATCTTTTATCTAGCATTGATCAGAGATGATTATTATTATAAAAAGAATTAAGTTGAGCACTAACTAATTTTTTTCTTCTCAAACCCAAACTCTAAAATGTACACTTTTAATTTTCTGTAGAACATCAATCTGCCTCCTGAAAACAGTGCCGATTGTCTTCCTTCATAAGTCAGAATGATGGCAATACATACCTTTATTACCAAAACCTCAACAATCATGGTATTTAAAGGGCTAAAGTTAGAGGAATCAATGATTATTTTTTAACTTTTCAAAGTATACAAATATATTCAAAAGTCATTCTGTCCCTCCATTCTAGACCCGAATTGGGGGATGCAATTAGCTAAGGATTATTAAATTGCTAGCTACAAAGTAAATCACAACTAGCTGCCACACTTCCATTAAAACCCATCAAACCCCTTTCCTAGGTAAGGTTGTTTAAAGGGAAAAAACCCGGTGTGGGAGGAGGTGGGGGGAGTCTGTTACTGTCTAAAATGGCTTAGATAAACTAAAGGAAGGAATTCCATTACTCTGTTTAATTAATACAGGATTATTTTCACTTTCATTTTGTGAAGCTAATAATATGACTGCTGGAATGTCAGTAAAAATTAAATCATAAGCTAGTGTAATACCAAAGAGAAAAATTAGTTCTAGTGTATTCCCAAAAGAAATCTTGAAATTCTAGACATTTACTCTATTAAAATAGAAAATGCACTTTTTTTTAATTGCTGCAAGATTTCAAGCATCACTATGGTTATATTTACCAAGTAAGAGTCAACAGTTCAAAATTATAGATTAATAAATGAATTGGTTATATTGTTTCTCGAATGTTAAGCACTATAAGCTAAATGCAAAAAACATTCAAGGTCAAGGTCCCATTTTAGACCTTTTCAGGCAGCTGTGATCTTATGATAATCATGCTTAAAATATTCCTATAGAAAGAGTAAATTAGCCTGTTCACTTGAAAGGTAATCACCTTTCAACTGAATCTAGTCGAAATACATATTTCTTTTCAGTATGGAACAATATGATAAACAACAAACCTAAGAGGAGATCAAATCTCTACTTCTTTTCAAAGCATAAATTATTTACTCAATCATGACTATGTTATTATTGTCCAAATTTATTGTATTTTTTTTCTGAGTCTGGTGTTAAGTGACTTGCCCAGGGTCACACAGCTAGGAAGTGTTAAGTGTCTGGGACCAGATTTGAACTCTGGTCCTCCTTATTATCCAAAATTAGGAAAATCCAATACTGCTTTGATATTTTTCCCTTCCTGTTCCCAAATCTGGGAACATTTGGAACAGACAATTAAGAAAAACAATTTTTGTGGTACATATCTAATATTCAGATACCAAATACACTAAATTCCTCATCTGGTAATACTTAAAATAGTTTTTTAAAAAGTTCTTCATTAATTTCCCTTAATTGGTAATAAAGTTTTAAATCTTAATAACAGGGAAGGAAAAAGAGAGGAAAGATGCTTTGTTTGTTTCTTTTTTTTCTTCTCCTTTGGGACTTGAACACAAGAAAAAACTGAAGTACAAATATTCCTCCAATGAATATATCAATGTTTACTGCAATGACATAATTACTTGTTAGTATATAATGACTAAAAGCAAGGTGGGATAGAGTGGGAGTGGGAGAAGGCACATCATGCTTAAATAAATTTGCCTGCCTGAGGATGAATTTTTTTTAATCTATATTCTGACCAACTGCCCAAGAAAATCTGTGTGTGTGTGTGTGTGTGTGTGTGTGTGTGTGTGTGTGTGTGTGTGTGTGTGCATGTGTGTGTAGATAGGTTTCACAAAGAGGGGAAAGGAAGAGAGAATGAATAGGATTCCAACACATAAGCCTATCTTCTATCAGTCTTAAAACATCTCCTTTCAACTTTTCTTTGCTTCTGAATTTCAATCATTAATGCTCTTGTTCTTATTAACTCTTTCTAGCATGAGTTGATCAAAAGGAAATGATTTAAAGTTTGAAGGCTAAATTTCTTCACACATTGTCAAAAGACATGAGCTTGCTGTCACATTTACTAATAATATTGCACAATAATGCAATCCACTACAATACCAGTGCAATTGAAAGCAGGGAAAATTTACACAGAATACTTTCTAACTGCATATTAAATCCTTATGCAACTTTCCCAAGGATACCAACTAGAATAAAGTAAAGCGTGAATACTTCCATGTATCAATCTTCCTTGTCATAAATGAAAGAGGTGAGTATAAATGGCAAGGGAGAAATTATAGCAGTTTTCTTGCATATTTCCATCCATACCTTCTGACTTGTTCTTCCCTTTATTAGTTATGTTTTTAGTTACTGACTACCACTTGTTTTAATCATACAACTTTTGCTGATTAAAGAACCTCTCATGGCCTGCCCAAATTCTCCCACTTTGAAGAAAAATTTCCAAATTTAATACATTACTGAATCTAGTTGTAATACATATTTCTTTTCAGTATGGAACAAAGATCGAGTAAGACATATTTTCCAAGTTGAGAAACGCAGAGGTATATAGTAGGAAAGGGAAAAAAATAATAATTTGAAAAGCCAGAATGAGTAATGGGTAATATTAATTATACCTATGCTTCATTGCCAAGACGTCTTTCTCTTTTTTCTTTGTTCTCATGTTCACTGATGAAGCAGCCACATCACACTGAACTAGCAGGTAGCATTGCCTTTGGAATCTTTTCCACCTATACTCACTGCCTAGACTATTACCTACAAGGGTTATACAGGAATGTGTTCCCCATCTGGCCTGGAAAGAAAAGTATGTCTGCTTATTGACTACAATGTAAAACTTTCTTAAACTAGGTATTTTAGACATGTTTCTTTTCATCAGTATTATCATGGCTAAACAGTGAAAACAAAAGCCCCAAGGGGACTTGCCATAGGGAATCCTCTTCTGATAACCAATTTCTACCAAGAGATCATAAACACTATAGAACTGACTTCTTTCCCATATGTCATGTTTGCCCTCACTTTATGCAGGAAATGGAGCAAAGTGGAAGACAGTTAATGAGTGGCAAAGAATTAAGCATCCATCTGCATTTAGCTCATCCTTCCTTGGACATTTCATTCTAGGAGAAACTCTCTATTCAAAATCCTAGGAAACAACAGTGTAATTTATAGGGGAGGGAGAAAGACAGGAGGGAAGTGATGCTAACCAAGAGATATTAAAAAAAATTAGAAGAGCTTTTACTCCTTTTCCATCTCTGGAAGAAAAGACTGAAGAAGAAGCCAAAGCTCATTAAAAGTATCTGAATTTAAACCAAGATCTGAGGTTATTCACTGAGGTATACCTGCCATTTCCCAGGATGATTACCTTCTCTCTGCCAGGGTCTTTAACCCATTTGTAGTTTATCAATACATGCACAACAACTTTGTATCATTAAGCTTCCTCACATCAAATTCTATGTTGCAGAAAAGCAAATAACATAATTAAAGACTACATTTTTTTCAGAGTTCAATTACCTTTTGAATTAGAAAACGAAAGAAATCAAAGACAATTTTCATCAGTGATGAGAAAAAAAAAACCAAAACAAAACAGATTAATTCACCCTTCACTAAATTAGAACCCGAAATATTAAAGTGGTAAATTTTAACAAAGGCTTATGTGGTACGGAAATAGTGAGGGGTCACCATTTAATAAAAAAAAAGCTGGAGAGATCTCTAGAATAAAGCAAAGTTTATGGAACAATCTCTCAAGAAGGGTGTCCCATCCCTGGTGCAGAGAGGAAGCGCCTCATGTGGGCAGGATCAGCACCTTTAATTCCTAAGGCAAAACACCCCCTCCCACCACTGACCCTCATCCTCATTGGCTGAGAGTCTTACATTCTAAAGAAGAGATCTATCTGAGAAATTCAACTTGGCCAATAAGTACCTAGTTGCCCATCTTTGACTGAAATAGGGAGGAAATGATGTCATGGGAGGATAGCAGGAAGGGGACTCAATTATGCCCTTGAATCAATGCTCAGAGTCCTTCAGGCCTACTCAAACTCTGAAGTAGATGAAGCCTTACTCGATTTTCACAACTGTCTTGAAAGATCTCACCTCATCTCATTCAGGCTGAAGCTATTTCAACCTTTAACTATTTCTTCACACTGCTTGCCAAGGAGCATAGCTGTTTGGGAAGATATTTGGTACAGAAGACTTGCACCAGTATTCACACTTGCAAAAGAGTACTTATTTACAGCTTAAAAAAAATTAAAGAATTTCCCCTAATTACAAATCATAGTCATACAAAAATGGAACATTTTCAAATTATTGCCATTATTTTTAAAGGATCTGCCACATCCTAATTCCTGGAATTATCTAAATGATTTATTAGTGAGAAGATCAAATAATCCTGCATCAATTGGGAGGGTTGGTGGGAAACAGCATTTGTGGAAGAAAATGAACAGAGCCTACAAGCTGCATGTCTGCTGTATATATTTATTGTTTTAGGGCAAAGTAAACTTCCTTCTGTTAACTAGTCAATGATTTTGGAGAATCTCATTTCATCCCCCCCTAAGAATCAAATCTGAACTAAAACTGTCCTCAATAGTCACTAAAACGTTCCCAGGCTTCACATTCTAACTCTGCTACTTACTTTTATTGTTGTGGAGTAGTTTCACTGATGTCTAATTTTTCTGTGACCCTATTTGCGGTTCTCTTGGTGAAAACATTAGAACGGTTTACCATTTCCTTCCCCAACTCATTTTACAGATGAGGAAACTGAGGCAAGTACAGGCTTAAGTGACTTGCTCAGAGTCATACAGCTAGTAAGTATGTGTCTGAGGCCAGATTTGAATCCAGGAAAATGAGTCATCCTAACTTCAGGCATGGTACCACATAGCTACCCCGATCTCCCCACTTATTACAGGGTGACCCTGGAAAAGTCACTCTCCCTTTCTAGAGATGTTTTCTCCCATATAAAAGATTAGAAAAGAAACATTGAAGTATCTACTATGTTTCAGGCACTGTGCTCAGTACTTTACAAAATGACAAGTCTAAATGCTACAATTTAAAGCAACATGTTTCACTTTCTTGCCCTTTTCAAAAATTCTTACCGAAATTCTGACCCAAACAATGATTCAACAACAACTTCAAGTTCTGTCACTTTAACTCACTGAAGACAGATTACTTACTAGTCTTCAGGAGTTCAAGACCCTATTAATCATTTTTTTTTTTTTCTGTTCTTCACTGTATTTTAGAAATAGCAGATTCAAAATGGAAGTTTAGTAGCGCTGTTGTCCCTGGTAGCTATCATAAGACAACTCTTTCTGGGTATTTACATTATTGACTTTCTTAACTGGAACTTGACAGGCTTAATCTTAAGTGCTTAAAAAAAGGGGGGGGGGCAGCTAGGTGGCGCAGTGGATAGAGCACCAGCCCTGAATTCAGGAAGACCTGTGTTCAAATGTGCCCTCAGACACCACACTTCCTAGCTGTGTGACCCTGGGCAAGTCACTTAACCTCAGCCTCAAAAAAAAAAAAAAAAAAAAAAAAAAAAAAAAAAAAAAGAGGAAGTTCTAGGATATTTGGATAATTAAAAATCTGTCTTCACTTTTAAATCATGTCTCAAACCCAGTTTCTCATCTGCATTTGTAACTTATTCATTTCCTTCTTGAGTCCAAATGGCTGGTCCAGTCATCTTTGATTCTCCTTACATATTTCTCATAAACTGTATCTATTCCTTATCTATTGTATCTCAACTCCATCAAGGACACTGAGCATTTGGTCCCAGATGTGTGACTACTTTCCTGGAGGTTATCCTGAGGGGGTGAGGGTTGTCCATTCTAATGCTAAAAGTTCACATGGTCCCACTAATACACTTCCTGCTGTGATTATCAGTTGATAGCAATTAGTTATCCAGACTTAATTAGTTTTTAGCTTATTTCCAAGTTTCTTACAACAGTATCCTATATCCTTATATGAATCACCAAGAGTTGGTAGTAGTTGTCCCATATGACAAGTCATATCCTGGATCTTGGAAGAAAATATACCACCTGCTCATGTCAAGTCAATACATGGTCTACTCAAGATCTCTCAGCAGGGAGATGCCAACACCCACAATTTGTCTCCTTTTCCTTTGATTAATACTAGATGACCACTGTCATGGCAAAGCATGCAGAGATCATTTTGTTGAACACAATCAGGTGCTTTTTCTTTAAAAGGTATAGTTCTATTCTCTCTGAGAAATTACTAGAAATATTTTTTAAAGAACTAATAATTTTGTGATTCTTTTTATTTTCATACTCTGGGACATAATTTTTCATCCTCTAACTTCCTAACATTGTTTAGGACCTACCCTAGACCCTTTCAATTTTTTTTTTTTCTGCTTTATAATCCTTGGAAGCACCTTTCTTTTTATTATTATGTCATGGGATACACTATATTCTTCTTGATATGCAACAGTAGAAAATTCAACATTACATAACCTCTACAAATTACTCTCACATTCCCATAATCTTCCATATTTGTTGAAAATGAATTTCTGAGGGCTATTACTATTAAGCCATGAGGATTTTTTCCCTTTTTTTTAAGCCAAGCTTCAATTTCTTTTTCTTTTCTCTTTTTCTTTCTTTCTTTCTTTCTTTCTTTCTTTCTTTCTTTCTTTCTTTCTTTCTTTCTTTCTTTCTTTCTTTCTTTCTTTCTTTCTTTCTTTCTTTCTTTCTTTCTTTCTTTCTTTCTTTCTTTCTTTTTTTTTTTGAAATGGGACTATTTTTTAAGAGGCATAATGGCATACTTTATATAGACTCTTGGACTTGTGTTCAAATCCCACCTTGGCTGTAAACTTGATATGTGGCCATAGGCAAATGACCTCTCTGCATTTCAGTTTCCTCATTAGTAAAATGTATACACCCTACTTACCTCACAGGCTTATTCTGGGGACTAAATGAGATGATGTAATTATAATAATAATAATAATAATAATAATAGCAACCTACTAAAGAAATGTTTATTCAATCTGCAATCAGAAGATTCTTACCAAAGCTTATGCAAGGAACAACTATTCCCAAAACGAAATTATTTGGCAGATTTTTTTTTTCTGAAGCAATCTAACTTCCACCTACTTCCTTTTTATCTCTTCTTTCCTTTCATTGAGTAATCCAACAAGAATTTATAAAGCCCCCATTCTGTTCAAACTGCAATTTTTTGTCACCAAAGCTATGACAAAAACAAAATCAACTTTGTCCTCAAGGACCTTACAGTCTACTAGAGAATACAAAATACAAGTCCTGTATGTAAATAAGTGACAATTGGAAGAAAACCAACACTCATAGTGTGGGAATGGCTTCTAAACTGAAGGGTAAGGATGCCCTGGTACAAAAAGTATATCCCAGGCATGGGAAATGGGATCAGAGTCCAGATGGGAGGAAGAGTAAGTAGACCTACTTTTGGTGGGAATACTGGGTGGATTGAAGAGTATATGAAGCAAATATGGAAAAGGCAAATTAGGATCAGATTGGGCACGGTTTTAAATGCCAAGACTGATAAGTTCTTACTTTACATTCTTTCAGTCATGAAGTAACATCAACCAGCTCTTTAGAAAAATTATTTTGAAAGCAATGTAGAGAATATACCATAGATAGGAGAAGCACAAAACAAAGTTAGGATGTTTCCTCAATATCCAGGTAATAGTTAATAAGGGACTGAATGAGCTAGGGTAGAACATCATCATGGACAGACAGAGTGGTTGGGAAAACAACAGTATTGTGAAGTCAAAAGGGCAAGAACGGCACTGGGGGTAGCATAGGAGAGGAAAAAATAAAACTCCTAGATTGTTCCATCTAGGAGATTGAGAGGATGGCGGTTCCTTCAACAGAAACAAGGAAAGGAAGAACAGGTTTGGACAGGAATGTAAAGAAATTCATTTTGGACACATTGAGCTTAAAAGACTAAGAGGACATCAAGAGGATGATACCCATTGGGCAAGTTTTTAAGGAAGCTTAGACTTTAAGAGAGGCACCTTTGCTCCACTCCTCATTTTTGTCCCGTTTTTAAACTGCAGTGAATGGGAACTGTGTTCAAATCTGGCCTCAGACACTTAACACTTCCTAGCTGTGTGACCCTGGGCAAGTCACTTAACCCCAGCCTCAAAAAAAATTTTTTTTTAGTGACACACAATCAAAAATTAGTAAGTTTCTCATATTGAACTGGAACTCAAGTCTTCCTGACTCCAAATCAAGTGTTCTATCTACAGTGTCACCTAGTGGCCACAAATATTATCTTTTATTATCTTCACAACAAAATTGTAAAATATGTGCTATTATGCCCATTTTACAGATAAGGGAGAGGCAGACAACTTCTAAGTGTCAGAGGCTCAATGTGAACTTGGTTCTTGTGGAAATCTCTATCCACTATGAAACCTTGCTTGGTTCCTGTCTTTTCTTTACCTTCCCTCCTTCCCCTCTTCCCCTCTCCACTGCTGAAATGAACTGAGCCATTATTCTTTAAAAATGATTTATGCTTACTGAGGTCTCAAAAGCAAGGAGTATTTTCAATTCAATCCCCCTCTGACTAATCCTTATTATGATTCACTTTGGGAAAAGAATTTGCCACTTGAGGAAACAGCTAATTTGGTGGCAGAAATCAAAATCTCATTCCTTGACATTGCTGTCAGTACTACCCATGGCCAACAACTACAGGGATGGGAAGAAAAGAGAACAGTCCTTATTCATGTCTCTAACAGTATCCTTTACTTGTGTCAGTTTTTAGATGTATTACAGGTACTCCTACTGTTAACTGCCATCAACAACAGCCCTAGGTCCTTTCTTAACTTTCATATGACTAACTACTTTGCCAAATACAGCTATATTTTAATCTATATGCCTTTAAAGGAAAAGGGCCAGATGTAACATACCAAAGCAAAACTGACACCTTCATGTACCACAGATTGACTATTACAATACACCTGCAGTGTTCTGTCAAACATCGCTGTCATGTGACCAAAGAACAGTGCTATTCACATTTTGGGGCATTTCTAAAATGTTTGCTTTAGCTCCCCAAATAGTAACAAATTAAAACACATATGATTTATAATTATGGCACTTATTCATGCTGTAGATGGGGGTAATGAAATAGTTTATAGAAAGCTATTAAGAAGCAACATAGATGCTACTTTTTCTATTTCTCCCATATAATTAATAACATCATAAATGCCATCCATGAGACACTAATATTAAAAGAGCTGAACCTTCTATAAATATAGTCCTTTGACTGAATTGGCAACTATAAATTTTAAAAAGCGCTAAGAAAAAATTTATCTGGTTAACTACAATGTATCAAGGAGATACAGAAAATTTACCTGGTTAACTACAATGTATCAAGAAAACTTTAACTGTATTTCCAACTTTATGTCATTAATTTTGGTTAAAATTAAATCAAGTTTACCCAATAACTGCAGGAGTTAGAGGTCGACTTTCTTAAAAAGTCACATTTCTTTCTAAGATTCTTCCATCTGACAAATTATAAAATCTTTCAACCTTCTCCAGTCTCTAATTACCGAGACAGGATCTAGGTTTTATTTTAAAAGTGGTTTTCCATTGCCTTTAAATATCACATTCAATTAAACAGAAAATCAAATAAAAATACATTCAGCACTGAGAACAGTGACTCTCTAGCCTTTTGATAAAATGGCATGAAGAGAGAAGAAAAGTGCAGGCCACAAAAATACTGCATTTTATTACCAAGTTTTGGTTGTCATTTTCTTCAAGCAGTCTAGCCTCCCATCAAAACACAAACATAAACCATATGTATAATATGTTACCAGAATCACAGGATAAAGTTACTGCATATTCCAGATTAGGCAGCAATGACTTGTACAAATTATTCAGTCTAAAGCAGTCTCTATTCTGATTATATCAGAGGTCCTTGTAATCAGCTAAGAAATAAAAAGACTTCTGCAAGAAGGTAAAAACATATTTTACTAACAATCTTCACCAGTAAAACTTAAACAAAAAAAGACCTAAAATGTATACAAAAATCACCTCTTTAATAATTCTTGATCTATATATGATGTTAGTAATTTTTTAAAAATGATCTTATATTTTATTGAAAAGCAATATGTTACAGAACGAAAAAATGGTGGGATTTTCAATACAAGGAATTGAATTCAAATCCAGATGCTGCTTTGTGGATGACTTTCAGCAAAGCATTTATAATCTGTCTGGACTTCAGTCTCCTAATCTGCAACATGAGCAGATTGGATCACATGATTTGAATTGCTTTTCAGCTTTAAATCTAGGAAATTATGAATCTAAAAATTATCATTAACATGTATATTAAATTGTACTGTAATGTAGCATAAAGAGCATGGGCTTCAAGCCAGGAAACCTTTGTTGAAATACTTAACCGCCATGTGACCACAGTCAAATCATTTAACTATCCTTTAGTATAAGACTTTCCTTCTAGTATCTCCATTCCTAAGTGGAATGAAGATACTAATTCCTAAAATATATATAATAATAATAGCATTACCGACCTTGTGGAGATTTTTTAAAGGAAAGTGCTATGTACATTTTAAATTGTCTTACAAAATGTGGAGTTATGAAAACAGTTCCAGTGCATTTTAAATGAAACACATCCCAAATGCAGTTCTTCTATTTAGCAATTTCATTCTTGGTGCTTGCATCACCTGGTATGACATGTAGAAGGTGCCTAATAAAATACCTGTTGTCAACTAATAATTAGCTATTTGTAATTATATTATATGAAATCAAGCTTTCCTAGACTACAACTACAAATAGATTTAAAAAATAAACAAATCTTTACATCCATATTATTCAAGCTTACCTTATTCATTTCTTTAAAATTCTTCTATTAAAATAATTTATCTGTGGACCTTTTGTTCCCATTTTCTGGATATTGTGTACCAATTGTGTAAGAAAGAGGAAAACTCAATTAGATTTGTACCTAAGATCAAAAGGGAGAGAAAAAAGGAAGCATGAATTGTACAAATATATATTATAAAACCAAGTAGTTAGCCCTTCATGTGAAATAGTTAAAAATTCTTAGATCACAAAGGGCACATAGTTCTCAAAAGAAATATTTTATTTCTCCTAAATTAATGCTTAAAAACATTACATTGCATCAGTTTCACTTATATTAAAAGTCCCCAAAGATTCCCCTCTTGTAAAGTCATATTTTATGAGCAAAGCAGGATGAGAGCTATCTAAATCTAGATAAAACTCATTGATTGGCTTGTAATCTTCACAATGATGTACATATTTACTCATTTACTTTTAGTCTTTTATAACGGAAATTTTATCTTTGTTCTACCAAATCCAAGTGCGACTGGCAACCATTATTTGTGCATCCCAGCTCTAAATCAGAGTTTCCTTGACTGAGCCCTGTGCAAGGACACAAATGTTCTCCTGGTGACAAGCTTATAGGCACAGCCAGTTGGGACCAAAAGCTCTCACACTCTCCAGATCAAGGGCTTAAAGCCCCAATGGGAGCTTATTCATATGAAGTAGGGCTTTTCATATGCAGTCCCACTGGGCCAGGGAGCTCTAGATTGGAAGAGTTTCCTCCAATCAGAGGGGAGGAGAACCCAGGCAGCACAGATTGAGGAGAGGCAGGCAGGTAGAGAGGGTGGAGATAGAGAAAGGGGACTCAAAACCTTGGGCAGATAAGGGAGGGGTGGAGGGAAGAGGGATTTAAATGCTACAAATATTTTCTGAGAGGCTACAAAGGAATAATTTATTTAACTTAATTTAATTAACTTAACTCTTTAGGTACTGCAAGGTTTTTTTTTTTTTTTTTTTTTTAAACCTAAAGTACATTTTGCCTGTTACCTTGAAAAAGAAGAACATGCCAGACTCACAGTTAATTTGGGGAAGAATTCTACATAAGGTGGAGAAATAAGTTTACACTGCATTGTCTATATTACATTACATTTTTGCCTCATTGTTCCGTCAAATCTGGTCTCAGACACTTAACACTTCCTAGCTGTGTGACCCTGGGCAAATCACTTAACCCCAGCCTCAGAAAAAGAAAAAAAAAATAAAAAATAAAATAAAATAAAATAAAATCTCCTGCTTTCTCTGTATTAAAAGAGAACGACCAAGTCAAAGTCCAGAATAGAAAAAGTGACAGACATGGTTTTTTTGTCCTTCCAAAGGAGAAGGCAATTTCCTTTTGCCATGTATTTAACCAGACTTAAAGTGTAGGCCTGGTTACTTATATTTGGGGTCTAAATGCATGCAAGTTTTTATATCGGAACTAACATAACAAAACTATGTCTGTGACTACTTATAAAAGCAGGTAGTAAAAGCTTAATTACCAGTAGCATTATGCTGTCTAAATTGTTAAATGTGAACTCTGCAATTAAGATGTAAATTTGGTTGTGATCAGTGAATTAAAAGAGCTCTGAGAGGTAGAAGAAAATCTAAGCACTCTGCAGACAGCAGAAAGACAAAAAAAGAATTGCTTTTATCAAATCTAAATCAAGCTACTGAATCATTTAACAGTTTTTTTTTAAAGTAAAAACCCTTTCAAAGGCATTTTGATTTTTTAAAATTCCTAAAAATACCAGAACTTCATCATTAGAAATGCATACATAGTAAGTCATACAAAATTTGATTTCTGAATAATTTAGAATTACCACCATTTGCTGATTCAATCACACATATTTTCTCGGCATGCAAACAGAAAATTTCAATGTTCAGGAATCATTCTGATAAAAAAACAATAATCTCAAGTAGTCTCAAATACTAGGTTAAAAGGCATCTATATGTCTGTCTCCTTGCTGTCTTCATATTCTTTTGCATTCTCATGCTGACAGTTCCATGTGTATTACTCCTTTGAAAGAGTTATTCTACAGAAAAGAATCTCTACTCAAATTTATTATTATTGCCTGAAGAAACCTAAGTTATCTCATGTTTTCAGTATTTTTAAATTTACCTTTATACTCTTTATACTTACTTGTCTGCAGAACTGCCTATTTGGATTTTTTTGTGTCCTTAAGCACACTTTTCATTTATTTATTTTTATTTATTTATTTATTTTTGCTGAGGCAATTGGGGTTAAGTGACTTGCCCAGGGTCACACAGCTAGGAAATGTTAAGTGTCTGAGGCCAAATTTGAACTCAGGTCCTCCTGATTTCAGGGCTGGTGCTCTATACACTATGCCACCTAACTGCACCTTTTCATATTCAAGTATGAATTCCTCCATGTCACATGCACATATACACAAACACATTCTGAACACACATTTTTCCCTTATTATGTCATCACGTCTTTTCCACCAACCAAATTTGATCCAGGCAAGGAGCTCCCTCCACAGCAATCCCTGCTCTTTGAATGACCAGAAGTATTTTATTGGACTTCATACAGTAGTGTTTTCTTTCCCCTAGGGCCAAAGTGTCACCTCTACAAGTCAAGGACCTAAAATTACTCCTACTGTCTTGAATTCAGTTCAACCAATTTAAATTTTAAAATACAATTTTTGCACTAAACTTCCTGGGACAGGTTCCAGGACATTTCATAAAGAAACTCAGTTAAGTCATCCCAAGAATCTTTCCTATTCATAAAGATTTCCCCATGATAGGGGGGTAGAGAGGTAGAAAAGGTGAAGAAATGGATCTGTTAATACAGATTGGGGTGATTGTATAGAGAACAACAGAGTTATTTTTTAATTAATCTAATAAAAAACCATGATAGACATATCAACATTCAGGTAATCAAATCTACACATTATAAAACAGGAATAATAGAAAAAAGCAGGAATAATGGACTCAAATAAAAGAAGCTTTCTTGACTATCTCTCAAAGAACATAAATGAGTTAAGTCTATATCAGACCATCAGACTGTGCATATCATTATCCCTATGTAAATCTTTCAACATCTTCATCTTTAAACAAGCCAGTAACTCCTGAATTTCTAAACAACCTCATTCTTAAACCACAGCTAACCCACAGGTCACAAGGTAAAGAAGATGCTTCCTTCATTTTAACATTTTAAAGAACAAGTACACTCCCACATATTCCCCCAGTCCCTGCAAGTAAAAAGTAAGTTTCTTTCTATATAAATACATACCAGTTTTCTTTTTTTACACACTGAGATTGTATATTTGAGGCTCTCTGGGTTCTCCCATCAGAATCATATCTTAATTCCTATAACTTTACAAATGAATTCTTATGTTCTCTTTAAAGCTGACCAAAAATTGCTTACTTTTCTTGAATTTTGAAATGCACTTTGAAAGAATCAAATAAATTACTGTTTTCAATTCCCTTCTCAACACTTTAAAAGTAACTGGAATTAAAAAAAAAAAAAAGAGTACACAATTCAAATACATGTTTTATACCTGAATTATTAAAATTAAAATCTCCATGATTTTCATGCTATTTTTGAGTCACACTTGAATTTTTATTTCATACGTGTCATTTTTGCTTTTTTTTTTTCTGTGAAAAGCTAAATATACCTTTAAAACTATAAGGAGCATAATAAATGTTGCCTTTAAGATTGCTGCCTTATAATTATGACTGTCAGTAAGCATAATATGCAATGGAGATAAACTGGAACCTTTCCCAGGAAGATCAGGAGTGAAACAAGGTTGCCCACTATCACCATTACTGTTCAATATTGTATTAGAAATGTTAGCCTCGGCAATAAGGTACTGGAAGGTTTGTTTGTTTTTTTTAACCTAAAGTATATTTTGCCTGTTACTTGAAAAAGAAGAACATGCCAGCCTCACAGTTAATTTGGGGAAGAATTCTACATAAGATAGAGAAATAAGTTTACGATGATGCATTGTCTATATTCCATTACATTTTTGCCTCATTGTTCTGTCTCCTACTTTCTCATTCACTTCTTATAGCTCTTTATTTTTTTCAATTTGTAGAGGCCATTTCAAATTTAATATCCTGAGATGCTTAATAACTTTTAAAAACTATACTTGTTTATTTTAAGTAGCAATGATTGCATAAGTAGGATAGTCTAAACAACTAAAACAAAAGAATTAATTCATTACTGAATTTTATTTGCATATAATTTATATACCTATCACTTCCTCTTCTCTTTCTAAACATGCTCAATGCACACTTTCACAAAATGAAAATAACTAAGGAATCAATCATTTTTCCACTTGCTGAGAGTATTGCAGGAAGAAGTGATCATAGTACTTTAAACAACTTTAACTAGATAAGGATTGCACTGTGGAAAGTTGACATTATTAAAATTTCAAATGTAAATCTTTTTAATTTTGTACTTTCTCTTTCCCTCTCCAAAAATGCTTACCATCAGATGTGGAAAGAGAAGTACAGATATGATGTTGACACCAGTGCTTCTTTCATGTCATACGTATGTGCATATGTATTTGCATACATGGCACATTTCAAAATTAAGTAGGACTCTAGCCCCAGCAAAATATCATCTTTTGGAACTCAGACACCTGGCCTCTCATTAAGACAAGTTAATGAATGAAGCAGTTTGAAATGTAAGATCATAAAAGGAGATTAAGAAAACTAAAAGAATAAATAATTATGAGTTTGTTTTTAACAATTTTTAAAATATATACCACTAGTATCAGGAAATAATAATTTAGCTGTATATTTTTATTTTAATGAACTCAAATGTGACACTGGAATAGATTTCAGATATTCATGGAGCAAAAAGAAAACTGCAACGTCATTGAGAATTTAATACAGTTTTGTAATCAATATGTGATATTTACAAAATCTTCTGAGCCTGAAGCCTTACATGATGAAAATAAAAATCTTTGATATCAAAGCCAATCAGAACATGCACAGAATGTGTTAATAACAGTAATCAGAACTCAAAGCACCCTTCATAAAATCTCCTGCTTTCTCTGTATTAAAACAGAATGACCAAGTCAAAGTCCAGAATAGAAAAAACAACAGACATGGTTTTTTGTCCTTCCAAAGGAGAAGGCAATTTCCTTTTGCCATATATTTAACCAGTTTTAAAGTGTAGGCCTGGTTACTTATATTTGGGGGTCTAAATGCCTAAATAAGTTTCTATATCAGAACTAATATAGCAAAACTATGTCTGTGACTACTCATAAAAGCAGGTAGTAAAAGTTTAATTACCAGTAGCATTATGCTCTCTATATTGTTAAATGTGAACTCTGCAATTAAGATGTGAATTTGGTTGTGAGCAGTGAATTAAAAGAGCTCTGAGAGGTAGAAGAAAATCCAAGTACTCTGCAGACAGCAGAAAGACAAAAAAGAATTACTTGTATCCAATCTAAATCAAGCTACTGAATCATTTAACAGTTTTTTTTAAAGTAAAAACTCTTTCAAAGGCATTTTGATTTTTAAAAATTCCTGAAAATACCAGAACTTCATCATTAGAAATAGATACCTAGTAAATCATACAAATTTTGACTTCTCAATAACCTAGAATTATTACCGCAATTTGCTGATTCAATCGCAAATATTTTCTCGGCATGCAAACTTAAAATTTCAATGTTGGAATCCTTCTGATAAAAAGCAATGATCTTAAGTAGTCTCAAATGCTAGATTAAAAGGCATCTATATGTCTGTCTCCTTGCTGTCTTCATATTCTTTTGCATTCTCATGCTGACAGTTCCATGTGTATGACTCCTTTGAAAGAGTTATTCTAAAGAAAAGAATCTCTACTCAAATTTATTTTTATTGCCTGAAGAAACTTAAGTTATCTCATGTTTTCAGTATTTTTAAATTTACCTTTATACTCTTTATACTTAATTGTCTGCAGAACTGCTTATTTGGATTTTGGGGTCGTATATTTCCTTAAGCACACTTCTCATATTCAAGTATGAATTGCTCCATGTTACATGCACACATACACAAACACATTCTGAACACACATTTTTCCCTTATTATGCCATCATGTCTTTTCCACCAACCATCTTTGATCCAGGCAAGGAGCTCCATCCATTGCAATCCCTGCTCTTTGAATGACCAGAAATATTGTATTGGACTTCATACAGTAATGTTTTCCTTCCTCTAGGGCCAAAGTGTCACCTCTACAAGTCAAGGACCTAAAATTACTCCTACTGTCTTGAATTCAGTTCAACCAATTTAAATTTTAAAATACAATCTATTGCACTAAACTTCTGGGACAGGTTCCAGGACATTTCATAAAGAAACTCAATTAAGTCATCCCAAGAATCTTTCCTATTCATAAAGATTTCCCCATGATGGGGGGTAGAGAGGTAGAAAAGGTGAAGAAATGGATCTGTTAAGACAGATTGGGGTAATTCTATAGAGAACAACAGAATTATTTTTTAATTAATCTAACAAAAAACATGATAGACATATCAACATTCAAGTAATCAAATCTACACATTATAAAACAGGAATAATAGAAAAAAGCAGGAATAATGGACTCAAATAAAAGAAGCTTTCTTGACTATCTCTCAAAGAACATTAATGTGCATATCATTATCCCTATGTAAATCTTTCAACATCTTCATCTTTAAACAAGCCAGTAACTCCTGAATTTCTCAACAACCTTATTCTTAAACCACAGCTAACCCAAAAGATCACAAGGCAAAGAAGATGCTTCCTCCAATTGATAAATGGTCAAAGGATAAGAACAGACAATTCTCAGATAATGAAATTGAAACTATATCCACTCATATGAAAGAGTGTTCCAAATCACTACTGATCAGAGAAATGCAAATTAAGACAACTCTGAGATATCACTACACACCTGTCAGATTAGCTAAGATGACAAGAACAAATAATGATGAATGCTGGAGGGGATGTGGGAAAACTGGGACACTAATACATTGTTGGTGGAGTTGTGAAAGAATCCAGCCATTTTGGAGAGCAATCTGGAACTATGCCCCAAAAGTTATCAAACTGTGCATACCCTTTGATCCAACAGTGCTACTACTGGGCTTATATCCTAAAGAAATACTAAAGAGGGGAAAGGGACCTGTGTGTGCCGAAATGTTTGTAGCAGCTCTTTTCTTAGTGGCTAGAAACTGGAAGATGAATGGATGTCCATCCATTGGAGAATGGTTGGGTAAATTATGGTATATGAAGGCTATGGAATATTATTGCTCTATAAGAAATGACCAGTAGGATGAATTCAGAAAGGCTTGGAGAGACTTGCATGAACTGATGCTGAGTGAAATGAGCATAACCAGAAGATCACTATACACTTCAACAACAATATTGTATGAAGATGTATTCTGATGGAAGTGGTTATTTTCAACATAAAGAAGATCCAACTCACTGCCAGTTGATCAATGATGGACAGAAATAACTATACCCAGAGAAGGAACACTGGGAAGTGAATGTAAATTTTTAGCACTACTGTCTATCTACCCAGGTTACTTATACCTTCAGAATCCAATACTTAACTTGCAACAAGAAAATGGTATTTACACACATATATTGTATCTAGGTTGTACTGTAACACATGTAAAATGTATGAGATTGTCTGTCATCTAGGGGAGGGAGTAGAAATAAAATAAAAAATAAAATAAAATAAGAAAAAATAAGAAGATACTTCCTTCATTTTAACATTTTAAAGAACAAGTATACTCCCACATATTCCCCCAGTCACTGCAAGTAAAAAGTAAGTTTCTTTCCATATAAATACATTCCACTTTTCTTTATTTACACGCTGAGATTGTATATTTGAGGCTCTCTGAGTTCTCCCATCAGAATCATATCTTAATTCCTATAACCTTACAAATGAATTCTTAGGTTCTCTTTAAAGCTGACCAAAAATTGCTTACTTTTCTTGAATTTTGAAAGGCACTTTGAAAGAATCAAATAAATTACTGTTTTCAGTTTCCTTCTCAACACTTAAAAGTAACTGGAATTAAAAAAAAAATAAAGAGTACAAAATTCAAATACATGTTTTCCAACTGAATGATTAGAATTAAAATATCCATGTTTATCATGCTACTTTTGAGTCACACTTGAATTTTTATTTCATCCGTGTCATTTTTGCTTTTTTGTTTTCCATGAAAAGCTAAATATACCTTTAAAACTATAAGGGGCATAATAAATGTTGGCTTTAAGATTGCTACTTAAGTTGGCTGAGCAGATGTTTCCCCAATTTTGTAATGCTTAGAAAAGTATACTATGTATTTGTATGACTTATGTTATCTTTTATCTAGCATTGATCAGAGATGATTATTATTATAAAAAGAATTAAGTTGAGCATTAACTAATTTTTTTCTTCTCAAACCCAAACTCTAAAATGTACACTTTTAATTTTCTGTAGAACATCAATCTGTCTCCTGAAAACAGTGCCGATTGTCTTCCTTCATAAGTCAGAATGATGGCAATACATACCTTTACTACCAAAACCTCAACAATCATGGTATTTAAAGGGCTAAAGTTAGAGGAATCAATGATTATTTTTTAATTTTTCAAAGTATACAAATATATTCAAAAGTCACTCTGTCCTTCCATTCTAGACCCAAATTGGGGGATCCAATTAGCTAAAGTTTATTAAGTTGCCAGCTACAAAGTAAATCACATCAAGCTGCCACACTTCCTGTATAACCCATCAAACCCCTTTCCTAGGTAAGCTTGTTTAAAGAGAAAAAACAGGGACGGGAGAGGGTGGGGGGAGTCTGTTACTGTCTAAAATGGCTCAGATAAACTAAAGGAAGGAATTCCATTACTCTGTTTAATTAATACAGGATTATTTTCACTTTCATTTTGTGAAGCTAATAATATGACTGCTGGAATGTCAGTAAAAATTAAATCATAAGCTAGTGTAATACCAAAGAGAAAAATTACTTTAGTTCTAGTGTATTCCCAAAAGAAATCTTGAAATTCTAGACATTTACTCTATTAAAATAGAAAATGCACTTTTTTTTAGTTGCTGCAAGATTTCAAGCATCACTATGGTTATATTTACAGAGTAAGAGTTAACAGTTTGAAATTATAGATTAATAAATGAATTGGTTATATTGTTTCTTGAATGTTAAGCACTACAAGCTAAATGCAAAAAACATTCAAGGTCAAGGTCCCATTTTAGACCTTTTCAGGCAGCTGTGATATTATGATAATCATGCTTAAAATATTCCTATAGAAAGAGTAAATTAGCCTGTTCACTTGAAAAGTGATTATGGTAAAAAACAAACCTAAGAGGAGATCAAATATCTACTTCTTTTCAAAGCGTAACTTGTTTACTCAATCATGACTATGTTATTATTGTCCAAAATTATTTTATTTTTTATTTTTATTTTTTTTTTCTGAGGCTGTGATTGAGTGACTTGCCCAGGGTCACACAGCTAGGAAGTGTTAAGTGTCTGGGACCAGATTTGAACTCCCGGTCCTCCTTACTGTCCAAAATTAGGAAAATCCAATACTGCTTTGATATTTTTCCCTTCCTGTTCCCAAATCTGGGAACATTTTGAACAGACAATTATGAAAAACAATTTTTGTGGTACATATCTAATATTCAGATACCAAATATGCTAAATTCCTCATCTGGTAATACTTAAAATAGTTTTTAAAAAAGTTCTTTAATTTCCCTTAATTGGTATTAAAGTTTTAAATCTTAATAACTGGGGGGGGGGGGGGAAAGAGAGGAATGATGCTTTGTTTGTTTCTTTTTTTCCTCTTCTTTGGGACTTGAACACAAGAAAAAATTGAAGTACAAATATTCCCCCAATGAATATATCAATAATGTTTACTGCAATAACATAATTACTTGTTAGTATATAATGACTAAAAGCAAGGTGGGGTAGAGTGTGAGTGGGAGAAGGCACATTATGCTTAAATAAATTTGCCTGCCTGAGGACAATCCTATGAATTGTTTTTATCTATAATCTGACCGACTGCCCAAGAAAATCTCTGTGTGTGTGTGTGTGTGTGCATGTGTCTGTACATATGTTTCACAAACAGGGGAAAGGAAGAAAGAATGAAGAGGATTCCAACACATAAGTCTATCTTCTATCATTCTTAAAACATCTCCTTTCAACATTTCTTTGCTTCTGAATTTCAGTCATTAATGCTCTTGTTCTTATTAACTGTTTCTAGCATGAGTTGATCAAAAGGAAATGATTTAATGTTTCAAGGTTAAATTTCTTCACACATTGTCAAAAGATATGAGTTTGCTGTCACATTTACTAATAATATTGCACAATAATGCAATCCACCACAATACCAGTGGAATTGAAAACAGGGAAAATTTACACAGAATACTTTCTCACTGCATATTAAATCCTTATGCAACTTTCCCAAGGATACCAACTAGAATAAAGTAAAGCGTGAACACTTCCATGTATTAATCTTCCTTGTCATAAATGAAAGAGGTGAGTATAAATGGCAAGGGAGAAATTATAGCAGTTTTCTTGCATATTTCCATCCATACCTTCTGACTTGTTCTTCCCTTTATTAGTTATGTTTTTAGTTACTGACTACCACTTGTTTTAGTCATACAACTTTTGCTGATTAAAGAACCTCTCATGGCCTGCCCAAATTCTCCCACTTTTAAGAAAAATTTCCAAATTTAATACTGAATCTAGTCGAAATACATATTTCTTTTCAGTATGGAACAAAGATCGAGTAAGACATATTTTCCAAGTTGAGAAAGGCAGAGGTATATAGTAGGAAAGGGAAAAAAATAATAATTTGAAAAGCTAGAATGAGTAATGGGTAATATTAATTATACCTATGCTTCAATGCCAAGACGTCTTTCTCTTTTTTCTTTGTCCTCATGTTCACTGATTAAGCAGCCACATCATACTGAACTAGCAGGTAGCATTGCCTTGGGAATCTTTTCCACCTATACTCACTGCCTAGACTATTACCTACAAGGGTTATACAGGAATGTGTTCCCCATCTGACCTGTAAGGAAAGTATGTCTGCTTATTGACTACAATGTAAAACTTTCTTAAACTAGGTATTTTAGACATGTTTCTTTTCATCAGTATTATCATGGCTAAATAATGAAAACAAAAGCCCCAAGGGGACTTGCCATAGGGAATCCTCTTCTGATAACCAATTTCTACCAAGAGATCATAAACTCTATAGAACTGACTTCTTTCCCATATGTAATATTTACCCTCACTTTATGCAGGAAATGGAGCAAAGTGGAAGAGAGTTAATGAGTGGCAAAGAATTAAGCATCCATCTGCATTTAGCTCATCCTTCCTTGGACATTTCATTCTAGGAGAAACACTCTATTCAAAATCCTAGGAAACAACAGTGTAATTTATAGGGGAGGGGGAGAGACAGGAGGGAAGTGATGCTAACCAAGAGATATTAAAAAAAAATTAGAAGAGCTTTTACTCCTTTTCCATCTCTGGAAGAAAAGACTGAAGAAGAAGCCAAAGCTCATTAAAAGTATCTGAATTTAAACCAAGATCTGAGGTTATTCACTGAGGTATACCTGCCATTTCCCAGGATGATTACCTTCTCTCTGCCAGGGTCTTTAACCCATTTGTAGTTTATCAATACATGCACAACAACTTTGTATCATTAAGCTTCCTGGCATCAAATTCTATGTTGCAGAAAAGCAAATAACATAATTAAAGACTACATTTTTTTCAGAGTTCAATTACGTCTTGAATTAGAAAACGAAAGAAATCAAAGACAATTTTCATCAGTGATGAGAAAAGAAAAACAAAACAAAACAGATTAATTCACCCTTCACTAAATTAGAACCCGAAATATTAAAGTGGTAAATTTTAACAAAGGCTTATGTGGTACGGAAATAGTGAGGGGTCACCATTTAATAAAAAAAAAGCTGGAGAGATCTCTAGAATAAAGCAAAGTTTATTGAACAATCTCTCAAGAAGGGTGTCCCATCCCTGGAGCAGAGAGGAAGCGCCTCCTGTGGACAGGATCAGCACCTTTAATTCCTAAAGCAAAACACCCCCTCCCACCACTGACCCTCATCCTCATTGGCTGAGAGTCTTACATTCTAAAGAAGAGATCTATCTGAGAAATTCAACTTGGCCAATAAGTACCTAGTTGCCCATATTTGACTGAAATAGGGAGGAAATGATGTCATGGGAGGATAGCAGGAAGGGAACTCAATTATGCCCTTGAATCAATGCTCAGAGTCCTTCAGGCCTACTCAAACTCTGAAGTAGATGAAGCCTTACTCGATTTTCACAACTGTCTTGAAAGATCTCACCTCATCTCATTCTGGCTGAAGCTATTTCAACCTTTAACTATTTCTTCACACTGCTTGCCAAGGAGCATAGCTGTTTGGGAAGATATTTGGTACAGGAAGACTTGCATCAGTATTCATACTTGCAAAAGAGTACTTATTTACAGCTTAAAAAAAATTAAAGAATTTCCCCTAATTCACAAATCATAGTCATACAAAAATGGAACATTTTCAAATTATTGCCATTATTTTTAAAGGATCTGCCACATCCTAATTCCTGGAATTATCTAAATGATTTATTAGTGAGAAGATCAAATAATCCTGCATCAATTGGGAGGGTTGGTGGGAAACAGCATTTGTGGAGGAAAATGAGCAGAGCCTACAAGCTGCATGTCTGCTGTATATATTTATTGTTTTAGGGCAAAGTAAACTTCCTTCTCTTAACTAGTCAATGATTTTGGAGTATCTCATTTCATCCCCCCCTAAGAATCAAATCTGAACTAAAACTGTCCTCAATTGTCACTAAAACGTTCCCAGGCTTCACATTCTAGCTCTGCTACTTACTTTTATTGTTGTTGAGTAGTTTCAGTGATGTCTAACATTTCTGTGACCCTATTTTGCGTTCTCTTGGTGAAAACATTAGAATGGTTTACCATTTCCTTCCCCAATTCATTTTACAGATGAGGAAACTGAGGCAAGTACAGGGTTAAGTGGCTTGCTCAGGGTCATACAGCTAGTAAGTATGTGTCTGAGGCCAGATTTAAACTCAGGAAAATGAGTCATCCTAACTTCAGGCTTGGTACCACATAGCTACCCCAATCTCCCCACTTATTACAGGGTGACCCTGGAAAAGTCACTCTCCCTTTCTAGAGATGTTTTCTCCCATATAAAAGATTAGAAAAGAAAGAAACATTGAAGTATCTACTATGTTTCAGGCACTGTGCTCAGTACTTTACAAAATGACAACTCTAAATGCTACAATTTAAAGCAACATGTTTCACTTTCTTGCCCTTTTCAAAAATTCTTACCGAAATTCTGACCCAAACAATGATTCAACAACAACTTCAAGTTCTGTCACTTTAACTTACTGAAGACAGAAAAGTAAACTTACTAATCTTCAGGAGTTCAAGACCCTATTAATCATTTTTTTTTTTTTCTGTTCTTCACTGTATTTTAGAAATAGCAGATGCAAAATGGAAGTTTAGTAGCGCTGTTGTCCCTGGTAGCTATCATAAGACAACTCTTTCTGGGTATTTACATTATTGACTTTCTTAACTGGAACTTGACAGGCTTAATCTTAAGTGCTTAAAAAAAAGGGGGGGGGCAGCTAGGTGGCGCAGTGGATAGAGCACCAGCCCTGAATTCAGGAAGACCTGTGTTCAAATGTGCCCTCAGACACCACACTTCCTAGCTGTGTGACCCTGGGCAAGTCACTTAACCTCAGCCTCAAAAAAAAAAAAAAAAAAAAGAGGAAGTTCTAGGATATTTGGATAATTAAAAATCTGTCTTCACTTTTAAATCATGTCTCAAACCCAGTTTCTCATCTGCATTTGTAACTTATTCATTTCCTTCTTGAGTCCAAATGCCTGGTCCAGTCTTCTTTGATTCTCCTTACATATTTCTCATAAACTGTATCTATTCCTTATCTATTGTATCTCAACTCCATCAAGGACACTGAGCATTTGGTCCCAGATGTGTGACTACTTTGCTGGAGGTTATCCTGAGGGGGTGAGGGTTGTCCATTCTAATGCTAAAAGTTCACTAGGTCCCACTAATACACTTCCTGACATGATTATCAGTTAATAGCAATTAGTTATCCAGACTTAATTAGTTTTTAGCTAATTTCCAAGTTTCTTACAACAGTATCCTATATCCTTATATGAATCACCAAGAGTTGGTAGTAGTTGTCCCATATGACAAGTCATATCCTGGATCTTGGAAGAAAATATACCACCTGCTCATGTCAAGTCAATACATGGTCTACTCAAGATCTCTCAGCAGGGAGATGCCAGAACCCACAATTTGTCTCCTTTTCCTTTGATTAATACTAGATGACCACTGTCATGGCAAAGCATGCAGAGATCATTTTGTTGAACACAATCAGATGCTTTTTCTTTAGAAGGTATAGTTCTATTCTCTCTGAGAAATTACTAGAAATATTTTTTAAAGAACTAAAAATTTAGTGATTCTTTTTATTTTCATACTCTGGGACATAATTTTTCATCCTCTAACTTCCTAACATTGTTTAGGACCTACCCTAGACCCTTTCAATTTTTTTTTTTCTGCTTTATAATCCTTGGAAGCACCTTTCTTTTTATTATTATGTCATGGGATACACTATATTCTTCTTGATATGCAACAGTAGAAAATTCAACATTACATAACCTCTACAAATTACTCTCACATTCCCATAATCTTCCATATTTGTTGAAAATGAATTTCTGAGGGCTATTACTATTAAGCCATGAGGATTTTTTTTCTTTTTTTTAAGCCAAGCTTCAATTTCTTTTTCTTTTCTCTTTTTTTTTTTCTTTTTTCTTTTTCTTTCTTTCTTTCTTTCTTTCTTTTTTTTTTTTTTTTTTGAAATGGGACTATTTTTTAAGAGGCATAATGGCATACTTTATATAGACTCCTGGACTTGTGTTGAAATCCCACCTTGGCTGTAAACTTGATATGTGGCCATAGGCAAATGACCTCTCTGCATTTCAGTTTCCTCATTACTAAAATGTATACACCCTACTTACCTCACAGGCTTATTCTGGGGACTAAATGAGATGATGTAATAATAATAATAATAATAATAATAGCAACCTACTAAAGAAATGTTTATTTAATCTGCAATCAGAAGATTCTTACCAAAGCTTATGCAAGGAACAACTATTCCCAAAACGAAATTATTTGGCAGATTTTTTTTTTTTTTTCTGAAGCAATCTAACTTCCACCTACTTCCTTTTTATCTCTTCTTTCCTTTCATTGAGTAATCCAACAAGAATTTATAAAGCCCCCATTCTGTTCAAACTGCAATCTTTTGTCACTAAAGCTATGACAAAAACAAAATCAACTTTGTCCTCAAGGACCTTACAGTCTACTAGAGAATACAAAATACAAGTCCTGTATGTAAATATGAGACAATTGGAAGAAAGCCAGCACTCATAGGGGGGGAATGGCTTCTAAACTGAAGGGTAAGGATGCCCTGGTACAAAAAGTATATCCCAGGCATGGGAAATGGGATCAGAGTCCAGATGGGAGGAAGAGTAAGTAGACCTACTTTTGGTGGGAATACTGGGCGCATTGAAGAGTATATGAAGCAAATATGGAAAAGGCAAATTAGGATCAGATTGAGCATGGTTTTAAATGCCAAGACTGATAAGTTCTTACTTTACATTCTTTCAGTTATGAAGTAACATCAACCAGCTCTTTAGAAAAATTATTTTGAAAGCAATGTAGAGAATATACCATGGATAGGAGAAGCACAAAACATAGAAACAAAGTTAGGATGTTTCCTCAATATCCAGGTAATAGTTAATAAGGGACTGAATGAGCTAGGGTAGAACAGCATTATGGACAGACAGAGTGGTTGGGAAAACAACAGTATTGTGAAGTCAAAAGGGCAAGAAGGGCACTGGGAGTAGCATAGGAGAGGAAAAAATAAAACTCCTAGATTGTTCCATCTAGGAGATTGAGAGGATGGCAGTACCTTCAACAGAAACAAGGAAAGGAAGAACAGGTTTGGACAGGAATGTAAAGAATTTCATTGTGGACACATTGAGCTTAAAAGGCTAAGAGGACATCAAGAGGATGATACCCATTGGGCAAGTTTTTAAGGAAGCTTAGACTTTAAGAGAGGCACCTTTGCTCCACTCCTCATTTTTGTCCCGTTTTTAAACTGCAGTGAATGGAAACTGTGTTCCTCAGGTCTACTTATATTATCTGGATATACCATAGTTAAGACAACCGGGAAGAAGGATGTTCACTATTTTCCCTCACTGTATGAACAAAGATTATTAAATGAGACATTATTATCCCTAATGTAATATTTTTGTGGCGAGAGCTTTCCTTTACTGCCTGAGTTCCTGTTCCACTATCAGTCTCATTCTTATTGATCAGGCAGTTATTCCTATTCAATTATTCAATCATAATCAATATTTTAGATTGATAGACACAAATTTTTGGCTAAACCTTATCAGATTTGATTCATATATTTTTTAATAATTTGAGAAGTTAGTTCTATTTTACTCTATTTAAATAAACATGATTGTCTTTAGTTTTCTATCATAACTCCATCATCATACATTCTGTTGGAAACTACAGGAACACAGATCAGAGAATGGTAAATTAGCAGTATCCTTGGCTGAGATACACATAAAGAATCAAAGTGAGAGTGACCACAGACTCACTGAATGTTAGAGCTGGAAGAACTTAGCACACTATTTGATTCAAACCAAAACTCTCATAATATAGATAAGAAATCTGAGGTATTGAGAGCAGAAGGGACTTTAACTAAATTCAATGATCATATGGGCCATATATTAGGCACAGGGAAGCTATAAAAGTAAAAATTTTACTCTTTAGTAACTTATATTCCATTGGTCATTGGGTATACAACAAGTATGGTAGAGTTATCTGATTATTTCAATAAAATGTGCTGCTATAGCACAACCATATTTAAAGTCCTGTCAACAATCTTTCTATTTATACAACACCAACAGTTTCATACATTATCTTCTATGATTTTGGAGTACATTCTGTCAGTACTTGTGAATATCTGTTATTAGAATAACACTATTTCCATTATCTACTCACTTAATGGTAATTTATAAAATTAAAAATTACTTTAAATGTTTATTATAATTATTATCCTTAACTATTTCTCCTCACCTCACTTAAGTAAATGTCATATCAAATATGTTTTGATTTAAAAGTAAAGCATCCAGACATAAGTAAAGGAAAAGGAAGGCTAAGGTTTTGTCTTAAGGGGACTGAATCAATAAATATGAATTGACTATATTGTAGAATATTTTCCATGTTTTCTCTTTTGAATTGAAGGAATAGTTTCATAACATCAAAGATGGATTGGAGAAAGACTGCACGATATATTTGGGTATGTTTTTTCTTCAGTTTTCTAGATTTAAAAAGTCTAAAGTAATCTGTTACCAGTATTAAAACACTGAAATTATGCTCAGAAATATATCAGCAACCTGGAGTTGCCCAAATTGGTCTCCCTAAAGTACTCCTTCAACAACGCCTCTCTCCTCACTCCCCCGTCCCCCTCAATCCTTGTATAGATACACATCTACCCTTTCAGAGGAGATACACTTTTTGTTGATACTTAGATTTCATTGTAGATTGAAGTGATCATATATACTATAGAACTTTTTACTTAATCTAAAGAAAGGAGTCTGAATATCCCAGGAGTCAGTAGATTCTAGACTTTAATTTCTCCAATCTTCACAATTCAAATAAAAAAAATCTTCCCCTTCTCTGATTCTTTCAATTAACTTTTTTTTTTTAATGTATCAGATCTCTTACTTTAGAATTGAACACACACACACACACACACACACACACACACACACACACACACAGAATGGTATGACTCCTAATGTTATCTGTTTGTAGTATTATGTTTTTAGACAAAACTAAAAATTTAGAGATAGAAGCTATAACCAGGTTGTTGTTGTTGTTAATTTTTAAGTAATTACTATGTTAGGATTTATTTAGCCAGAGCTAAAGTCAAAACATAACCTTTGTGAGATTCCTGGATTATCTAGAATCATCCTTGGGAAAAGAATACTTTAGATGACATTGAAAATAAGAATCTATTTCCTTGGATTTGTTTCAGAGGTGATTGAGTTGGAAATTGTTACAAGCAGGCCACAGAATAGAGTAAATAATTTTTCTATTAATTAGTAATATTAACTTAAATTTATGTGTCTCTTCGGTAGCATAAGACACTTGTACATTCATGGTTTCATTTTATATTTACAGCTGAGATGTGAGTACTATTAATCTCCATTTACTTGCTCAATCAGTAATAAAAGTAATAAGGTTTTTCTGAAGTCAGATTCTTTATTTTTCCCCACTACCTGCCAAAGATGAAAACCAACATTTCTATTATAAAAGACTAAGTTAATTCTAGTTCTAAAGATATGATGAAAACGCCTATGAAATAAACTTTGCAAGTTTTAATCTTATAAACTCAAAATTCAGACAGGTCTTGGGGTTGGACCAGTGATTGCATTGCTATAGGAAACCCAAAGGAAACCCTTGGCTGGCTCTACAATGAAGATCTGTACTTTCTTTGAATTTCATCACTTAGCACTTAAATCTCATCACATTATAATATAAATAATATACTGTCTGCATAAATATCTTGGGAAAATTCACTAAGACAACAGTAATGCTTGCAAAAACACAAAATAAAACAAAACTCTATATGCCATGTGTATCCCTTCTACACTAAACTATGGTATCACACTTATTCCACTGAATTCTTACTTAAAATCATGTAAAAAGTCAGTACAGAAGATAAGGAAATGCTACTCCAAAAAAAAAAAAAAAACAACTGATGCCAGATTTTCACATTTTCTTAAGCTTAGTGTATAATTATGCAAAAACCAAATAAATTGAACAAAAAAATTAAACATAATTCATTCTCACCTCATGGTATTTTTAAACACATTAGTTGACATGAATCATATGCATAGTGGTTTAGAGTTGAAACTGTTTTAGGAGCAAATTTCTAATTCTGCAAATGCATGCTAAAAATTCAATATATTATTTTAAAAACTGAATAAAGCAAAGTATGACCACTCTTTGTTGTTCTTACTTAAACTTAATTGTAAGCTCCTAGTGGGGAGAGATTGTGTCTTTCAATTTTTTATCCTACACAATAACTAACACATAGTAGATGACTAATAAATGTTTTTTGAATGAAGGGACACAAAATCTCTTTCTTGACTGTATTTACTCCCCACTTCAATGTAAAGGCTTAATGCACTAACAATCTTGATGAATCTGTTTTCTTCTGTTGGACATAACTTAATATGTATTCTGAAAATGCTAAAAGCCTTGGTCTTATAAAGGACTTACTCATTAAATGAGAACCATTTCCATTCCTAATTTCTTACTTTTCTTCTCTTTTTTTCTTTAAAGATTCATTCTCCTAAATCTTGCAGAGCTGGGGAATTTCAAAATAGAGTAAAGCAGTAAAACTGATCCATATTTTTATTCTCTTTTCACTCTCAAACCCTCTTTCTCCCTCTTATCCCCAGTTATTAAATTGAGGAACAAAAGGGAAGAATACTCTTTCCAATAGTATATGCTATCAAACTCCTTCATTCCCCCCCGCCCCCGCCAGTTTTCCCTCTAGATTTATTTGTAAATCTGGCTACTGCCACATCTAAAGTCCTACAGTCTGATTCCTGACCTCAGTTATGTTAGTCCTTCCCTGCTGAAGAACAACCTCTTGGATCACTGATTATTCAATGGTTAATAGGCCTGACCTGTGCAATATTATTTATCTGGCTACATTCCTATATCTAAATTCTCTATTTTGAATGAATACCCATTTTGGGACATGAAGTCTGCTATATAATGAAATGCAAACAATGAAAAGACTAAATCAGTTTACAAAAAATCTATTTGTCAGACATTGTGGAGATGCTCCCAATTTAGTCTGGGCAGTTCACCCAGCTCTTGATAAGGGAGTTAAAAACCAAGCAGTGTCACTGAATGAAAATATAGGCACCAGGGATGCATTGTCCTGGACAAAGTCTTTGCTTTAAGTGTAGCTAATTAAGTGCTTCTGCATATATGTGCTTGTGCTTGTCTGTACACACACTGGCAAAATCTTGTATTCCTTAGGAATTTTCTTATAAGGGACTGCACAGTAAGAGGAAAAAAGCATCAAGATCTTGCCAAGCACAGCCCCTTAGCTGTGTCACATTAGCATTTCTATGCACTTTCATAGGTCTGACAATAAAGCAAATGGGGCTGCCTTATCTCTGGACAACAGAGATTTCTAAACCATACAAAGGAACAAGCTTAACATTCAACATTCAAAATGCTTCCCAGTAGACACTAATACATTGTTAGTGGAGCTGTGCAAGTGTCCGGCCATTCTGGAGAGCAATCTGGAATTATGCTCAAAAAGTTATCAAACTGTGCATACCCTTTGATCCAGCATTGCTGCTATTGAGCTTATATCCCAAAGAAATGCTACAGAGTGGAAAGGGACCTGGATGTGCCAAAATGTTTGTGGCCGCCCTATTTGGAGTGGCTAGAAACTGGAAGATGAATGGTTGTCCATCAATTGGAGAATGGTTGGTTAAATTATGGTATATGAAGGTTATGGGATATAATTGCTCTGTAAGAAATGACCAGCAGGATGACTTCAGAAAGGTTTGGAGAGACTTACATGAACTGATGCTGAGTGAAATGAACAGAACCAGAAGATCGCTGTACACTTCAACAACAATGCTGTATGAAGAGGTATTCTGATGGAAGTGGATATCTTCAACATAAAGAAGATCCAACTTACTTCCAGCTGATCAATGATGGACAGAAACAGCTACACCCAGAGAAGGAACACTGGGAAGGGAATGTAAATTGTTAGCACTACTGTCTATCTACCCAGGTTACTTATACCTTCTGAATCCAATACTTAACATGCAACAAGAAAATTGGATTTACACACATAAATTGTATGTAGGTTATACTGTAACACAAGTAAAATGTATGGGATTGCCTGTCATCTAGGGGAGGGAGTAGAAGGAGGGAAAATTTGGAAAAATGAATACAAGGGATAATGTTATAAAAAAATTACTCATGCATATATACTGTCAAAAAATTTATAATTTTAAAATTAAAAAAAAATGCTTCCCAGTAGAGCAATCCCACCACCAACCATCATTTATGATATAAAACATGATAAACACTTGTCCATAAGGATGTCTGAAGGTTCAGGTTAATGACAAGAAAAAATTACCAGAACTTCAAAGGAATTGACATTTTATTCCTTCCCTATAATAATATGCAAAGCTCTTGAGGATATCTTAGAGTTTCTTTGGCAAGGTTTTTTGGTAAGGTTATGGTTTAGAGGGTTTAGTGAATAAAATGCCCATTGGTTAAACTGAGTTTTTAAAATCCAATATACTTTAGTAACTCTAGTAGGAAACTACTAGAAATGTAATTGTGCTACCACTAAAGTCCTGAAATTTGAACTTTGGAGGGCAGTTAACAGGAAATACAATTTTACTTATTGCTACATGCAAATCTAGAAAAAGATTAGTAAAAAGTTAGTAAAAGCCTACAAACAATATTGTCTTGAATCCATAGTTTCAAAGAGCTAGAACTGACCATCTAAGGATTTTAACCTATCTGCCTCCCTGAATCCTCTCCTTTATTTTACATGGGAGGCTAAGTGATTTGGATAGAGAAGTGATTTTATCAAGGTCACACAGGTAGGTATTTGAATCCAGATCCTGACTCCAAACCCAGAATTCCTTCTACTATACTATGGCATCTTAAGCTGGAATATTTCCCAAATCTTTCAAGCCTAGACCACAATTCAGAAAGAAAAAAAAATTAAATGGTTACCAATGTTTCTTGCTTGATTGTGCATATATACCTGAACTAAATGTGAAAAATCGTTAAAATGTATTTACACTGCCCTCTCGTTTTGGACCTGCCAAGACAACAAAATCCCTACTATTACAACCTCAAAAGGAGATTCTCTCTTAAAGAAAAGGTATTAAATAGAAAATACAACATTTACCAAATACGGATTTGAATTACTACTAATTGTTTTCAAAATCAAACAAATATTGCTCCAGAGTCAAATCCTTTCTATGCCAGGTCACAAATGGATAGTATTCATAATTTTAAAAGAATTTTAATCTCACAAAATACAGCTACCCTCTAAGGTATATAAAAGAGACGTCCCCATTTTAAGTAGAATTTGTGAGTTTTCACATTTAAGAATCTGAACCAAAGTTACTGTTACTGGAACAATATGTCCACTATGGTCCTTTCCAATATCTCTAGTTTGAGCCAACCCTATATAAAATTAACGGACTTTGCTGAAGATCATAAAGTTAAGTAAATGGCAGCTCACTTAACTTATCAGGTGATTAGAAAGCAAATTAAACCTCTTAATACAATATGGTATCCTTAAAATGAAACCATCAGTCCCTGAAGCTTTTAACAGCATAACTATGTCAGCTTTGGGAACAAAAGGATAAATGCAAAAACAATTGATGACTTTGTCAGATGTAAAGATATGGAAGACAGTAGCCTAGATCCTGTTTCTTAGCAAGTTTCAACTATTACCATTTTGGTCTACTCAGTTCCTACCAGAGGGAACGGGTATCATCCATCAGGCTTTCAGCAAAGTCATAAAGATTACTCATAAGCTATTAATGGCTAATCAGAGATAGTCCAATATGTTAAGTGACATATTAGGACCCTAAAAAAGATAGTATTCTTTAAAATATTTTAGTATTTGGTTTTAAAATTTTTTATTTCAAATTCTCTCCTTTACTTCCTCTGTACCTAAGACAGTAAGCAAGTTGATACAGTTCATATAAGAAGATAGCATTTTTTTTAAGCACATGTCATAAGAACATTTAGCAACTTGAATCTTGAGAAGAAACTGATTCAGCATTAATTAGGGCCCAAATTACAACAGATTATACACAGGAAAGTTATTTATATAAGAAAATATAAACTATATTGACATCTTTATGTCTTTAGGGGAATTTAATCAGGGAGATGCTGTAAACTTTTTCACAAGTTTTTTTGAGTTGTCCATAACAGCCCCAAGACTTTAAACATATAGATTTGAATATATATATATATATATATATATATATATATATATATATACATACATATGTATAAAATCAAGTCCTAGCAATTTTTTCTCACAGAAGTGAATTAAAGCATGTTGATAATTCCTTACCCCTTCTTTAAGTCCAAGTCATCTGAAAATGCTATAAATATAGAGTTAATCTCTCTCATATTTCTAATCACTCTTAGATTGATCCAATCTCTGATACTAGTTAAAATTAATCACTACCCTCTACGACTAGCCATTTTTTTTAAAGTAAGGGATGAGAAGTTCCAGGTTACAATGATGATTTTAAGGGAAAGTTGGGTCAAGTACTGAAAAATGTGGCATTTTTAAAAGAAATACATAAATTTGAATTCTAAGTTATATGCTCCTCCATTTGTTCAACACTTTAGCAGTCATTCTGGTACAAAGAATAGCCACAGACACATGGAAAGCGTCAAAAAGAAGACAGTTTCTGTCCTCATGGAATAAAGTTGGTGAGTTTTTTGTGAAATAATTCAAAATAAAGGTAAACTGAGGCTTCCAAATCATCTAATCAAGAAATGCTTATTAGAGACTTGTGCAGGAAAGAACCATCTACATCCAGAAAGACAACCGAATGTGGATCAAAGCATAATATTTTCATGTTGTTGTTATTTCTTTGATTTTTTTTTTCTTTCTCATGTTTTTCCCCCCAGTTTGGTCTGATTCATCTTGTGTATTATGACAAATATGGAAATGTTTAGAAGAATTGCATATGCTTAACCTATATTGGATTGCTTGCTGTCTAAGGGAGGGGGTCTCTTCTAGAAAAGGAGGAAGAAAATTTTGGAATACAAGGTTTTGCAAAGGTGAATGCCTAAATACATCTTAGTATGTATTTTGAAAAATAAAAAGCTATTATTAAAAAAAGGGGGGAGAAAAGAAAGACATCTTCTACATGAGTAAAATATATCTGTGCATAGTTATGATAGCTTACATGAATTCAGTAGTACTTTGATCATTTTGACTTTCCTAGGGAGACTTCCCACACATGAAAAATAATAAAGAACTGACTGTTTTCTACCCAAAAAGCTCTTAATAAAAACATATTAAGTGAAGGAATGAAATCAGGTGAGACATACACAGAAAAGTTGCTCATATAGGACGTATAAAGATTATTTGCTCATCTTACCATTTTTTGTTTCTGGCAAAACATGCTGTTACCTATGAGTAGTTTCTGTTTGGTTATAAATGTGTCCCATCTTCCATCTGTTTTTTTTAGCAATATTTCTGGCCTACTTCTACTGTAGCTACTTCAGCCTTCATGATGTCATTTGACTTGGACTTCTTTCTCCATGTGAAATCAGGAACATAAACTTTTCTGTTTCTTTGTCCAGATTTTAATTTGGGTGCTATCTTCTTAGTAAAAGCCTACATTTCTGCTCTAATTACCAGAGCTGCCAGAATATGCTTTGCAATTGTCATAGAGTCTGCAATTCTTCATGAAACTATCTTTTCAGAAATCTAAGGACTTACCACTGAGTCTCAACTTCCCTTTTGTGACCTGTATCTATGTGAACATTTTAGTTCAGTTCCTTAGAAATTTTTGAATATTAAAAATTAACAACCTCATTGGTTTCCCATATTATCCCATAATTTGGAAGTCCTAAATTCTCAATTTGGAATACCATTGTCATTCTGCCTCAACTTTATCTCAGTGTTTTGTTCTAAAATCTAGGACTTATTTCCTAGCGCATAAACAAAGGAAAGTTTAGTTTTGGCTTGCTATTGACAATAAAATTCTGTGGGTTATTGATACTTAATGTTAGTATTCCTATAGTCGAGGCTGTGTAAATACACATTTAATAAGAGAATAATCTCAGAATGATTAAAATTTACATCTCAATAACAAGCACTAATTCCATAACAACAAAAATCACATTTACAGATAAATGGTGCCAAATAAGATGGCAAATTCTGGCATTAACGGCTTTTGCACACACAAAATCTCTCCCTACTCTAATCTTTAAAATTTTCTAAAGTTGTTCATCTTCACAATAGCTCTTATTCTTCTGAAGGAACATAAATAAACCTTAGCCTCATTAAAAGTAGATCAAAATTTACTCATTTTTTGAAAGTGCAATACAAATGTCAGATTATCTTTTTTTTTGGGGGGGGGGGCTGGGATTAAGTGACTTGCCCAGGGTCACACAGCTAGGAAGTGTTAAATGTCTGAGACCAGATTTGAACTCGGGTCCTCCATGTCGGATCATCTTTACTAAAAAAGGACATTAATAGGGGTAGCTAGGTGATGCAGTGGATGGAGCACCAGCCCTTAAATTAAGAGGACCCGAGTTCAAATCTGGTCTCAGACACTTAACACTTCCTAGGTGTGTGACCCTGGGCAAGTCACTTAACCCCACCTGCCTCAGGGGGAAAAAATTTTCATTAGTACTGAAAGCTTAATATTTATCTTGTAGTACAGATTTTCACTTGGCTTTTGTCTTTAATACAGGCCAAAGAGTTTTGGATTCCTTGATGTAACCATGTTCTACAAAATCCTTGGTCAGAACCCTAATATTACAAAAGTATTGCTTCTGATATTCCTTCACTGAAGAAGTAAAACAAAAGGGATTGCAGAATGATGAAAGGGATTATGAACCTAAAATTTGGCAGGGAAATCTAATTTGGAAAAATGTATATAACATGAAACAAAACTGACAAATGTTTATAGGGTTTCTCATCTTAACATAAAGTTATGTTCGTTCTCTTCTCCCTCCCCCTAAATTATTCATTATGAAAACCCTACCTATGAAATTAAAAACCCTATATCTATTAAATTCATTTCCTCCAGTAAAGACCTACTACAATGAGTCATCATATGGAAGTGAGCTCACACTTTCAAAGGCTCTGCCAGTGAAATGCAAGTTCCACAAGGTCCTAATAAACTAAAAAGACTGACTGTTGAAGTATAGGGTAGGGCAACAGAGTTCCTCCCAACTAAACTAAGAGATCTTTTTTACACTGAATATCCTACCAGACGATGAATCTCTTAGTAGCAACAACTGAGGAAGACTGAAACAGCCATCATATGTCAGAAGAGAAAGGAGCCAAACTGATCACTTCATTCAGTTCTTTACTGTAAAAATAAGTGAACGGAGGGCAAAAAATATTTGTCCAAAGTCACACAGATAAATAGAGAAACCAAAACCACAATCCAGGCTTTTTGACTTAGTCCAACATAATTTCAATTATCTCACTTTGCATCTCATGGTTTAAATTATAATTAGATTATAAATAATGGCAAGATAGTGTTATTTGTGTTCCTCTATGAACTATAGGGCCATCTCTGATCATAACATTAGAATGAAATATAATGGTGTATCTTAAATCACAAATCTAAATTAGGCACCTGTATATTCTGAAAACAAGATTCAATTCCTCTCTCCCTTCTAGCTTTAATTTCCACAAAACACATAATTATTCATGCTTAGATGATGCTGATAAAATTATCCAAGAAAGATACAACTGAACATAGGCTTATTATTAAAACAGAGTGATTTTGTTTATATAGATTCTCCTTGACAAAACTTGGGGGATAGGCTGTTATAAGAACAGGACAGCATTAGAAGCTGTCAAATGGGCTGGGTAACTCTTTTCTTTAACCTGGGAATTTGCAGCCTGAATTAAGCCCTGCTTATAAGTGGGCTGACCAAATTCCTTTAACAAGAACCCTGCTTCAAGTATTGTTTCCTGATGCACATGACTAAGATATTGATGGGTATGAAAGTTTTCAATTCTGGAATTAAGAAAGGATGTCTTTTCTTGTTAGGTCCCAGTTGATTTCCAATGTGATATGAGAAATTACGTAGCAAAGTAATAAGGAAAATACAACAATCAGAAAATGCTGTAGCAAATAGCTGTTGCTACTAATTATGATAACCGCTTTATTATCTTTGTACTTTATTGAAGTATTTCTTATCCAAGTAACCCGATTCTCCCATTCTCCCTCCTCCCCCACCCCCATACTTCCTCCACCAAATCTATTGCCCAAGACTGTCAATTTTAACTCCACTTCTTTTCCTGGACATTCCCCCTTCTCTCCTGTAACATCGAGACCATCCCAGTGAGGCTCTCTTCTCTTCATGGTTGGCATGTTGCAATAGCTTGCTGATTCTTCTCCCTCCCGCAATATCTCCCTATTCTAATCCATTCTCTCCTCAGCTGTCAAAGCAATTCTGCTAAAATATAGGTCTATGTTACCTCTACCCACACCAATACACTTCACTGATTTTCTTATTGCCTCCAAGATAAAATATAAAATCTTATTTGCATTCAAATATGTTATATTTCAATTAAATACAATATTCATTATAAAGTGTATATTATTATAAATGGCATATTTATTATAAAAGTATAATATAAATAAAGATAATGAAAGGCCAATTTTCCTATAGTTTATACCCCAACCCCACCTGCCCTGTGAGAAATGACAATGACCTCTTTGTGCCTTGAACATGAGTACATTCAGTGGGTGCCCCCATGCCTGAAATCCTCTCCCTCTTCATCTCTACCTCTTGGCTTGCCTGGTTTCTTTCAATCTCCCCTCCTACAAGAAATCTTCCCCATTTTCTCATAATTCTACTGCAGTCCTTTTATTTATTATTTCCAACTTATCATCTATGTAGTTGTTTGTACATAGTTACTTGCACGTTAATTTTTGACCTTCTTTTTATCCCCAGAAGTTAACACAGCACCTGGCACACAGGAGGCATTTGATAAATATTTACTGACATCAAGGCAAACATAGAACTGAATTGTAACGTGCTTGAATTGTGAGGGTCTGGTCGTCTGCTCAATTATAATCCTTCTCTGGGAGGAGATCTGCAAAATCTTTTCCTCTGTGCGCAGGTTTCTTGGGAGCTCTGAATCTCCTCCAACTCTTGTCCTTTCTCAAATCAGACTGGTCTCCTTTCAGCCTGCCTGGCGTAAAGACTTTATCTCAGAGTTGATTCTCTCAGACACAATGCTGCCCTTCTTTTATCCTCCCAGACAATGGGCGTGGGATAATGCAAGGGCTTCTGGGAAACATTACTTCAACCAATGACCTTGCTCCTCCTAGAGTTCCTAAGGTGTAAACTCCCTTTAAAGGTCTGAACCAAAGGTCTGAGCCAGAGAATTGTCAAGTCAACCTGAATTTAACCTTGTCACAGTCCAGACAACCTGAGTTCTCACCTGGTAATCCTAACACTGAACCATAGTCATAGTTGGTGATTATATTCTGCAAATAGCACTAGATTTGGTATTTGAAAAACTAGATTCAAATTTGCAATCTGTTGATCACCACTGTGTGATCCTGGGCAAGTCCTTTAACCTTTCCTACTCAGTTTCCTCATCTTTAAGATGAAGGCATTGAACTAAATGTCCTCTGAAGTCCCTTGTGACTCAATCTGTATCATCTATGATGGGAAGAAGAGGTAAGCTGTTCAAAGGACAAGAGCTGAAGATAACAGGACTGTCCATCTGTGTGCTGCCGTGGTACCCCCACATAAAGTCATGAGATCATGGCTCTCTGGCATGCTGGGCAAAGTCTCTGTCTCACAGAATGAGAGGGAAAGGAGAGTCCCCTCTTTGTATTATTGGAGAGAATCCAAACATCAATAAAATGAGGGATCTCTCAAAAATACATAGGAATGACTGACTGAACTAGGCACTGGAGAAACAGAAATGAAATGAGACACAACCCCAGCACTTAAGAGGCTCATAGTCTAATAGTGAAGGTAGAGGGTAGTGAAGAAAGAATTAGAAAGACACAATTTAGATACCAAAGTCATGGCGAATCTTTCTTTGTTATTGCTGAAAGAAGAAAACAGAAACAGATAAGAAAGGAAGCTGGGAATTAGGAGATCTAAGAAAAAGATTTAGTTTCAGATATAATCTAGCCTTGGAATCCTAGGGAAGGTCCTTATTTTTGTACTTTGGTCTCTTCTCTGAAATGATAAGCACTTATAGGACTTATAGGATCACAGATTTAGACTTGGAAGGGAACTCTCAAGTCATGTAATCCCACACAGCACGTTAGTATTACAAATGAGAAAAAAGAGACACCTAGACATAAAGAGACTTATCTAACAAATGAAACCCAGGGCTCTTGATACCAAATTCAGGCATGATTCCACAGTTAAACCTACATGGATTTCCCTTCCAGTTCCTTGACTGCAGGATATAAATAATTATTTAAGAACAGAAAAGGTTTTGAAGAGGGCTTCTTCAGCCAACTTTTCATAAGCGATCTCATTCTTCTAGTATGTTATGTTGAGGTTAGTGACCCAGAGCATGGCACGGCTGGAAAGGATGCAATTTATTAAAGAGCCGATCAGCAAGAGAAGAAAGTGGGCCACACAAACAGGAAATAATCATAAAACATGGCAGATGATTGTGGTACACTGGGATGCACTGCATACCCTTGCAGGCAAAGACAGTGCCAAACAATGACCCCTCCAATTATTTCTATGCTTATTTTTCCCTCACCCTTCAGTTGACTATTTCAGGAACAGGAAAGCACCCTCTGAAGTCAAATCTCTCATCCATCCCTTTTAAATCTTTTAGGCATACTCACTTTATTCTGATCGACTTTGTTTCTGGCAGAACAGAGAACAAATCGGCAGGCACAGAAGAATCCAGCAATTCCTTTATAGGGTGCTTACAGACATAGGTACTATATTCTCTCCCCTCCCGTTCCCCACCCCCAAACATTTCATAAGGTTCAATTACCCATCCCCTGTGGCAAGCTGCTAGTTAGCATCTGATGCCATCATGGGCACCAGGACAAATCAAATCCTGTTGACCACTGCTCCTCACTTGTGTGTGTGTCTCTCAGGTTCCACAAGTCTATACCGATGGCACCTGTTAAAGCTGCTTCAACTAAGCTGTTCTGCATTTGTCTGGCTGGATTTGGACTTCCTGGATCCCTGACTGAATACAACAAAGCAATTAGAAAAACCAGTGTTTGCCAACAAGCACAGTGGCGAGTACACTGTGTGTTGGTATGCAAGAGCAACTCACAGTCATATATTGCTTTAAAATTAACAAATACTTGCATTATGATGCCCTTTTTAATGTTGAGGAAACTAAGATCCATAAAGGTAACTGAATTCATCAATTTTAGTGACACACAGGGGCAGTTAGGCGGTGCAGTAGATACAACACCAGCCTTGAATTCAGGAGGACCCAAGTTTAAATCTAGCCTCAGACACTTAACACTTCCTAGCTGTGTGACCCTGGGCAAGTCACTTAACCCCAGCCTCAAAAAAAATTTTTTTAGTGACACACAATCAAAAATTACTAAGTTTCTCATATTGAACTGGAACTCAAGTCTTCTTGACTCCAAATCAAGTGTTCTATCTACAATGTCATCTAGTGGCCACAAATATTATCTTTTATTATCTTCACCACAAAATTGTAAAATGTGTGCTGTTATACCCATTTTACAGATAAGGTCGAGGCAGACAACTTTTAAGTGTCAGAGGCTCAATTTGAACTTGGTTCTTGTGGAAATCTCTATCCACTGTGAAACCTTGCTTGGTTCCTGTCTTTTCTTCACCTTCCCTCCTTCCCCTCTTCCCCTCTCCACTGCTGAAATGAACTGAGCCATCATTCTTTAAAAATGATTTATGCTTCCTGAGGTCTCAAAAGCAAGGAGGAAGTTCAATTCAATCCCCCTCTGACTAGTCCTTATTATGATTCACTTTGGGAAAAGAATTTGCCACTTGAGGAAACAGCTAATTTGGTGGCAGAAATCAAAATCTCATTCCTGACATTGCTGTCAGTACTACCCATGGCCAACAACTACAGGGAAGGGAAGAAAAGAGAACAGCCCTTATTCATGTCTCTAACAGTATCCTTTACTTGTGTCAGTTTTTAGATGTATTACAGGTACTCCTACTGTTAACTGCCATCAACAACAGCCCTAGGTCCTTTCTTAACTTTCATATGACTAACTACTTTGCCAAATACAGCTATATTTTAATCTATATGCCTTTAAAGGAAAAGGGCCAGATGTAACATACCAAAGCAAAACTGACACCTTCATGTACCACAGATTGACTATTAGAATACACCTGCAGTGTTCTGTCAAACATCGCTGTCATGTGACCAAAGTACAGTGCTATTCACCTTTTGGGGCATTTCTAAAATGTTCTCTTTACCTCCCCAAATAGTAACAAATTAAAACACATATGATTTATAATTATGGCACTTATTCATGCTGTAGATGGGGGTAATGAATACTTTATAGAAAGCTATTAAGAAGCAACATAGATGCTACTTTTTCTGTTTCTCCCATATAATTAATAACATCATAAATGCCATCCATAAGACACTAATATTAAAAGGGCTGAACCTTCTATAAATATAGTCCATTGACTGAATTGGCAACTATAAATTTTAAAAAGCGCTAAGAAAAAAATGTATCTGGTTAACTACAATGTATCAAGGAGATACAGAAAATTTACCTGGTTAACTACAATGTATCAAGAAAACTTTAACTGTATTTCCAACTTTATGTCATTAATTTTGGTTAAAATTAAATCAAGTTTACCCAATAACTGTAGGAGTTAGAGGTCGACTTTCTTAAAATGTCACATTTCTTTCTAAGATTCTTCCATCTGACAAATTATAAAACTTTCAACCTTCTCCAGTCTCAAATTACCGAGACAGGATCTAGGTTTTATTTTAAAAGTGGTTTTCCATTGCCTTTAAATATCACATTCAATTAAACAGAAAATCAAATAAAAATACATTCAGCACTGAGAACAGTGACTCTCTAGCCTTTTGATAAAATGGCATGAAGAGAGAAGAAAAGTGCAGGCCACAAAAATACTGCATTTTATTACCAAGTTTTGGTTGTCATTTTCTTCAAGCAGTCTAGCCTCCCATCAAAACACAAACATGGACCATATGTGTAATATGTTACCAGCATCACAGGATAAAGTTACTGCATATTCCAGATTAGGCAGCAATGACTTGTACAAATTATTCAGTCTAAAGCAGTCTCTATTCTGATTATATCAGAGGTCCTTGTAATCAGCTAAGAAATAAAAAGACTTCTGCAAGAAGGTAAAAACATATTTTACTAACAATCTTCACCAGTAAAACTTAAACAAAAAAAGACCTAAAATGTATACAAAAATCACCTCTTTAATACTTCTTGATCTATATATGATGTTAGTAATTTTTTAAAAATGATCTTATATTTTATTGAAAAGCAATATGTTACAGAACGAAAAAATGGTGAGATTTTCAATACAAGGAATTGAATTCAAATCCAGATGCTGCTTTGTGGATGACTTTCAGCAAAGCATTTATAATCTGTCTGGATTTCAGTCTCCTAATCTGCAACATGAGCAGATTGGATCACATGATTTGAAGTGCTTTTCAGCTTTAAATCTAGGAAATTATGAATCTAAAAATTATCATTGACATGTATATTAAATTGTACTGTAATGTAGCATAAAGAGCATGGGCTTCAAGCCAGGAAACCTTTGTTGAAATACTTAATCGCCATGTGACCACAGTCAAATCATTTCACTATCCTTTAGTATAAGACTTTCCTTCTAGTATCTCCATTCCTAAGTGGAATGAAGATACTAATTCCTAAATATATATATAATAATAATAGCATTACCGACCTTGTAGAGATTTTTTAAAGGAAAGTGCTATGTACATTTTAAATTGTCTTACAAAATGTGGAGTTATGAAAACAGTTCCAGTGCATTTTAAATGAAACACATCCCAAATGCAGTTCTTCTATTTAGCAATTTCATTCTTGGTGCTTGTATCACCTGGTATGACATGTAGAAGGTGCCTAATAAAATACCTATTGTCAACTAATAATTAGCTATTTGTAATTATATTATATGAAATCAAGCTTTCCTAGACTACAACTACGAATAGATTTAAAAAATAAACAAATCTTTACATCCATATTATTCAAGCTTACCTTATTCATTTCTTTAAAATTCTTCTATTAAAATAATTTATCTGTGGACCTTTTGTTCCCATTTTCTGGATATTGTGTACCAATTGTGTAAGAAAGAGGAAAACTCAATTAGATTTGTACCTAAGATCAAAAGGGAGAGAAAAAAGGAAGCATGAATTGTACAAATATATATTATAAAACCAAGTAGTTAGCCCTTCATGTGAAATAGTAAAAAATTCTTAGATCACAAAGGGCACATAGTTCTCAAAAGAAATATTTTATTTCTCCTAAATTAATGCTTAAAAACATTACATTGCATCAGTTTCACTTATATTAAAAGTCCCCAAAGATTCCCCTCTTGTAAAGTCATATTTTATGAGCAAAGCAGGATGAGAGCTATCTAAATCTAGATAAAACTCATTGATTGGCTTGTAATCTTCACAATGATCTACACATTTACTCATTTACTTTTAGTCTTTTATAACGGAAATTTCATCTTTGTTCTACCAAATCCAAGTGCGACTGGCAACCATTATTTGTGCACCCCACCTCTAAATCAGAGTTTCCTTGACTGAGCCCTGTGCAAGGACACAAATGTTCTCCTGATGACAAGCTTATAGGCCCAGCCAGTTGGGACCAAAAGCTCTCACACTCTCCAGATCAAGGGCTTAAAGCCCCAATGGGAGCTTATTCATATGAAGTAGGGCTTTTCATATGCAGTCCCACTGGGCCAGGGAGCTCTAGATTGGAAGAGTTTCCTCCAATCAGAGGGGAGGAGAACCCAGGCAGCACAGATTGAGGAGAGGCAGGCAGGTAGAGAGGGTGGAGATAGAGAAAGGGGACTCAAAACCTTGGGCAGATAAGGGAGGGGTGGAGGGAAGAGGGATTTAAATGCTACAAATATTTTCTGAGAGGCTACAAAGGAATAATTTATTTAACTTAATTTAATTAACTTAACTCTTTAGGTACTGCAAGATTTTTTTGTTTTTTTTTTTTAAACCTAAAGTACATTTTGCCTGTTACCTTGAAAAAGAAGAACATGCCAGACTCACAGTTAATTTGGGGAAGAATTCTACATAAGGTGGAGAAATAAGTTTACACTGCATTGTCTATATTACATTACATTTTTGCCTCATTATTCCGTCAAATCTGGTCTCAGACACTTAACACTTCCTAGCTGTGTGACCCTGGGCAAATCACTTAACCCCAGCCTCAGAAAAAGAAAAAAAATAAAATAAATAAATAAAATAAAATAAAATCTCCTGCTTTCTCTGTATTAAAAGAGAACGACCAAGTCAAAGTCCAGAATAGAAAAAGTGACAGACATGGTTTTTTTTGTCCTTCCAAAGGAGAAGGCAATTTCCTTTTGCCATGTATTTAACCGGACTTAAAGTGTAGGCCTGGTTACTTATATTTGGGGTCTAAATGCATGCAAGTTTTTATATCGGAACTAACATAACAAAACTATTTCTGTGACTACTTATAAAAGCAGGTAGTAAAAGCTTAATTACCAGTAGCATTATGCTGTCTATATTGTTAAATGTGAACTCTGCAATTAAGATGTAAATTTGGTTGTGATCAGTGAATTAAAAGAGCTCTGAGAGGTAGAAGAAAATCCAAGCACTCTGCAGACAGCAGAAAGACAAAAAAAGAATTGCTTTTATCAAATCTAAATCAAGCTACTGAATCATTTAACAGTTTTTTTTAAAAGTAAAAACCCTTTCAAAGGCATTTTCATTTTTTAAAATTCCTAAAAATACCAGAACTTCATCATTAGAAATGCATACATAGTAAGTCATACAAAATATGATTTCTGAATAATTTAGAATTACCACCATTTGCTGATTCAATCACACATATTTTCTCGGCATGCAAACAGAAAATTTCAATGTTCAGGAATCATTCTGATAAAAAAACAATAATCTCAAGTAGTCAGTCTCAAATACTAGGTTAAAAGGCATCTATATGTCTGTCTCCTTGCTGTCTTCATATTCTTTTGTATTGTCATGCTGACAGTTCTGCATTTATTACTCCTTTGAAAGAGTTATTCTACAGAAAAGAATCTCTACTCAAATTTATTATTATTGCCTGAAGAAACCTAAGTTATCTCATGTTTTCAGTATTTTTAAATTTACCTTTATACTCACTCTTTATACTTACTTGTCTGCAGAACTGCCTATTTGGATTTTTTTGTGTCCTTTGGCACACTTTTCATTTATTTATTTTTATTTATTTATTTATTTTTGCTGAGGCAATTGGGGTTAAGTGACTTGCCCAGGGTCACACAGCTAGGAAATGTTAAGTGTCTGAGGCCAAATTTGAACTCAGGTCCTCCTGACTTCAGGGCTGGTGCTCTATACACTATGCCACCTAACTGCACCTTTTCATATTCAAGTATGAATTCCTCCATGTCACATGCACATATACACAAACACCTTCTGAACACACATTTTTCCCTTATTATGTCATCACGTCTTTTCCGCCAACCAAATTTGATCCAGGCAAGGAGCTCCCTCCACAGCAATCCCTGCTCTTTGAATGACCAGAAGTACTGTATTGGACTTCATACAGTAGTGTTTTCTTTCCCCTAGGGCCAAAGTGTCACCTCTACAAGTCAAGGACCTAAAATTACTCCTACTGTCTTGAATTCAGATTAACCAATTTAAATTTTAAAATACAATCTATTGCACTAAACTTCTGGGACAGGTTCCAGGACATTTCATAAAGAAACTCAGTTAAGTCATCCCAAGAATCTTTCCTATTCATAAAGATTTCCCCATGATAGGGGGGTAGAGAGGTAGAAAAGGTGAAGAAATGGATCTGTTAAGACAGATTGGGGTGATTGTATAGAGAACAACAGAGTTATTTTTTAATTAATCTAATAAAAAACCATGATAGACATATCAACATTCAGGTAATCAAATCTACACATTATAAAACAGGAATAATAGAAAAAAGCAGGAATAATGGACTCAAATAAAAGAAGCTTTCTTGACTATCTCTCAAAGAACATAAATGAGTTAAGTCTATATCAGACCATCAGACTGTGCATATCATTATCCCTATGTAAATCTTTCAACATCTTCATCTTTAAACAAGCCAGTAACTCCTGAATTTCTAAACAACCTCATTCTTAAACCACAGCTAACCCACAGGTCACAAGGTAAAGAAGATGCTTCCTTCATTTTAACATTTTAAAGAACAAGTACACTCCCACATATTCCCCCAGTCCCTGCAAGTAAAAAGTAAGTTTCTTTCCATATAAATACATACCAGTTTTCTTTTTTTACACACTGAGATTGTATATTTGAGGCTCTCTGGGTTCTCCCATCAGAATCATATCTTAATTCCTATAACTTTACAAATGAATTCTTATGTTTTCTTTAAAGCTGACCAAAAATTGCTTACTTTTCTTGAATTTTGAAATGTGCTTTGAAAGAATCAAATAAATTACTGTTTTCAGTTCCCTTCTCAACACTTTAAAAGTAACTGGAATTAAAAAAAAAAAAAAAGAGTACACAATTCAAATACATGTTTTATAACTGAATTATTAAAATTAAAATCTCCATGATTTTCATGCTATTTTTGAGTCACACTTGAATTTTTATTTCATACATGTCATTTTTGCTTTTTTTTTTTTTTTCTGTGAAAAGCTAAATATACCTTTAAAACTATAAGGAGCATAATAAATGTTGGCTTTAAGATTGCTGCCTTATAATTATGACTGTCAGTAAGCATAATATGCAATGGAGATAAACTGGAACCTTTCCCAGGAAGATCAGGAGTGAAACAAGGTTGCCCACTATCACCATTACTGTTCAATATTGTATTAGAAATGTTAGCCTCGGCAATAAGGTACTGGAAGGTTTGTTTGTTTTTTTTAACCTAAAGTATATTTTGCCTGTTACTTGAAAAAGAAGAACATGCCAGCCTCACAGTTAATTTGGGGAAGAATTCTACATAAGATAGAGAAATAAGTTTACGATGCATTGTCTATATTCCATTACATTTTTGCCTCATTGTTCTGTCTCCTACTTTCTCATTCACTTCTTATAGCTCTTTATTTTTTTCAATTTGTAGAGGCCATTTCAAATTTAATATCCTGAGATGCTTAATAACTTTTAAAAACTATACTTGTTTATTTTAAGTAGCAATGATTGCATAAGTAGGATAGTCTAAACAACTAAAACAAAAGAATTAATTCATTACTGAATTTTATTTGCATATAATTTATATACCTATCACTTCCTCTTCTCTTTCTAAACATGCTCAATGCACACTTTCACAAAATGAAAATAACTAAGGAATCAATCATTTTTCCACTTGCTGAGAGTATTGCAGGAAGAAGTGATCATAGTACTTTAAACAACTTTAACTAGATAAGGATTGCACTGTGGAAAGTTGACATTATTAAAATTTCAAATGTAAATCTTTTTAATTTTGTACTTTCTCTTTCCCTCTCCAAAAATGCTTACCATCAGATGTGGAAAGAGAAGTACAGATATGATGTTGACACCAGTGTTTCTTTCATGTCATGCATATGTGCATATGTTTTTGCATACATGGCACATTTCAAAATTAAGTAGGACTCTAGCCCCAGCAAAATATCATCTTTTGGAACTCAGACACCTGGCCTCTCATTAAGACAAGTTAATGAATGAAGCAGTTTGAAATGTAAGATCATAAAAGGAGATTAAGAAAACTAAAAGAATAAATAATTATGAGTTTGTTTTTAACAATTTTTAAAATATATACCACTAGTATCAGGAAATAATAATTTAGCTGTATATTTTCATTTTAATGAACTCAAATGTGACACTGGAATAGATTTCAGATATTCATGGAGCAAAAAGAAAACTGCAACGTCATTGAGAATTTAATATAGTTTTGTAATCAATATGTGATATTTACAAAATCTTCTGAGCCAGTAGCCTTACATGATGAAAATAAAAATCTTTGATATCAAAGCCAATCAGAACATGCACAGAATGTGTTAATAACAGTAATCAGAACTCAAAGCACCCTTCATAAAATCTCCTGCTTTCTCTGTATTAAAACAGAATGACCAAGTCAAAGTCCAGAATAGAAAAAACAACAGACATGGTTTTTTGTCCTTCCAAAGGAGAAGGCAATTTCCTTTTGCCATATATTTAACCAGTTTTAAAGTGTAGGCCTGGTTACTTATATTTGGGGGTCTAAATGCCTAAATAAGTTTCTATATCAGAACTAATATAGCAAAACTATGTCTGTGACTACTTATAAAAGCAGGTAGTAAACGTTTAATTACCAGTAGCATTATGCTCTCTATATTGTTAAATGTGAACTCTGCAATTAAGATGTGAATTTGGCTGTGAGCAGTGAATTAAAAGAGCTCTGAGAGGTAGAAGAAAATCCAAGTACTCTGCAGACAGCAGAAAGACAAAAAAAGAATTACTTTTATCAAATCTAAATCAAGCTACTGAATCATTTAACAGTTTTTTTTTTAAAAGTAAAAACTCTTTCAAAGGCATTTTGATTTTTAAAAATTCCTGAAAATACCAGAACTTCATCATTAGAAATAGATACCTAGTAAATCATACAAATTTTGACTTCTCAATAACCTAGAATTATTACCACAATTTGCTGATTCAATCACACATATTTTCTCGGCATGCAAACAGAAAATTTCAATGTTGGAATCCTTCTGATAAAAAGCAATGATCTCAAGTAGTCTCAAATGCTAGGATAAAAGGTATCTATATGTCTGTATCCTTGCTGTCTTCATATTCTTTTGCATTCTCATGCTGACAGTTCCATGTGTATTACTCCTTTGAAAGAGTTATTCTAAAGAAAAGAATCTCTACTCAAATTTATTTTTATTGCCTGAAGAAACCTAAGTTTATCTCATGTTTTCAGTATTTTAAAATTTACCTTTATACTCTTTATACTTAATTGTCTGCAGAACTGCCTATTTGGATTTTGGGGTCGTATATTTCCTTAAGCACACGTCTCATATTCAAGTATGAATTGCTCCATGTTACATGCACACATACACAAACACATTCTGAACACACATTTTTCCCTTATTATGCCATCATGTCTTTTCCACCAACCATCTTTGATCCAGGCAAGGAGCTCCCTCCACAGCAATCCCTGCTCCTTGAATGACCAGAAGTATTGTATTGGACTTCATACAGTAGTGTTTTCCTTCCTCTAGGGCCAAAGTGTCACCTCTACAAGTCAAGGACCTAAAATTACTCCTACTGTCTTGAATTCAGTTTAACCAATTTAAATTTTAAAACACAATCTATTGCACTAAACTTCTGGGACAGGTTCCAGGTCATTTCATAAAGAAACTCAATTAAGTCATCCCAAGAATCTTTCCTATTCATAAAGATTTCCCCATGATAGGGGGGTAGAGAGGTAGAAAAGGTGAAGAAATGGATCTGTTAAGACAGATTGGGGTGATTGTATAGAGAACAACAGAGTTATTTTTTAATTAATCTAATAAAAAACCATGATAGACATATCAACATTCAGGTAATCAAATCTACACATTATAAAACAGGAATAATAGAAAAAAGCAGGAATAATGGACTCAAATAAAAGAAGCTTTCTTGACTATCTCTCAAAGAACATTAATGAGTTAAGTCTATATCAGACCATCAGACTGTGCATATCATTATTCCTATGTAAATCTTTCAACATCTTCATCTTTAAACAAGCCAGTAACTCCTGAATTTCTAAACAACCTTATTCTTATAAACCACAGCTAACCCACAGGTCACAAGGTAAAGAAGATACTTCCTCCAATTGATAAATGGTCAAAGGATATGAACAGACAATTCTCAGATAATGAAATAGAAACTATATCCACTCATATGAAAGAGTTCCAAATCACTACTGATCAGAGAAATGCAAATTAAGACAACTCTGAGATATCACTACACACCTCTCAGATTAGCTAAGATGACAAGAACAAATAATGATGAATGCTGGAGGGGATGTGGGAAAACTGGGACACTAATACATTGTTGGTGGAGTTGTGAAAGAATCCAGCCATTTTGGAGAGCAATCTGGAACTATGCCCCCAAAGTTATCAAACTGTGCATACCCTTTGATCCAGCAGTGCTACTACTGGGCTTATATCCTAAAGAAATACTAAAGAGGGGAAAGGGACCTGTGTGTGCCGAAATGTTTGTGGCAGCTCTTTTATTAGTGGCTAGAAACTTTAAGATGATTGGATGTCCATCCATTGGAGAATGGTTGGGTAAATTATGGTATATGAAGGCTATGGAATATTATTGCTCTGTAAGAAATGACCAGCAGGAGGAATACAGAGAGGCTTGGAGAGACTTATATGAACTGATGCTGAGTGAAATGAGCATAACCAGAAGATCACTATACACTTCAACAAAAATACTGTATGAGGATGTATTCTGATGGAAGTCAATATCTTCAACATAAAGAAGATCCAACTCACTGCCAGTTGATCAATGATGGACAGAAACAACTACACCCAGAGAAGGAACACTGGGAAGTGAATGTAAACTGTTAGCACTACTGTCTATCTACCCAGGTTACTTATACCTTTGGAATCCAATACTTAACTTGCAACAAGAAAATTGGATTTACACACATATATTGTATCTAGGTTATACTGTAACACATGTAAAATGTATGGGATTGCCTGTCATCTAGGGGAGGAGTAGAGGGAGGGAGGGGAAAATCTGGAAAAATGAATACAAGGGATAATGTTATAAAAAAATTACTCATGCATATATACTGTCAAAAAATAATGCGTAATTATTAAATTAATAAAATAAAAAATAAAATAAAATAAGAAAAAAAAAGAAGATACTTCCTTCATTTTAACATTTTAAAGAACAAGTATACTCCCACATATTCCCCCAGTCACTGCAAGTAAAAAGTAAGTTTCTTTCCATATAAATACATTCCACTTTTCTTTATTTACACACTGAGATTGTATATTTGAGGCTCTCTGAGTTCTCCCATCAGAATCATATCTTAATTCCTATAACCTTACAAATGAATTCTTATATTCTCTTTAAAGCTGACTAAAAATTGCATACTTTTCTTGAATTTTGAAAGACACTTTGAAAGAATCAAATAAATTCCTGTTTTCAGTTCCCTTCTCAACACTTAAAAGTAACTGGAATTAAAAAAAAAAAGAGTACACAATTCAAATACATGTTTTCCAACTGAATGATTAGAATTAAAATATCCATGATTTTCATGCTACTTTTGAGTCACATTTGAATTTTTATTTCATACGTATCATTTTTGCTTTTTTTTTTTCTGTGAAAAGCTAAATATACCTTTAAAACTATAAGGGGCATAATAAATGTTGGCTTTAAGATTGCTACTTAAGTTGGTGAGCAGATGTTTCCCCAATTCTGTAATGCTTAGAAAAGTATACTATGTATTTGTATGACTTATGTTATCTTTTATCTAGCATTGATCAGAGATGATTATTATTATAAAAAGAATTAAGTTGAGCATTAACTAATTTTTTTCTTCTCAAACCCAAACTCTTAAATGTACACTTTTAATTTTCTGTAGAACATCAATCTGCCTCCTGAAAACAGTGCCGATTGTCTTCCTTCATAAGTCAGAATGATGGCAATACATACCTTTACTACCAAAACCTCAACAATTATGGTATTTAAAGGGCTAAATTTAGAGGACTCAATGATTTTTTTTTAATTTTTCAAAGTATACAAATATATTCAAAAGTCATTCTGTCCCTCCATTCTAGACCTGAATTGGGGGATGCAATTAGCTAAGGATTATTAAATTGCTAGCTACAAAGTAAATCAAATCTAGCTGCCACACTTCCATCATAACCCATCAAACCCCTTTCCTAGGCAAGCTTGTTTAAAGGGAAAAAACCAGGGCAGGAGGGGGTGAGGCAAGTCTGTTACTGTCTAAAATGGCTCAGATAAACTAAAGGAATTAAACTCTGTTTAATTAATACAGGATTATTTTCACTTTCATTTTGTGAAGCTAATAATATGACTGCTGGAATGTCAGTAAAAATTAAATCGTAAGCTAGTGTAATACCAAAGAGAAAAATTGCTTTAGTTCTAGTGTATTCCCAAAAGAAATCTTGAAATTCTAGACATTTACTCTATTAAAATAGAAAATGCACTTTTTTTAGTTGCTGCAAGATTTCATGCCTCACTATGGTTATATTTTCCGAGTAAGAGTTAACAGTTTGAAATTATAGATTAATAAATGAATTGGTTATATTGTTTCTTGAATGTTAAGCACTACAAGCTAAATGCAAAAAACATTCAAAGTCAAGGTCCCATTTTAGACCTTTTCAGGCAGCTGTGATATTATGATAATCATGCTTAAAATATTCCTATAGAAAGAGCAAATTAGCCTGTTCACTTGAAAGGTGATTATGATAAACAACAAACCTAAGAGGAGATCAAATATCTACTTCTTTTCAAAGCGTAATTTGTTTACTCAAACATGACTATGTTATTATTGTCCAAAATTATTTTATTTTTTATTTTTATTTTTTTTTTCTGAGGCTGTGATTGAGTGACTTGCCCAGGGTCACACAGCTAGGAAGTGTTAAGTGTCTGGGAACAGATTTGAACTCCCGGTCCTCCTTACTGTCCAAAATTAGGAAAATCCAATACTGCTTTGATATTTTTCCCTTCCTGTTCCCAAATCTGGGAACATTTGGAACAGACAATTAAGAAAAACAATTTTTGTGGTACATATCTAATATTCAGATACCAAATACACTAAATTCCTCATCTGGTAATACTTAAAATAGTTTTTTAAAAAGTTCTTCTTTAATTTCCCTTAATTGATATTAAAGTTTTAAATCTTAATAACTGGGGTGGGGGGGAAAGAGAGGAAAGATGCTTTGTTTGTTTCTTTTTTTCCTCTCCTTTGGGACTTGAACACAAGAAAAAATTGAAGTACAAATATTCCCCCAATGAATATATCAATAATGTTTACTGCAATGACATAATTACTTGTTAGTATATAATGACTAAAAGCAAAGTGGGGTAGAGTGAGAGTGGGAGAAGGCACATCATGGTTAAATAAATTTGCCTACCTGAGGACAATCCTATGAATTGTTTTTATCTATAATCTGGCCGACTGCCCAAGAAAATCTGTGTGTGTGTGTGTGTGTGTGTGTGTGTGTGTGTGTGCGTGTGTGTGTACATATGTTTCACAAAGAGGGGAAAGGAAGAAAGAATGAAGAGGATTCCAACACATAAGCCTATCTTCTATCAGTCTGAAAACATCTCCTTTCAACTTTTCTTTGCTTCTGAATTTCAATCATTAATGCTCTTGTTCTTATTAACTGTTTCTAGCATGAGTTGATCAAAAGGAAATGATTTAATGTTTCAAGGTTAAATTTCTTCACACATAGTCAAAAGATATGAGTTTGCTGTCACATTTACTAATAATATTGCACAATAATGCAATCCACCACAATACCAGTGGAATTGAAAGCAGGGAAAATTTACACAGAATACTTTCTCACTGCATATTAAATCCTTATGCAACTTTCCCAAGGATACCAACTAGAATAAAGTAAAGCGTGAACACTTCCATGTATTAATCTTCCTTGTCATAAATGAAAGAGGTGAGTATAAATGGCAAGGGAGAAATTATAGCAGTTTTCTTGCATATTTCCATCCATACCTTCTGACTTGTTCTTCCCTTTATTAGTTATGTTTTTAGTTACTGACTACCACTTGTTTTAGTCATACAACTTTTGCTGATTAAAGAACCTCTCATGGCCTGCCCAAATTCTCCCACTTTTAAGAAAAATTTCCAAATTTAATACATTACTGAATCTAGTCGAAATACATATTTCTTTCCAGTATGGAACAAAGATCGAGTAAGACATATTTTCCAAGTTGAGAAACGCTGAGGTATATAGTAGGAAAGGAAAAAAAATAATAATTTGAAAAGCCAGAATGAGTAATGGGTAATATTAATTATACCTATGCTTCATTGCCAAGACGTCTTTCTCTTTTTTCTTTGTCCTCATGTTCACTGATTAAGCAGCCACATCATACTGAACTAGCAGGTAGCATTGCCTTTGGAATCTTTTCCAAGTATACTCACTGCCTAGACTATTACCTACAAGGGTTATACAGGAATGTGTTCCCCATCTGGCCTGTAAAGAAAAGTATGTCTGCTTATTGACTACAATGTTAAACTTTCTTAAACTAGGTATTTTAGACATGTTTCTTTTCATCAGTATTATCATGGCTAAACAATGAAAACAAAAGCCTCAAGGGGACTTGCCATAGAGAATCCTCTTCTGATAACCAATTTCTACCAAGAGATCATAAACACTATAGAATTGACTTCTTTCACATATGTCATGTTTGCCCTCACTTTATGCAGGAAATGGAGCAAAGTGGAAGAGAGTTAATGAGTGGCAAAGAATTAAGCATCCATCTGCATTTAGCTCATCCTTCCTTGGACATTTCATTCTAGGAGAAACACTCTATTCAAAATCCTAGGAAACAACAGTGTAATTTATAGGGGAGGGGGAGAGACAGGAGGGAAGTGATGCTAACCAAGAGATATTAAAAAAAAATTAGAAGAGCTTTTACTCCTTTTCCATCTCTGGAAGAAAAGACGGAAGAAGAAGCCAAAGCTCATTAAAAGTATCTGAATTTAAACCAAGATCTGAGGTTATTCACTGAGGTATACCTGCCATTTCCCATGATGATTACCTTCTCTCTGCCAGGGTCTTTAACCCATTTGTAGTTTATCAATACATGCACAACGACTCTATATCGTAAAGCTTCCTCGCATAAAGTTCTATGTTGCAGAAAAGCAAATAACATAAACTACATTTTTTTCAGAGTTCAATTACCTCTTGAATTGGAAAACTAAACAAATCAAAGACAATTTTCATCAGTGATGAGAAAAAAAAAACAGATTAATTCACCCCTCACTAAATTAGAACCCTAATTATTAAAGTGGTAAATTTTTAAAATGCTTGTGTGGTACAGGAATAGTGAGGGGTCACCATTTAATAAAAAAAAAGCTGGAGAGATCTCTAGAATAAAGAAAAGTTTATTGTACATTCTTGAGAGAAGGGCATCCCAACCTGGGAACAAACAATTGGAAAAGAGGAAGTGCCTCCTGTGGGCAGGATCAGCACCTTTAATTCCTAAGGCAAAACACCCCCTCCCACCACTGACCCTCATCCTTATTGGCTGAGAGTCTTACATTCTAAAGAAGAGATCTATCTGAGAAATTCAACTTGACCAATAAGTACATAGTTGCCCATATTTGACTGAAATAGGGAGGAAATGGTGTCATGGGAGGATAGCAGGAAGGGGACTCAATTATGCCCTTGAATCAATGCTCAAAGTCCTTCAGGCCTACTCAAACTCTGAAGTAGATGAAGCCTTACTCAATTTTCACAACTGTCTTGAAAGATCTCACCTCATCTCATTCAGGCTGAAGCTATTTCAACCTTTAAGTATTTCTTCACACTGCTTGCCAAGGAGCATAACTATTTGGGAAGATATTTGGTACAGGAAGACTTGCATCAGTATTCATACTTGCAAAAGAGTACTTATTTAAAGTTTAAAAAAAATTAAAGAATTTCCCCTAATTTACAAATCATAGTCATACAAAAATGGAACATTTTCAAATTATTCCCATTATTTTTAAAGGATCTGCCACATCCTAATTCCTGGAATTATCCAAATGATTTATTAGTGAGAATATCAAATTATCCTGCATCAATTGGGAGGGTTGGTGGGAAACAGCATTTGAGGAGGAAAATGAGCAGAGCCTACAAGCTGCATGTCTGCTGTATATATTTATTGTTTTAGGGCAAAGTAAACTCCTTCTGTTAACTAGTCAATGATTTTGGAGTATTTCATTTCATCCCCCCTTAAGAATCAAATCTGAACTAAAACTGCCCTCAATAGTCACTAAAACATTTCCAGGCTTCACATTCTAGCTCTGCTACTTACTTTTATTGTTGTTGAGTAGTTTCAGTGATGTCTAATTTTTCTGTGACCCTATTTGGGGTTCTCTTGGTGAAAACATTAGAATGGTTTACCATTTCCTTCCCCAACTTATTTTACAGATGAGGAAACTGAGGCAAGTACAGGCTTAAGTGACTTGCTCAGAGTCATACAGCTAGTAAGTATGTGTCTGAGGCCAGATTTGAATCCAAGAAAATGAGTCATCCTAATTTCAGGCTTGGTACCACATAGCTACCCCAATCTCCCCACTTATTACAGGGTGACCCTGGAAAAGTCACTCTCCCTTTCTAGAGATGTTTTCTCCCATATAAAAGATTAGAAAAGAAAGAAACATTAAAGTATCTACTATGTTTCAGGCACTGTGCTCAGTACTTTACAAAATGACAACTCTAAATGCTACAATTTAAAGCAACATATTTCACTTTCTTGCCCTTTTCAAAAATTCTTACCGAAATTCTGACCCAAACAATGATTCAACAACAACTTCAAGTTCTGTCACTTTAACTCACTGAAGACAGAAGGGTAAACTTACTAATCTTCAGGAGTTCAAGACCCTATTAATCATTTTTTTTTTTCTGTTCTTCACTGTATTTTAGAAATAGCAGATGCAAAATGGAAATTTAATAGCGCTGTTGTCCCTGGTAGCTATCATAAGACAACTCTTTCTGGGTATTTACATTATTGACTTTCTTAACTGGAACTTGACAGGCTTAATCTTAAGTGCTTAAAAAAAAAGGGGGGGGGCAGCTAGGTGGCGCAGTGGATAGAGCACCAGCCCTGAATTCAGGAGGACCTGAGTTCAAATGTGCCTTCAGACACAACACTTCCTAGCTGTGTGACCCTGGTCAAGTCACTTAACCTCAGCCTCAAAAAAAAAAAAAAAAAAAGGAGGAAGTTCTAGGAGATATTTGGATAGTTAGAAATCTGTCTTCACTTTTTAAATCATGCCTCAAACACAGTTTCTCATCTTCATTTGTAACTTATTCATTTCCTTCTTGAGTCCAAATGCCTGGTCCAGTCTTCTTTGATTCTCCTTACATATTTCTCATAAACTGTATCTATTCCTTATCTATTGTATCTCAACTCCATCAAGGACACTGAGCATTTGGTCCCAGATGTGTGACTACTTTGCTGGAGGTTATCCTGAGGGGGTGAGGGTTGTCCATTCTAATGCTAAAAGTTCACATGGTCCCACTAATACACTTCCTGCTGTGATTATCAGTTGATAGCAATTAGTTATCCAGACTTAATTAGTTTTTAGCTTATTTCCAAGTTTCTTACAACAGTATCCTATATCCTTATATGAATCTCCAAGAGTTGGTAGTAGTTGTCCCATATGACAAGTCATATTCTGGATCCTTACTCTTGGAAGAAAATATACCACCTGCTCATGTCAAGTCAATACAAGGTCTACTCAAGATCTCTCAGTAGGGAGATGCCAACAACCCACAATTTGTCTCCTTTTCCTTTGATTGATACTAGATGACCACTGTCATGGCAAAGCATGCAGAGATCATTTTGTTGAACACAATCAGGTGCTTTTTCTTTAGAAGGTATAGTTCTATTCTCTCTGAGAAATTACTAGAAATATTTTTAAAGAACTAATAATTTATAGTGATTTTTTTTATTTTCATACTCTGGGACATAATTTTTCGTCCTCTAACTTCCTAACATTGTTTAGGACCTACCCTAGACCCTTTCAATTTTTTTTTCTGCTTTATAGTCCTTGGAAGCACTTTTTTTATTATTATTATGTAATGGGATACACCATATTCTTCTTGATATGCAACAGTAGAAAACTGAACATTACACAACCTCTACAAATTACTCTCACATTCCCATAACCTTCCATATTTGTTGAAAATGAATTTCTGAGGGCTATTACTTTTACGCCACAAGGATTTTTTTTCTTTTTTTTTAAGCCAAGCTTCTTTTTCTTTTTCTTTTCTTTCTTTTCTTTTTCATTCTCTTTCTTTCTTTCTTTCTCTTTCTTTCTTTCTTTCTTTCTTTCTTTCTTTCTTTCTTTCTTTCTTTCTTTCCTTTTTTTTTTTTTTTTTTTTGAAATGGGACTATTTTTTAAGAGGTAACATGGCATACCTTATATAGACTCCTAGACTTGTGTTCGAATCAAATCTTGGATGTAAACTTGATTTGTGGCCATAGGCAAATCACCTCTTTGCATTTCAGTTTCCTCATTAGTAAAATGTATACACCCTACTTGCCTCACAGGCTTATTCTGGGGAATAAATGATATGTTTTAAGTATTATAATAACAATAATAGCAACCTAAAGAAATGTTTATTTAATCTGCAATGAGAAGATTCTTACAAAAGCTTATGGAAGGAACAACTATTGCTAAAACTAAATTATTTGGGAGATTTTTTTTTCTGAAGCAATCTAACTTCCACCTATTTCCTTTTTATCTCTTCTTTCCTTTCATTAGGTAATCCAACAAGAATTTATAAAGCCCCTATTCTGTTCAAACTGCAATTTTTTGTCACTAAAGCTATGACAAAAACAAAATCAACTTTGTCCTCAAGGACCTTACAGTCTACTAGAGAATACAAAATACAAGTCCTGTATGTAAATATGAGACAATTGGAAGAAAGCCAACACTCATAGTGTGGGAATGGCTTCTAAACTGAAGGGTAAGGATGCCCTGGTACAAAAAGTATATCCCAGGCATGGGAAATGGGATCAGAGTCCAGATGGGAGAAAGAGTAAGTAGACCTACTTTTGGTGGGAATATTGGGTGCATTGAAGAGTATATGAAGCAAATATGGAAAAGGCAAATTAGGATCAGATTGGGCACGGTTTTAAATGCCAAGACTGATAAGTTCTTACTTTACATTCTTTCAGTTATGAAGTAACATCAACCAGCTCTTTAGAAAAATTATTTTGAAAGCAATGTACAGAACATACCATGGATAGGAGAAGCACAAAACATAGAAACAAAGTTAGGATGTTTGCTCCATATCCAGGTAATAGTTAATAAGGGACTAAATGAGCTAGGGCAGAACAGCATCACAGACAGACAGAGTGGTTGGGAAAACAACAGTATTGTGAAGTCAAAATGGGCAAGAAGGGCACTGGGGGTAGCATAGGAGAGGAAAAAATAAAACTCCTAGATTGTTCCATCTAGGAGATTGAGAGGATGGCGGTTCCTTCAACAGAAACAAGGAAAGGAAGAACAGGTTTGGACAGGAATGTAAAGAATTTCATTTTGGACACATTGAGTTTAAAAGGCTCTTAAGAGGACATCAAGAGGATGATACCCATTGGGCAAGTTTTTAAGGAAGCTTAGACTTTAAGAGAGGAACTAGGGCAAAGACTTGCACCTTTGTCCCGCTCCTCATTTTTGTCCTGTTTTTAAACTGCAGTGAATGGGAACTGTGTTCCTCAGGTCTACCTATGTTATCTGGATATACCATAGTTAAGACAACCGGGAAGGAGGATGTTCACTATTTCCCCTCACTGTATGAACAAAGATTATTAAATGAGACATTATTATCCCTAATATAATATTTATGTGGCGAGAGCTTTCCATTACTGCCTGAGTTCCTGTTCCACTATCAGTCTCATTCTTATTGATCAGGCAGTTATTCCTATTCAATTATTCAATCATAATCAATATTTTAGATGTATAGACACAAATATTTGGCCAAATATTATCAGATTTGATTCATATTTTTTTTTAAATAATTTGAGAAGATAGTTCTATATCTAGAGAGGTAGAAAAGGTGAAGAAATGGATCTGTTAAGAGATTGGGGTGGTTGTATAGAGAACAACAGATTTATTTTTTAATTAATCTAACAAAAAAACATGATAGACATATCAACATTCAAGTAATCAAATCTACACATTATAAAACAGGAATAATAGAAAAAAGCAGGAATAATGGACTCAAATAAAAGAAGCTTTCTTGACTGTCTCTCAAAGAACACTAATGAGCTAAGTCTATATCAGACCATCAGACTGCATATCATTATCCCTATGTAAATCTTTCAACATCTTCATCTTTAAACAAGCCAGTAACTCCTGAATTTCTAATCAACCTTATTCTTAAACCACAGCTAACCCACAGGTCACAAGGTAAAGAAGATGCTTCCTCCAATTGATAAATGGTCAAAGGATATGAACAGACAATTCTCAGATAATGAAATTGAAACTATATCCACTCATATGAAAGAGTGTTCCAAATCACTACTGATCAGAGAAATGCAAATTAAGACAACTCTGAGATATCACTACACTCCTGTCAGATTGGCTATGATGACATGAACAAATAATGATGAATGTTGGAGGGGATGTGGGAAAAGTGGGACACTGATACATTGTTGGTGGAGTTGTGAAAGAATCCAGCCATTTTGGAGAAAAATCTGGAACTATGCCCCAAAAGTTATCAAACTGTGCATACCCTTTGATCCAGCATTGCTGCTATTGGGCTTATATCCCAAAGAAATACTAAAGAGGGGAAAGGGATCTGTGTGTGCCAAAATGTTTGTAGCAGCTCTTTTCATAGTGGCTAAAAACTGGAAGATGAATGGATGTCCATCCATTGGAGAATGGTTTGGTAAATTATGGTATATGAAGGCTATGGAATATTATTGCTCTGTAAGAAATGACCAGCAGGATGAATTCAGAAAGGCTTGGAGAGACTTGCATGAACTGATGCTGAGTGAAATGAGCATAACCAGAAGATCGCTGTACATTTCAACAACAATACTGTATGAAGATATATTCTGATGGAAGTGGAAATCTTCAACATAAAGAAGATTCAACTCACTTCCAGTTGATCAATGATGAACAGAAACAACTACACCCAGAGAAGGAACACTGGGAAGTGAATGTAAATTGTTAGCACTACTGTCTATCTACCCAGGTTACTTATACCTTCGGAATCCAATACTTAATGTGCAACAAGAAAATTGGATTTACACATATATATTATATCGAGGTTATACTGTAACACATATAAAATGTATGAGATTGCCTGTCATCCCGCGGAGGGAGTAGAGGGAGGGAGGGGAAAATCTGGAAAAATGAATACAGGGGATGTTATAAAAAATCACTCATGCATATATACTGTCAAAAAATAATGTATAATTATTAAAGTAATAAAATAAAAAAATTAAATTAAATTTCAAAAAGAAGATGCTTCCTTCATTTTAACATTTTAAAGAACAAGTGCACTCCCACATATTCTCCCAGTCCCTGCAAGTAAAAAAGTAAGTTTCTTTCCGTATAAATACATACCAGTTTTCTTTATTTACACACTGAGATTGTATATTTGAGGCTCTTTGAGTTCTCCCATCAGAATCATATCTTAATTCCTATAACCTTACAAATGAATTCTTATATTCTCTTTAAAGCTGACCAAAAATTGCTTACTTTTCTTGAATTTTGAAAGGCACTTTGAAAGAATCAAATAAATTACTGTTTTCAGTTCCCTTCTCAACACTGAAAAGTAACTGGAATTAAAAAAAAAAAGAATACACAATTCAAATACATGTTTTCCAACTGAATGATTAGAATTAAAATATCCATGATTATCATGCTACTTTTGAGTCACCCTTGAATTTTTTTTATTTCATACGTGTCATTTTTGCTTTTTTTTTTTTTCTGTGAAAAGCTAAATATTCCTTTAAAAGTATAAGGGGCATAATAAATGTTGGCTTTAAGATTGCTGCTTAAACTGGCTGAGCAGATGTTTCCCCAATTCTGTAATGCTTAGAAAAGTAAACTATGAATTTGTATGACTTATGTTATCTTTTATCTAGCATTGATAAGAGATGATTATTATTATACAAAGAATTAAGTTGAGCATTAACTAATTTTTTTCTTCTCAAACCCAAACTCTAAAATGTGCACTTTTAATTTTCTGTAGAACATCAATCTGTCTCCTGAAAACAGTGCCGATTATCTTCCTTCATAAGTCAGAATGATGGCAATACATACCTTTACTACCAAAACCTCAACAATCATGGTATTTAAAGGGCTAAATTTAGAGGAATCAATGATTTTTTTTTAATTTTTCAAAGCATACAAATATATTCAAAAGTCACTCTGTCCCTCCATTCTAGACCCAAATTGGGGGATGCAATTAGCTAAGGTTTATTAAATTGCTAGCTATAAAGTAAATCACATCTAGCTGCCACACTTCCTTTATAAACCATCAAACCCCTTTCCTAGGCAAGCTTGTTTAAAGGGAAAAAACCTGGGCGGGGGTTTGGGGGGGGAGTCTGTTACTGTCTAAAATGGCTCAGATAAACTAAAGGAATTAAACTCTGTTTAATTAATACAGGATTATTTTCACTTTCATTTTGTGAAGCTAATAATATGACTGCTGGAATGTCAGTAAAAATTAAATCGTAAGCTAGTGTAATACCAAAGAGAAAAATTACTTTAGTTCTAGTGTATTCCCAAAAGAAATGTTGAAATCCTCAGACATTTACTCTATTAAAATAGAAAATGCACTTTTTAAAGTTGCTGCAAGATTTCATGCCTCACTATGGTTATATTTACAGAGTAAGAGTTAACAGTTTGAAATTATAGATTAATAAATGAATTGGTTATATTGTTTCTTGAATGTTAAGCTAAATGCAAAAAACATTCAAGGTCAAGGTCCCCTTTTAGACCTTTTCAAGCAGCTGTGATATTATGATAATCATGCTTAAAATATTCCTATAGAAAGAGTAAATTAGCCTGTTCACTTGAAAGCTGATTATGATAAACAACAAACCTAAGAGGAGATCAAATCTCTACTTCTTTTCAAAGCATAACTTGTTTCTCAATCATCACTATGTGATTATTGTCTATAATTATTTTGTTTTTTATTTTTTATTTTTTTTCTGAGGCTGGGGTTAAGTGACTTGCCCAGGGTCACATGGCTAGGAAGTGTTAAATTTCTGGGACCAGATTTGAACTCCAGTCCTCCTTATTCTCCGAAATTAGGAAAATCCAATACTGCTTTGATATTTTTCCCTTCCTGTTCCCAAATCTGGGAACATTTTGAACAGACAATTAAGAAAAACAATTTTTGTGGTACATATCTAATATTCAGATACCAGATATGCTAAATTCCTCATCTGGTAATACTTAAAATAGTTTTTTTTTCTTAAAGTTCTTCATTAATTTCCCTTAATCGGTATTAAAGTTTTAAATCTTAATAACTGGGGGGGAAAGAGAGGTAAGATGCTTTGTTTGTTTCTTTTTTTCCTCTCCTTTGGGACTTGAACACAAGAAAAAATTGAACTACAAATATTCCCCCAATGAATATATTAATAATGTTTACTGCAATGACATAATTACTTGTTAGTATATAATGACTAAAAGCAAGGTGGGGTAGAGTGGGAGTGGGAGAAGGTCCATCATGCTTAAATAAATTTGCCTACCTGAGGACAATCCTATGAATTGTTTTTATCTATAATCTGACCGACTGCCCAAGAAAATCTGTGTGTGTGTGTGTGTGTGTGTGTGTGTGTGTGTGTATGCGTGTGTGTGTGTGTGTGTGTGTAGATATGTTTCACAAAGAGGGGAAAGGAAGAGAGAATGAATAGGATTCCAACACATAAGTCTATCTTCTATCAGTCTTAAAACATCTCCTTTCAACTTTTCTTTGCTTCTGAATTTCAATCATTAATGCTGTTATTCTTATTAACTGTTTCTAGCATGAGTTGATCAAAAGGAAATGATTTAATGTTTGAAGGCTAAATTTCTTCACACATTGTCAAAAGACATGAGTTTGCTGTCACATTTACTAATAATATTGCACAATAATGCAATCCACTACAATACCAGTGCAATTGAAAGTAGGGAAAATTTACACAGAATACTTTCTCACTGCATATTAAATCCTTATGTAACTTTCCCAAGGATACCAACTAGAATAAAGTAAAGTGTGAATACTTCCATGTATCAATCTTCCTTGTCATAAATGAAAGAGGTGAGTATAAATGGCAAGGGAGAAATTTTAGCAGTTTTCTTGCATATTTCCATCCATACCTTCTGATTTTTTTCTTCCCTTTATTAATTATGTTTTTAGTTACTGACTACCACTTTTGCTGATTAGAACCTCTAATGGCCTGCCCAAATTCTCCTACTTTTAAGAAAAAATTCCAAATTTAATAGATTACTGAATCTAGTTGAAATATATATTTCTTTTCAGTATGGAACAAAGATCGAGTAAGACATATTTTCCAAGTTGAGAAAGGTAGAGGTATAGTAGGAAAGAAAAAAAAATAATAATTTGAAAAGCCAGAATGAGTAATGGGTAATATTAATTATACCTATGCTTCATTGCCAAGACGTCTTTCTCTTTTTTCTTTGTGCTCATGTTCACTGATGAAGCAGCCACATCATACTGAACTAGCAGGTAGCATTGCCTTGGGAATCTTTTCCACCTATACTCACTGCCTAGACTATTACCTACAAGGGTTATACAGGAATGTGTTCCCCATCTGACCTGTAAGGAAAGTATGACTGCTTATTGACTACAATGTAAAACTTTCTTAAACTAGGTATTTTAGACATGTTTCTTTTCATCAGTATTATCATGGCTAAACAATGAATACAAAAGCCCCAAGGGGACTTGCAATAGGGAATCCTCTTCTGATAACCAATTTCTACCAAGAGATCATAAACACTATAGAATTGACTTCTTTCACATATGTCATGTTTGCCCTCACTTTATGCAGGAAATGGAGCAAAAGGGAAGAGAGTTAATGAGTGGCAAAGAATTAAGCATCCATCTGCATTTAGCTCATCCTTCCTTGGACATTTCATTCTAGGAGAAACACTCTATTCAAAATCCTAGGAAACAACAGTGTAATTTATAGGGGAGGGAGAGAGACAGGAGGGAAGTGATGCTAACCAAGAGATATTAAAAAAAAATTAGAAGAGCTTTTACTCCTTTTCCATCTCTGGAAGAAAAGACTGAAGAAGAAGCCAAACTCATTAAAAGTATCTGAATTTAAACCAAGATCTGAGGTCATTCACTGAGGTATACCTGCCATTTCCCATGATGATTACCTTCTCTCTGCCAGGGTAGTTTATCAATACATGCACAACGACTCTATATCGTAAAGCTTCCTTGCATAAAGTTCTATGTTGCAGAAAAGCAAATAACATAAACTACATTTTTTTCAGAGTTCAATTACCTCTTGAATTAGAAAACTAAAGAAATCAAAGACAATTTTCATCAGTGATGAGCAAAAAAAACCAAAACAAAACAGATTAATTCACCCTTCACTAAATTAGAACCCGAAATATTAAAGTGGTAAATTTTAACAAAGGCTTAGTGGTACGGAAATAGTGAGGGGTCACCATTTAATTAAAAAAAAAAAAAAAAAAAGCTGGAGAGATCTCTAGAATAAAACAAAGTTTATTGAACAATCTCTCAAGAAGGGTGTCCCACCCCTGGAGCAGAGAGGAAGCGCCTCCTGTGGGCAGGATCAGCACCTTTAATTCCTAAGGCAAAACACCCCCTCCCCCCACTGACCCTCATCCTCATTGGCTGAGAGTCTTACATTCTAAAGAAGAGATCTATCTGAGAAATTCAACTTGGCCAATAAGTACTTAGTTGCCCATCTTTGACTGAAAAAGGGACGAAATGGTGTCATGGGAGGATAGCAGGAAGGGAACTCAATTATGCCCTTGAATCAATGCTCAGAGTCCTTCAGGCCTACTCAAACTCTGAAATAGATGAAGCCTTACTCGATTTTCACAACTGTCTTGAAAGATCTCACCTCATCTCATTCTGGCTGAAGCTATTTCAACCTTTAACTATTTCTTCACACTGCTTGCCAAGGAGCATAGCTGTTTGGGAAGATATTTGGTACAGGAAGACTTGCACCAGTATTCATACTTGCAAAAGAGTACTTATTTACAGCTTAAAAAAAATTAAAGAATTTCCCCTAGTTTACAAATCATAGTCATACAAAAATGGAACATTTTCAAATTATTGCCATTATTTTTAAAGGATCTGCCACATCCTAATTCCTGGAATTATCTAAATGATTTATTAGTGAGAAGATCAAATTATCCTGCATCAATTGGGAGGGTTGGTGGGAAACAGCATTTGTGGAGGAAAATGAGCAGAGCCTACAAGCTGCATGTCTGCTGTATATATTTATTGTTTTAGGACAAAGTAAACTTCCTTCTCTTAACTAGTCAATGATTTTGGAGTATCTCATTTCATCCACCCCTAAGAATCAAATCTGAACTAAAACTGCCCTCAATTGTCACTAAAACGTTCACAGGCTTCACATTCTAACTCTGCTACTTACTTTTATTGTTGTTGAGTAGTTTCAGTGATGTCTAACATTTCTGTGACCCTATTTTGCGTTCTCTTGGTGAAAATATTAGAATGGTTTACCATTTCCTTCCCCAATTCATTTTACAGATGAGGAAACTGAGGCAAGTACAGGCTTAAGTGACTTGCTCAGAGTCATACAGCTAGTAAGTATGTGTCTGTCTGAGGCCAGATTTGAATCTAGGAAAATGAGTCATCCTAACTTCAGGCTTGGTACCACATAGCTACCCCAATCTCCCCACTTATTACAGGGTGACCCTGGAAAAGTCACTCTCCCTTTCTAGAGATGTTTTCTCCCATATAAAAGATTAGAAAAGAAAGAAACATTGAATTATCTACTATGTTTCAGGCACTGTGCTCAGTACTTTACAAAATGACAAGTCTAAATGCAACAATTTAAAGCAACATGTTTCACTTTCTTGCCCTTTTCAAAAATTCTTACCGAAATTCTGACCCAAACAATGATTCAACAACAACTTCAAGTTCTCTCACTTTAACTCACTGAAGACAGAAGGGTAAACTTACTAATCTTCAGGAGTTCAAGACCCTATTAATCTTTTTTTTTTTTTTTCTGTTCTTCACTGTATTTTAGAAATAGCAGATGCAAAATGGAAGTTTAATAGTGCTCTTGTCCCTGGTAGCTATCATAAGACAACTCTTTCTGGGTATTTACATTATTGACTTTCTTAACTGGAACTTGACAGGCTTAATCAATAATGCTTAATAAAAAAAAAAAAAAAAAAAAAAAAAAAGGAGGGGGGGCAGCTAAGTGGCGCAGTGGATAGAGCACCAGCCCTGAATTCAGGAGGACCTGAGTTCAAATGTGCCTTCAGACACAACACTTCCTAGCTGGGTGACCCTGGGCAAGTCACTTAACCTCAGCCTAAAAAAAAAAAAAAAAAAAAAAAAAAAAAAAGAGGAAGTTCTAGGAGATATTTGGATAGTTAGAAATCTCTCTTCATTTTTAAATCATGCCTCAAACACAGTTTCTCATCTCCATTTGTAACTTATTCATTTCCTTCTTGAGTCCAAATGGCTGGTCCAGTCTTCTTTGATTCTCCTTACATATTTCTCATAAATTGTATCTATTCCTTATCCACTGTATCTCAACTCCACCAAGGACACTGACCATTTGGTCCCAGATGTGTGACTACTTCCTGGAGGTTATCCTGAGGGGGTGAGGGTTGTCCATTCTAATGCTAAAAGTTCACATGGTCCCACTAATACACTTCCTGCTGTGATTATCAGTTGATAGCAATTAGTTATCCAGACTTAATTAGTTTTTAGCTAATTTCCAAGTTTCTTACAACAATATCCTATATCCTTATATGAATCTCCAAGAGTTGGTAATAGATGTCAGGTATGACAAGTCATATCCTGGATCCTTACTCTTGGAAGAAAATATACCACCTGCTCATGTCAAGTCAATACAAGATCTCTCAGCAGGGAGATGCCAACATCCACAATTTGTCTCCTTTTCCTTTGATTAATACTAGATGACCACTGTCATGGCAGAGCATGCAGAGATCATTTTGTTGAACACAATCAGGTGCTTTTTCTTTAGAAGATATAGTTCTATTCTCTCTGAGAAATTACTAGAAATATTTTTTAAAGAACTAATAATTTAGTGATTCTTTTTATTTTCATACTCTGGGACATAATTTTTCATCCTCTAACTTCCTAACATTGTTTAGCACCTATCCTAGACTCTTTCAAATTTTTTTTTTCTGCTTTATAGTCCTTGGAAGCACCTTTCTTTTTATTATTATGTCATGGGATACACTATATTCTTCTTGATATGCAACAGTAGAAAATTGAACATTACATAACCTCTACAAATTACTGTCACATTCCCATAATCTTCCATATTTATTGAAATTGAATTTCTGAGGGCTATTACTGTTACTCCACGAGGATTTTTTTCTTTTTTTTAAGCCACGCTTCTATTTCTTTTTCTTTTCTTTTCTGTTTTTTTTTCTTTTTTCTTTTTTTTTTCTTTCTTTCTTTCTTCCTTTTTTTTTTTTTTTTTTTTTTTTTTTTTTTTTGAAATGGGACTATTTTTTAAGAGGCAACATGGCATGCTTTATATAGACTCTTGGACTTGTGTTCAAATCCCACCTTGGCTGTAAACTTGATATGTGGCCATAGGCAAATGACCTCTCTGCATTTCAATTTCTTCATTAGTAAAATGTATACACCCTACTTACCTCACAGGCTTATTGTGGGGACTAAATGAGATGATGTAATAATAATAATAATAATAGCAACCTACTAAAGAAATGTTTATTTAATCTGCAATCAGAAGATTCTTACCAAAGCTTATGGAAGGAACAACTATTCCCAAAATGAAATTATTTGGCAGATTTTTTTTCTGAAGCAATCTAACTTCCACCTACTTCCTTTTTATCTCTTCTTTCCTTTCATTGAGTAATCCAACAAGAATTTATAAAGCCCCCATTCTGTTCAAACTGCAATTTTTTGTCACTAAAGCTATGACAAAAACAAAATCAACTTTGTCCTCAAGGACCTTACAGTCTACTAGAGAATACAAAATACAAGTCCTGTATGTAAATATGAGACAATTGGAAGAAAGCCAACAGTCATAGGGGGGGAATAGCTTCTAAACTGAAGGGTAAGGATGCCCTGGTACAAAAAGTATATCCCAGGCATGGGAAATGGGATCAGAGTCCAGATGGGAGGAAGAGTAAGTAGACCTACTTTTGGTGGGAATACTGGGTGTATTGAAGAGTATATGAAGCAAATATGGAAAAGGCAAAGTAGGATCAGATTGGGCACGGTTTTATATGCCAAGACTAATAAGTTTTTACTTTACATTCTTTCAGTTATGAAGTAACATAAACCAGCTCTTTAGAAAAATTATTTTGAAAGCAATGTACAGAACATACCATATATAGGAGAAGCACAAAACATAGAAACAAAGTTAGGATGTTTCCTCAATATCCAGGTAATAGTTAATAAGGGACTGAATGAGCTAGGGCAGAACAGCATCACAGACAGACAGAGTGGTTGGGAAAACAACAGTATTGTGAAGTCAAAATGGGCAAGAAGGGCACTGGGGTAGCATAGGAGAGGAAAAAATAAAACTCCTAGATTATTCCATCTAGGAGATTGAGAGGATGGCAGTACCTTCAACAGAAACAAGGAAAGGAAGAACAGGTTTGGACAGGAATGTAAAGAAATTCATTTCAGACACATTGAGTTTAAAAGGCTAAGAGGACATCAAGAGGATGATACCCATTGGGCAAGTTTTTAAAGAAGCTTAGACTTTAAGAGAGGAACTTGGGCAAAGACTTGCACCTTTGTCCCGCTCCTCATTTTTGTCCCGTTTTTAAACTGCAGTGAATGGGAACTGTGTCCCTCAGGTCTACCTATGTTATCTGGATATACCATAGTTAAGACAACCGGGAAGGAGGATGTTCACTATTTTCCCCTCACTGTATGAACAAAGATTATTAAATGAGACATTATTATCCCTAATATAATATTTAGGCGGCGAGAGCTTTCCTTTACTGCCTGAGTTCTTATTGATCAGGCAGTTAGTCTTATTCAATTATTCTATCATAATCAATATTTTAGATGTATAGACACGAATATTTGGCTAAATCTTATCAGATTTGATTCATATTTTTTTAATAATATCAGAAGATAGTTCTATTTTACTCTATTTAAATGAACATGGTTGTCTTTAGTTTTCTATCATAACTCCATCATCATACTTCTGCTGGAAATTACAGGAACACAGATCAGAGAATGGTAAATTAGCAGTATCCTTGACTGAGATACACATAAAGAATCAAAGTGAGAGTGACCACAGACTCACTGAATGTTAGAGCTGGAAGAACTTAGCACACTATTTGATCCAAATCAGAACTCTCATAATATAGATAAGAAATCTGAGGTATTGAGAGCTGAAGTGACTTTAACTAAATTCAATGATCGTGTGGGCCATATATTAGGCACAGGGAAGCTATAAAGATAAAAATTTTACTCTTTAGTAACTTATATTCCATTGGTCAGTGGGTATACAACAAGTATGTTAGAGTTGTCTGATTATTTCAATAAAATGTACTGCTATACCACAACCATATTTAAAGTCCTGTGAACAATCATTCTATTTATACAACACTAACAGTTTCATATACTATCTTCTATGATTTTGGAGAACATTCTGTCAATATTTGTGAATATCTGTTATGAGAATAACACTATTTCCATTATCTACTCACTCAATGGTAATTTATAAAATTAAAAATTACTTTAAATGTTTGTTATAATTATTATCATTAACTATTTCTCCTCACCTCACTTAAATAAACGTTATATACAAGTAGATTTTAATTTAAAAGTAAAGCATCCAAACATAAGTAAAGGAAAAGGAAGCTAAGGTTTTGTCTTAAGGGAACTGAATCAATAAATATGAATTGACTATATTGTAGAATATTTTCCATGTTTTCTCTTTTGAATTGAAGGAATAGTTTCATAACATCAAAGATGGATTGGAGAAAGACTGCACGATATATTTGGGCATGTTTTTTCTTCAGTTTTCTAGATTAAAAAAGTCTAAAGTAATCTGTTACCAGTATTAAAACACTGAAATTATGCTCAGAAATATATCAGCAACCTGGAGTTGCCCAAATTGGTCTCCCTAAAGTACTCCTTCAACAATGCCTCTCTCCTCTCTCCACCCCTCAATTCTTATACAGTTACAGATCCACCCTTTCAGAGGAGATACACTTTTTGTTGATACTTATATTTCATATTAGATTGAAGTGATCATATATACTATAGAACTTTTTACTTAATTCAAAGAAAGGAGTCTGAATATCCCAGGAGTCAGTAGATTATAGATTTTAATTTCTCCAGTCTTCACAATTCAAATAAAAAAAAAATCTTCCCCTTCTCTGATTCTTTCAATTAACTTTTTTTTTTTTTAAATATATCAGATCTCTTACTTTAGAATTGAACACACACACACACAGACACACACACACACACACACACACACAGAGTGGTATGACTCTTAAGGTTATCTGTCTGTAGACAGATGTTTTTAGACAAAACTAAAAATTTAGAGATAGAAGCTATAACCAGGTTATTGTTGTTGTTAATTTTTAACTAATTACTATTTTAGGATTTACTTAGCCAGAGCTAAAGTCAAAATATAACCTTTGTGAGATTCCTGGATTATCTAGAATCATCCTTGGGAAAAGAATACTTTAGATGACATTGAAAATAAGAATCTATTTCCTTGGATTTGTTTCAGAGTTGATTGAGTTGGAAATTGTTACAAACGGGCCACAGAATCGAGTAAATAATTTTTCTATTAAGTAGTAATATTAACTTAAATTTATGTGTCCCTTCGGTAGCATAAGACACTTGTACATTCATGGTTTCATTTTATATTTACAGCTGAGTTGTGAGCATTATTATCTCCATTTACTTGCTCAATCAGTAATAAAAGTAACAAGGTTTTTCTGAAGTCAGATTCTTTATTTTTCCCCACTACCTGCCAAAGATGAAAACCAACATTTCTATTATAAAAGACTAAGTTCATTCTAGTTCTAAAGATATGATGAAAACGCCTATGAAAAAAATTTTGTAAGCTTTAATCTTATAAACTAAAAATTCAGACAGGCCTTGGGGTTGGACCAGTGATTGCATTGCTATAGGAAACCCAAAGGAAACCCTTGGCTGGCTCTACAATGAAGATCTGTATTTTCTTTGAATTTCATCACTTAGCACTTAAATCTCATCACATTATAATATAAATAACATACTGTCTGCATAAATATCTTGGGAAAATTCACTAAGACAACAGTAATGCTTGCAAAAACACAAAACAAAACAAAGCTCTATATGCCATGTGTATCGCTTCTACACTAAACTATGGTATCACACTAATTCCACTGAATTCTTACTTAAAATCATGTAAAAAGTCAGTACAGAAGATAAGGAAATACTACTCAAAAAAAAAAAAAAAACTGATGCCAGATTTTCACATTTTCTTAAGCTTAGTGTATAATTATGTAAAAACCAAATAAACTGAACAAAAAATTAAACATAATTCATTCTCACCTCATGGTATTTTTAAACACATTAGTTGACATGAATCATATGCATAGTGGTTTAGAGTTGAAACTGTTTTAGGAGCAAATTTCTAATTCTACAAATGCATGCATAAAAATTCAATATATTATTTTAAAAACTGAATAAAGCAAAGTATGACCACTCTTTGTTGTTCTTACTTAAACTTAATTGTAAGCTCCTAGTGGGGAGAGACTGTGTCTTTAATTTTTTTATCCTACACAATACCTAACACATAGTAGATGACTGATAAATGTTTTTTGAATGAAGGGACACAAAATCTCTTTCTTGACTGTATTTACTCCCCACTTCAATGTAAAGGCTTAATGAACTAATAATCTTGATGAATCTGTTTTCTTCTGTTGGACATAATTTAATATGTATTCTGAAAATTCTAAAAGGCTTGGTCCTATAAAGGACCTACTCATAAAATGAGAACCATTCCATTCCTAATTTCTTACTTTTCTTCTCTTTTTTTCTTTAAAGATTCATTCTCCTAAATATTGCTGAGCTGGAGAATTTCAAAATAGAATAAAGCAGTTAAACTGATCCATATTTTTATTCTCTTTTCACTCTCAAACCCTCCGTCTTAACCCCAATTATTAAATTTAGGATAAAAAGGGAGGAATACTCTTTTGAATAGCATGTGCTATCAAATTCCTTCATTTCCACCCCTCCCCAGTTTTCCCTCTAGATTTATTTGTAAATCTGGCTACTGCCACATCTAAAGTCCTACAGTCTGATTCCTGACTTCAGTTATGTTAGTCCTTCCCTGCTGAAGAACAACCTCTTGGATCACTGATTATTCAATGGTTAATAGGCCTGACCTGTGCAATATTATTTATCTGGCTACATTCCTATCTCTAAATTCTCTATTTTGAATGAATACCCATTTTGGGACATGAAGTCTGCTATATAATGAAATGCAAACAATGAAAAGACTAAATCAGTTTACAAAAAATCTATTTGTCAAACATTGTGGAGATGCTCCCAATTTAGTCTGGGCAGTTCACCCAGCTCTTGATAAGGGAGTTAAAAACCAAGCAGTGTCACTGAATGAAAATAAAGGCATCTACACCAGGGATGCATTGTTCTTGACAAAGTCTTTGCTTTAAGTGTAGCTAATTAAGTGCTTCTGCATATATGTGCTTGTGCATGTCTGTACACACACTGGCAAAATCTTGTATTGCTTAGGAATTTTCTTATAAGGGACTGCACAGTAAGAGGAAAAAAGCATTAAGATCTTGCCAAGCACAGCCCCTTATGGCACATTAGCATTTCTATGCACTTTCATAAGCCTGACAATAAAGCAAATGGGGCTGCCTTATCTCTGGACCACAGAGATTTCTAAACCATACAAAGGAACAAGCTTAATATTCAACATTCAAAATGCTTCCCAGTAGACACTAATACATTGTTAGTGGAGCTGTGAAAGTGTCTGGCAATCCGGAATTATGCTCAAAAAGTTATCAAACTGTGCATACCCTTTGATCCAGCATTGCTGCTATTGAGCTTATATCCCAAAGAAATGCTAAAGAGGGGAAAGGGACCTGTATGAGCCAAAATGTTTGTGGCCGCCCTTTTTGGAGTGGCTAGAAACTGGAAGATGAATGGTTGTCCATCAATTGGAGAATGGTTGGTTAAATTATGGCATATGAAGGTTATGGAATATAATTGCTCTGTAAGAAATGACCAGTAGGATGAATTCAGAAAGGTTTGGAAAGACTTACATGAACTGATGCTGAGTGAAATGAACAGAACCAGAAGATCGCTGTACACTTCAACAACAATGCTGTATGAAGATATATTCTGATGGAAGTGGATATCTTCAACATAAAGAAGATCCAACTTACTTCCAGCTGATCAATGATGGACAGAAACAACTACACCCAGAGAAGGAACACTGAGAAGTGAATGTAAATTGTTAGCACTACTGTCTATCTACCCAGGTTACTTATACCTTAAGAATCCAATACTTAACATGCAACAAGAAAATTGTATTTACACACATATATTGTATATAGGTTATATTGTAACACATGTAAAATGTATGGGATTCCCTGTCATCTAGGGGAGGGAGTAAAGGGAGGGAAATTTTGGAAAAATGAATACAAGGGATAATGTTATAAAAAAATTACTCATGCCTATATACTGTCAAAAAAATTTCATAATTATAAAATTAAAAAAAAAATGCTTCCCAGTAGAGCAATCCCACCACCAAGCATCATTTATGATATAAAACATGATAAACAATTGTCCATTAGGATGTCTGAAGGTTCAGGTTAAGGACAAGAAAAAATTACCAGAACTTCAAAGGAACTGACATTTTATTCCTTCCCTATAATAATATGCAAAGCTCTTGAGGATATCTTAGAGTTTCTTTGGCAAGGTTTTTTGGTAAGGTTATGGTTTAGAGAGTTTAGAGAATAAAATGCCCATTGGTTAAACTGAGTTTTTAAAATCCAATATACTTTAGTAACTCTAGTAGGAAACTACTAGAAATGTAATTGTGCTACCACTAAAGTCCTGAAATTTGAACTTTGGAGGGCAGTTAACAGGAAATGCAATTTTACTTATTGCTACATGCAAATCTAGAAAAAGAAAATGTTACCTTCTAAAAACAATATTATCTGGAATCCATAGTTTCAAAGAGCTAGAACTGACCATCTAAGGATTTTAGCCTATCTGCCTCCCTGAATCCTCTCCTTTATTTTACATGGGAGGCTAAGTGATTTGGATACAGAAGTGATTTTATCAAGGTCACACAGGTAGGTATTTGAATCCAGATCCTGACTCCAAACCCAGAATTCCTTCTACTATACTATAGCATCTTAAGCTGGAATATTTCCCAAATCTTTCAAGCCTAGACCAAAATTCAGAAAGAAAAAAATTAAATGGTTACCAATGTTTCTTGCTTGATTGTGCATATATACTAGAACTAAATGTGAAAAATCGTTAAAATGTATTTACACTGCCCTCTCGTTTTGGACCTGCCAAGACAACAAAATCCCTACTATTACAACCTCAAAAGGAGATTCTCTCTTAAAGAAAAGGTATTAAATGGAAAATACAACATTTACCAAATACGGATTTGAATTACTACTTATTGATTTTCAAATTCAAACAAATATTGCTCCAGAGTCAAATCCTTTCTATGCCAGGTCACAAATGGATAGTATTCATAATTTTAAAAGAATTTTAATCTCACAAAATACAGCTACCCTCTAAGGTATATAAAAGAGACGTCCCCATTTTAAGTAGAATTTGTGAGTTTTCACATTTAAGAATCTGAACCAAAGTTACTGTTACTGGAACAATATGTCCACTATGGTCCTTTCCAATATCTCTAGTTTGATCCAATCCTATATAAAATTAAGGGACTTTGCTGAAGATCATAAAGTTAAGTAAATGGCAGGTCACTTACCTTATCAGGTGATTAGAAAGCAAATTAAACCTCTTAATACAATAAGGTATCCTTAAAATGAAACCATCAGTCCCTGAAGCTTTTAACAGCATAACTATGTCAGCTTTGGGAACAAAAGGATAAATGCAAAAACAATTGATGACTTTGTCAGATGTAAAGATATGGAAGACAGTAGCCTAGATCCTGTTTCTTAGCAAGTTTCAACTATTACCATTTTGGTCTACTCAGTTCCTACCAGAGGGAACGGGTATCATCCATCAGGCTTTGAGCAAAGTCATAAAGATTACTCATAAGCTATTAATGGCTAATCAGAGATAGTCCAATATGTTAAGTGACATATTAGGACCCTAAAAAAGATAGTATTCTTTAAAATATTTTAGTATTTGGTTTTAAAATTTTTTATTTCAAATTCTCTCCTTTACTTTCTCTGTACCAAAGACAGTAAACAACTTGATACAGTTCATATAAGAAGATAGCATTTTTTTTAAGCACATGTCATAAGAACATTTAGCAACTTGAATCTTGAGAAGATTCAGCATTAATTAGGGCCCAAATTACAACAGATTATACACAGGAAAGTTATTTATATAGGAAAATATAAACTATATTGACATCTTTATGTCTTTAGGGGAATTTAATCAGGGAGATGCTGTAAACTTTTTCACAAGTTTTTTTGAGTTGTCCATAACAGCCCCAAGACTTTAAACATATAGATTTGAATATATATAGCAATTTTTTCTCACAGAAGTGAATTAAAGCATGTTGATAATTCCTTACCCCTTCTTTAAGTCCAAGTCATCTGAAAATGGTATAAATATAGAGTTAATCTCTCTCATATTTCTAATCACTCTTAGATTGATCCAATCTCTGATACTAGTTAAAATTAATCACTACCCTCTACCACTAGCCATTTTTTTTAAGTAAGGGATGAGAAGCTCCAGGTTACAATGATGATTTTAAGGGAAAGTTGGGTCAAGTACTGAAAAATGTGGAATTTTTAAAAGAAATAGATAAATTTGAATTCTAAGTTATATGCTCCTCCATTTGTTCAACACTTTAGCAGTCATTCTGGTACGAAGAATAGCCACAGACACATGGAAAGCGTCAAAAAGAAGACAGTTTCTGTCCTCATGGAATAAAGTTGGTGAGTTCTTTGTGAAATAATTCAAAATAAAGGTAAACTGAGGCTTCCAAATCATCTAATCAAGAAATGCTTATTAGAGACTTGTGCAGGAAAGAACCATCTACATCCAGAAAGACAACCGAATGTGGATCAAAGCATAATATTTTCATGTTGTTGTTATGGTCTGATTCTTCTTGTGCATTATGACAAATATGGAAATGTTTAGAAGAATTGCATATGCTTAACCTATATTGGATTGCTTGCTGTCTAAGGGAGGGGGTCTCTTCTAGAAAAGGAGGAAGAAAATTTTGGAATACAAGGTTTTGCAAAGGTGAATGCCTAAATACATCTTAGTATGTATTTTGAAAAATAAAAAGCTATTATTAAAAAAGGGGGGGAGAAAAGAAAGACATCTTCTACATGAGTAAAATATATCTGTGCATAGTTATGATAGCTTACATGAATTCAGTAGTACTTTGATCATTTTGACTTCCCTAGGGAGACTTCCCACACATGAAAAATAATAAAGAACTGACTGTTTTCTACCCAAAAAGCTCTTAATAAAAACATGTTAAGTGAAGGAATGAAATCAGGTGAGACATACACAGAAAAGTTGCTCATATAGGACGTATAAAGATTATTTGCTCATCTTACCATTTTTTGTTTCTGGCAAAACATGCTGTTACCTATGAGTACTTTCTTTTTGGTTATAAATGTGTCCCATCTTCCATCTGTTTTTTTTTAGCAATATTTCTGGCCTACTGCTACTGTAGCTACTTCAGCCTTCATGATGTCATTTGACTTGGACTTCTTTCTCCATGTGAGATCAGGAATATAAACTTTTCTGTTTCTTTGTCCAGATTTTAATTTGGGTGCTATCTTCTTAGTAAAAGCCTACATTTCTGCTCTAATTACCAGAGCTGCCAGAATATGCTTTGCAATTGTCATAGAGTCTGCAATTCTTCATGAAACTATCTTTTCAGAAATCTAAGGACTTACCACTGAGTCTCAACTTCCCTTTTGTGACCTGTATCTATGTGAACATTTTAGTTCAGTTCCTTAGAAATTTTTGAATATTAAAAATTAACAACCTCATTGGTTTCCCATATTATCCCATAATTTGGAAGTCCTAAATTCTCAATTTGGAATACCATTGTCATTCTGCCTCAACTTTATCTCAGTGTTTTGTTCTAAAATCTAGGACTTATTTCCTAGCACATAAACAAAGGAAAGTTTAGTTTTGGCTTGCTATTGACAATAAAATTCTGTGGGTTATTGATACTTAATGTTAGTATTCCTATAGTCGAGGCTGTGTAAATACACATTTTAATAAGAGAATAATCTCAGAATGATTAAAATTTACATCTCAATAACAAGCACTAATTCCATAACAACAAAAATCACATTTACAGATAAATGGTGCCAAATAAGATGGCAAATTCTGGCATTAACGGCTTTTGCACACACAAAATCTCTCCCTACTCTAATCTTTAAAATTTTCTAAAGTTGTTCATCTTCACAATAGCTCTTATTCTTCTGAAGGAACATAAATAAACCTTAGCCTCATTAAAAGTAGATCAAAATTTACTCATTTTTTGAAAGTGCAATACAAATGTCAGATTATCTTTTTTTTTTTGGGGGGGGGGGCTGGGATTAAGTGACTTGCCCAGGGTCACACAGCTAGGAAGTGTTAAATGTCTGAGACCAGATTTGAACTCGGGTCCTCCATGTCGGATCATCTTTACTAAAAAAGGACATTAATAGGGGTAGCTAGGTGATGCAGTGGATGGAGCACCAGCCCTTAAATTAAGAGGACCCGAGTTCAAATCTGGTCTCAGACACTTAACACTTCCTAGGTGTGTGAGCCTGGGCAAGTCACTTAACCCCACCTGCCTCAGGGGGAAAAATTTTCATTAGTACTGAAAGCTTAATATTTATCTTGTAGTACAGATTTTCACTTGGCTTTTGTCTTTAATACAGGCCAAAGAGTTTTGGATTCCTTGATGTAACCATGTTCTACAAAATCCTTGGTCAGAACCCTAATATTACAAAAGTATTGCTTCTGATATTCCTTCACTGAAGAAGTAAAACAAAAGGGATTGCAGAATGATGAAAGGGATTATGAACCTAAAATTTGGCAGGGAAATCTAATTTGGAAAAATGTATATAACATGAAACAAAACTGACAAATGTTTATAGGGTTTCTCATCTTAACATAAAGTTACGTTCGTTCTCTTCTCCCTCCCCCTAAATTATTCATTATGAAAACCCTACCTATGAAATTAAAAACCCTATATCTATTAAATTCATTTCCTCCAGTAAAGACCTACTACAATGAGTCATCATATGGAAGTGAGCTCACACTTTCAAAGGCTCTGCCAGTGAAATGCAAGTTCCACAAGGTCCTAATAAACTAAAAAGACTGACTGTTGAAGTATAGGGTAGGGCAACAGAGTTCCTCCCAACTAAACTAAGAGATCTTTTTTACACTGAATATCCTACCAGACGATGAATCTCTTAGTAGCAACAACTGAGGAAGACTGAAACAGCCATCATATGTCAGAGGAGAAAGGAGCCACACTGATCATTCAGTTCTTTACTGTAAAAATAAGTGAACGGAGGGCAAAAAATATTTGTCCAAAGTCACACAGATAAATAGAGAAACCAAAACCACAATCCAGGCTTTTTGACTTAGTCCAACATAATTTCAATTATCTCACTTTGCATCTCATGGTTTAAATTATAATTAGATTATAAATAATGGCAAGATAGTGTTATTTGTGTTCCTCTATGAACTATAGGGCCATCTCTGATCATAACATTAGAATGAAATATAATGGTGTATCTTAAATCACAAATCTAAATTAGGCACCTGTATATTCTGAAAACAAGATTCAATTCCTCTCTCCCTTCTAGCTTTAATTTCCACAAAACACATAATTATTCATGCTTAGATGATGCTGATAAAATTATCCAAGAAAGATACAACTGAACATAGGCTTATTATTAAAACAGAGTGATTTTGTTTATATAGATTCTCCTTGACAAAACTTGGGGGATAGGCTGTTATAAGAACAGGACAGCATTAGAAGCTGTCAAATGGGCTGGGTAACTCTTTTCTTTAACCTGGGAATTTGCAGCCTGAATTAAGCCCTGCTTATAAGTGGGCTGGACAAATTCCTCTAACAAGCGCCCTGCTTCAAGTATTGTTTCCTGATGCACATGACTAAGACATTGATGGGTATGAAAGTTTTCAATTCTGGAATTAAGAAAGGATGTCTTTTCTTGTTAGGTCCCAGTTGATTTCCAATGTGATATGAGAAATTACGTAGCAAAGTAATAAGGAAAATACAACAATCAGAAAATGCTGTAGCAAATAGCTGTTGCTACTAATTATGATAACCGCTTTATTATCTTTGTACTTTATTGAAGTATTTCTTATCCAAGTAACCCGATTCTCCCATTCTCCCTCCTCCCCCACCCCCATACTTCCTCCACCAAATCTATTGCCCAAGACTGTCAATTTTAACTCCACTTCTTTTCCTGGACATTCCCCCTTCTCTCCTGTAACATCGAGACCATCCCAGTGAGGCTCTCTTCTCTTCATGGTTGGCATGTTGCAATAGCTTGCTGATTCTTCTCCCTCCCGCAATATCTCCCTATTCTAATCCATTCTCTCCTCAGCTGTCAAAGCAATTCTGCTAAAATATAGGTCTATGTTACCTCTACCCACACCAATACACTTCACTGATTTTCTTATTGCCTCCAAGATAAAATATAAAATCTTATTTGCATTCAAATATGTTATATTTCAATTAAATACAATATTCATTATAAAGTGTATATTATTATAAATGGCATATTTATTATAAAAGTATAATATAAATAAAGATAATGAAAGGCCAATTTTCCTATAGTTTATACCCCAACCCCACCTGCCCTGTGAGAAATGACAATGACCTCTTTGTGCCTTGAACATGAGTACATTCAGTGGGTTTCCCCATGCCTGAAATCCTCTCCCTCTTCATCTCTACCTCTTGGCTTGCCTGGTTTCTTTCAATCTCCCCTCCTACAAGAAATCTTCCCCATTTTCTCATAATTCTACTGCAGTCCTTTTATTTATTATTTCCAACTTATCATCTATGTAGTTGTTTGTACATAGTTACTTGCACGTTAATTTTTGCCCTTCTTTTTATCCCCAGAAGTTAACACAGCACCTGGCACACAGGAGGCATTTGATAAACATTTACTGACATCAAGGCAAACATAGAACTGAATTGTAACGTGCTTGAATTGTGAGGGTCTGTCTGCTCAATTATAATCCTTCTCTGGGAGGAGATCTGCAAAATCTTTTCCTCTGTGCGCAGGTTTCTTGGGAGCTCTGAATCTCCTCCAACTCTTGTCCTTTCTCAAATCAGACTGGTCTCCTTTCAGCCTGCCTGGCGTCAAGACTTTATCTCAGAGTTGATTCTCTCAGACACAATGCTGCCCTTCTTTTATCCTCCCAGACAATGGGCGTGGGATAATGCAAGGGCTTCTGGGAAACATTACTTCAACCAATAACCTTGCTCCTCCTAGAGTTCCTAAGGTGTAAACTCCCTTTAAAGGTCTGAACCAAAGGTCTGAGCCAGAGAATTGTCAAGTCAACCTGAATTTAACCTTGTCACAGTCCAGACAACCTGAGTTCTCACCTGGTAATCCTAACACTGAACCATAGTCATAGTTGGTGATTATATTCTGCAAATAGCACTAGATTTGGTATTTGAAAAACTAGATTCAAATTTGCAATCTGTTGATCACCACTGTGTGATCCTGGGCAAGTCCTTTAACCTTTCCTACTCAGTTTCCTCATCTTTAAGATGAAGGCATTGAACTAAATGTCCTCTGAAGTCCCTTGTGACTCAATCTGTATCATCTATGATGGGAAGAAGAGGTAAGCTGTTCAAAGGACAAGAGCTGAAGATAACAGGACTGTCCATCTGTGTGCTGCCATGATAACCCCCACATAAAGTCATGAGATCATGGCTCTCTGGCATGCTGGGCAAAGTCTCTGTCTCACAGAATGAGAGGGAAAGGAGAGGCCCCTCTTTGTATTATTGGAGAGAATCCAAACATCAATAAAATGAGGGATCTCTCAAAAATACATAGGAATGACTGACTGAACTAGGCACTGGAGAAACAGAAATGAAATGAGACACAACCCCAGCACTTAAGAGGCTCACAGTCTAATAGGGAAGGTAGAGGGTAGTGAAGAAAGAATTAGAAAGACACAATTTAGATACCAAAGTCATGGTGAATCTTTCTTTGTTATTGCTGAAAGAAGAAAACAGAAACAGATAAGAAAGGAAGCTGGGAATTAGGAGATCTAAGAAAAAGATTTAGTTTCAGATATAATCTAGCCTTGGAATCCTAGGGAAGGTCCTTATTTTTGTACTTTGGTCTCTTCTCTGAAATGATAAGCACTTATAGGACTTATAGGATCACAGATTTAGACTTGGAAGGGAACTCTCAAGTCATGTAATCCCACACAGCACGTTAGTATTACAAATGAGAAAAAAGAGACACCTAGACATAAAGAGACTTATCTAACAAATGAAACCCAGGGCTCTTGACACCAAGTTCAGGCATGATTCCACAGTTAAACCTACATGGATTTCCCTTCCAGTTCCTTGACTGCAGGATATAAATAATTATTTAAGAACAGAAAAGGTTTTGAAGAGGGCTTCTTCAGCCAACTTTTCATAAGCGATCTCATTCTTCTAGTATGTTATGTTGAGGTTAGTGACCCAGAGCATGGCACGGCTGGAAAGGATGCAATTTATTAAAGAGCCGATCAGCAAGAGAAGAAAGTGGGCCACACAAACAGGAAATAATCATAAAACATGGCAGATGATTGTGGTACACTGGGATGCACTGCATACCCTTGCAGGCAAAGACAGTGCCAAACAATGACCCCTCCAATTATTTCTATGCTTATTTTTCCCTCACCCTTCAGTTGACTATTTCAGGAACAGGAAAGCACCCTCTGAAGTCAAATCTCTCATCCATCCCTTTTAAATCTTTTAGGCATACTCACTTTATTCTGATCGACTTTGTTTCTGGCAGAACAGAGAACAAATCGGCAGGCATAGAAGAATCCAGCAATTCCTTTATAGGGTGCTTACAGACATAGGTACTATATTCTCTCCCCTCCCGTTCCCCACCCCCAAACATTTCATAAGGTTCAATTACCCATCCCCTGTGGCAAGCTGCTAGTTAGCATCTGATGCCATCATGGGCACCAGGACAAATCAAATCCTGTTGACCACTGCTCCTCACTTGTGTGTGTGTCTCTCAGGTTCCACAAGTCTATACCGATGGCACCTGTTAAAGCTGCTTCAACTAAGCTGTTCTGCATTTGTCTGGCTGGATTTGGACTTCCTGGATCCCTGACTGAATACAACAAAGCGATTAGAAAAACCAGTGTTTGCCAACAAGCACAGTGGTGAGTACACTGTGTGTTGGTATGCAAGAACAACTCACAGTCATATATTGCTTTAAAATTAACAAATACTTGCATTATGATGCCCTTTTTAATGTTGAGGAAACTAAGATCCATAAAGGTAACTGAATTCATCAATTTTAGTGACACACAGGGGCAGTTAGGTGGTGCAGTGGATACAACACCAGCCTTGAATTCAGGAGGACCCGTGTTCAAATCTGGCCTCAGACACTTAACACTTCCTAGCTGTGTGACCCTGGGCAAGTCACTTAACCCCAGCCTCAAAAAAATTTTTTTTAGTGACACACAATCAAAAATTACTAAGTTTCTCATATTGAACTGGAACTCAAGTCTTCCTGACTCCAAATCAAGTGTTCTATCTACAATGTCATCTAGTGGCCACAAATATTATCTTTTATTATCTTCACCACAAAATTGTAAAATGTGTGCTGTTATACCCATTTTACAGATAAGGTCGAGGCAGACAACTTCTAAGTGTCAGAGGCTCAATTTGAACTTGGTTCTTGTGGAAATCTCTATCCACTGTGAAACCTTGCTTGGTTCCTGTCTTTTCTTCACCTTCCCTCCTTCCCCTCTTCCCCTCTCCACTGCTGAAATGAACTGAGCCATTATTCTTTAAAAATAATTTATGCTTCCTGAGGTCTCAAAAGCAAGGAGGAAGTTCAATTCAATCCCCCTCTGACTAATCCTTATTATGATTCACTTTGGGAAAAGAATTTGCCACTTGAGGAAACAGCTAATTTGGTGGCAGAAATCAAAATCTCATTCCTGACATTGCTGTCAGTACTACCCATGGCCAACAACTACAGGGAAGGGAAGAAAAGAGAACAGTCCTTATTCATGTCTCTAACAGTATCCTTTACTTGTGTCAGTTTTTAGATGTATTACAGGTACTCCTACTGTTAACTGCCATCAACAACAGCCCTAGGTCCTTTCTTAACTTTCATATGACTAACTACTTTGCCAAATACAGCTATATTTTAATCTATATGCCTTTAAAGGAAAAGGGCCAGATGTAACATACCAAAGCAAAACTGACACCTTCATGTACCACAGATTGACTATTAGAATACACCTGCAGTGTTCTGTTAAACATCGCCGTCATGTGACCAAAGAACAGTGCTATTCACATTTTGGGGCATTTCTAAAATGTTTGCTTTACCTCACCAAATAGTAACAAATTAAAACACATAAGATTTATAATTATGGCACTTATTCATGCTGTAGATGGGGGTAATGAAATACTTTATAGAAAGCTATTAAGAAGCAACATAGATGCTACTTTTTCTGTTTCTCCCATATAATTAATAACATCATAAATGCCATCCATAAGACACTAATATTAAAAGGGCTGAACCTTCTATAAATATAGTCCATTGACTGAATTGGCAACTATAAATTTTAAGAAGCGATAAGAAAAAAATGTATCTGGTTAACTACAATGTATCAAGGAGATACAGAAAATTTACCTGGTTAACTACAATGTATCAAGAAAACTTTAACTGTATTTCCAACTTTATGTCATTAATTTTGGTTAAAATTAAATCAAGTTTACCCAATAACTGCAGGAGTTAGAGGTCGACTTTCTTAAAATGTCACATTTCTTTCTAAGATTCTTCCATCTGACAAATTATAAAATCTTTCAACCTTCTCCATTCTCAAATTACCGAGACAGGATCTAGGTTTTATTTTAAAAGTGGTTTTCCATTGCCTTTAAGTATCACATTCAATTAAACAGAAAATCAAATAAAAATACATTCAGCACTGAGAACAGTGACTCTCTAGCCTTTTGATAAAATGGCAGGAAGAGAGAAGAAAAGTGCAGGCCACAAAAATACTGCATTTTATTACCAAGTTTTGGTTGTCATTTTCTTCAAGCAGTCTAGCCTCCCATCAAAACACAAACATGGACCATATGTGTAATATGTTACCAGCATCACAGGATAAAGTTACTGCATATTCCAGATAAGGTAGCAACGATTTGTACAAATTATTCAGTCTAAAGCAGTCTCTATTCTGATTATATTAGAGGTCCTTGTAATCAGCTAAGAAATAAAAAGACTTCTGCAAGAAGGTAAAACAAGTTTTAGTAACAATCTTTACCAGTAAAACTTAAAACAAAAAAGGACTTAAAGTGTGTATAAAAATCACCTCTTTAATAATTCTTGATCTATATATGATATTAGTAATTTTTTAAAAATGCTCTTATATTTTTATTGAAAAGCAATATGTTACAGAAAGACAAAAATGTGGGATTTTCAATATAAGGAACTGAGTTCAAATCCAGATTCTGCTTTGTGGGTGACTTCCAGCAAAGTATTTATAATATGTCTGGATTTCAGTCTCCTAATCTGCAAAATGAGCAGGTTCGATCATATGATTTGAAGTGCTTTTCAGCTTTAAATCTAGGAAATTATGAATCTAAAAATTATCATTAAAATGTATATTAAATTGTACTGTGATGAAGCATAAAGAGCATGGGCTTCAACCCAGGAAACCTTTGTTGAAATACTTAATCGCCATGTGACCACAGTCAAATCATTTAACTATCCTTTAGGTATAAGACTTTCCTTCTAGTATCTCCATTCCTAAGTGGAATGAAGATATTAATTCCTAAATGTATATAATAATAATAGCATTACCGACCTTGTGGAGATTTTTTAAAGGAAAGTGCTATGTACGTTTTAAATTGTCTTACAAAATGTGAAGTTATGAAAACAGTTCCAGTGAATTTTAAATGAAACACATCCCAAATGCAGTTCTTCTATTTAGCAATTTCATTCTCGGTGCTTGTATCACCAGGTCTGGTTGACTGTCTGACATGTAGAAGGTGCCTAATAAAATACCTGTTGTCAACTGACAATTAGATATTTGTAATTATATTATATGAAATCAAGCTTTCCTAGACTACAACTACAAATAGATTTAAAAAATAAACAAATCTTTACATCCATATTATTCAAGCCTACCTTATTCATTTCGTTAAAATTCTTCTATTAAAATATTTTATCTGTGTACCTTTTCTTCCCATTTTCTGGATATTATGTACCAATTGTGTAAGAAAGAGGAAAAAACAGCCAACATATATACATATACATACTATATATATATATATATATATCATAAAAATTGGACTCTTGTTTGTATTTATTTTTCACAAAAATGTTCTTCACACAGCATATATTTAACAAGTTCAATATTGCATTTGTAAAACTAAAATTAAAAAACCTCAATTAAATTTGTACCTAAGATCAAAAGGGAGAGAAAAAAGGAAGCACAAATTCTACAAATATATATTATAAAACCAAGTAGTTTGCCCCTCGTGTGAAATAGTAAAAAATTCTTGGATCACAAAGGGCACATAGTTCTTAAAAGAAATATTTTATTTCTCCTAAATTAATGTTTAAAAACATTACATTTCATCAGCTTCATTTATGTTAAAAAAGTCTCCAAAGATTCCCCTCCTGTAACTAGTCATATTTTATGTGCAAAGAAGAATGAGAGCTATGTAAATCTAGATAAAACTCATTGATTGGCTTGTAATCTTCACAATGATCTATACATTTACTCATTTACTTTTAGTCTTTTATAACGGAAATTTTGGTTTCATCTTTGTTCTACGGAATCCACTTGCAACTGGCAACCATTATTTGTGCATCCCAGCTCTAAATCAGAGTTTCCTTGACTGAGCCCTGTGCAAGGAGACAAATGTTCTCCTGGTGACAAGCTTATAGGCCCAGCCAGTTGGGACCAAAAGCTCTCACACTCTCCAGATCAAGGGCTTAAAGCCCCAATGGGAGCTTATTAATATGAAGGAGGGCTTTTCATATACAGTCCCACTGGGCCAGGCGACCTCTAGATTGGAAGAGTTTCCGCCAATCAGAGGGGAGGAGAACCCAGGCAGCACAGATTGAGGAGGGGCAGGCAGGTAGAGAGGGTGGAGATAGAGAAAGGGGACTCCAAACATGGGCAGATAAGGGAGGGGTGGAGGGAAGAGAGATTTAAATGCTACAAATATTTTCTGAGAGGCTACAAAGGAATAATTTATTTAACTTAACTTAATTAACTTAACTCTTTAAGTACTGGAAGGTTGGTGTTTTTTTTTTTTTTTAAACCTAAAGTACATTTTGCCTGCTACCTTGAAAAAGAGGAACATGCCAGACTCACAGTTAATTTGGGGAAGAATTCTACAGAAGGTAGAGAAATAAATTTATGATGCATTGTCTATATTCCATTACATTTTTGCCTCATTGTTCAGTCTTCTACTTTCTCATTCACTTCTTATAGCTCTTTATTTTTTTCAATTTGTAGAGGCCATTTCAAATTTAATATCCTGAGATGCTTAATAACTTTTTAAAACTATACTTGTTTATTTTAAGTAGCAATGATTGCATAAGTAGGATGGTCTAAACAACTAAAACAAAAGAATTAATTCATTACTGAATTTTAGTTGCATATAATTTATATACCTATCACTTCCTCTTCTCTTTCTAAACATGCTCAATGCACACTTTCACAAAATAAAAATAAGTAACTAAGGAATCAATCATTTTCCCACTTGCTGAGAGTATTGCAAGAAGAAGTGATCATAGTACTTTAAACAACTTTAACTAGATAAGGATTGCACTGTGGAAAGTTGTATTAAAATTTCAAATGTAAATATTTTTAATTTCTCTTTCCCTCCCAAAATATGCTTACCATCAGAGGGGGAAACAGAAGTACAGATATGATTTTGACACCAGTGCTTATTTCATGTCATACGTATGTGCATATGTATTTGCATACCTGGCACATTTCAAAATTAAGTAGGACCCTAGCCCCACCAAAATATCATCTTTTGGAACTCAGACACCTGGCCTCTCATAAAGACAAGTTAATGAATGAAGCAGTTTAAAATGTAAGATCATAAAAGTAGATTAAGAAAACTAAAAGAATAAATTGCTCCATGTTACATGCACACATACACAAACACATTCTGAACACACATTTTTACCCTATTAGGCCATCACGTCTTTTCCACCAACCATCTTTGATCCAGGCAAGGAGCTCCCTCCACTGCAATCCCTGCTCCTTGAATGACCAGAAGTATTATATTGGATTTCATACAGTAGTGTTTTCCTCCCCCTGGGGCTAAAGTGTCTCCTATATGAGTCAAGGACCTAAGATTCAAGATCTACTGTCTTGAATTCAGTTTAACCAATTTAAATTTTAAAACACAATCTATTGCACTAAACTTCTGGGACAGCTTCCAGGTCATTTCATAAAGAAACACAGTTAAGTCATCCCAAGAATCTTTCCTATTCATAAAGATTTCCCCATGATAGGGGGGTACAGAGGTAGAAAAGGTGAAGATATGGATCTGTTAAGACAGATTGGGGTGGTTGTATAGAGAACAACAGATTTATTTTTTAATTAATCTAACAAAAAACCATGATAGACATATCAACATTCAGGTAGTCAAATCTACACATTATAAAACCCAAGAAAGCAGGAATAATGGATCAAATAAAAGAAGCTTTCTTGAATGTCTCTCAAAGAAAACTAATGAGCTAAGTTTATATCAGACCATCAGACTGTGCATATTATTATCCCTATGTAAATCGTTCAACATCTTCATCTTTAAACAAGCCAGTAACTCCTGAATTTCTAAACAACCTTATTCTTAAACCACAGGTCGGTCAGTGTGTAAATAAAGAAAAGTGGAATGTATTTATATGGAGAGAAACTTACTTTTTACTTGCAGGGACTGGGGGAATATGTGGGAGTGTACTTGTTCTTTAAAATGTTAAAAAGAAGGAAACTTTTTTTTTCGTTTTTTTTTATTTTAATAATTATACATTATTTTTTGACAGTATATATGCATGAGTAATTTTTTATAACATTATCCCTTGTATTCATTGTTCCAGATGTTGCCCTCACTCCCTCTACTCCCTCCCCTAGATGACAGGCAATACCATACAACAGACCTAAGAGGAGATCAAATCTCTATTTCTTTTCAAAGCATAAATTGTTTACTCAATCATGACTATGTTATTATTGTCCAAAATTATTTTATTTTTTTTCTGAGTCTGGTGTTAAGTGACTTGCCCAGGGTCACACAGCTAGGAAGTGTTAAGTGTCTGGGACCAGATTTGAACTCTGGTCCTCCTTATTATCCAAAATTAGGAAAATCCAATACTGCTTTGATATTTTTCCCTTCCTGTTCCCAAATCTGGGAACATTTGGAACAGACAATTAAGAAAAACAATTTTTGTGGTACATATCTAATATTCACATACCAAATACACTAAATTCCTCATCTGGTAATACTTAAAATAGTTTTTAAAAAAGTTCTTCATTAATTTCCCTTAATTGGTAGTAAAGTTTTAAATCTTAATAACTGGGAGGGAAAAAGAGAGGAAAGATGCTTTGTTTGTTTCTTTTTTTCCTCTCCTTTGGGACTTGAACACAAGAAAAAACTGAAGTACAAATATTCCTCCAATGAATATATCAATAATGTTTACTGCAATGACATAATTACGTGTTAGTATATAATGACTAAAAGCAAGGTGGGATAGAGTGGGAGTGGGAGAAGGCACATCATGCTTAAATAAATTTGCCTGCCTGAGGACAATCCTATGAATTTTTTTAAATCTATATTCTGACCGACTGCCCAAGAAAATCTGTGTGTGTGTGTGTGTGTGTGTGTGTGTGTGTGTGCATGCATGTGTGTGTACGTATGTTTCACAAAGAGGGGAAAGGAAGAAAGAATGAAGAGGATTCCAACACATAAGCCTATCTTCTATCAGTCTTAAAACATCTCCTTTCAACTTTTCTTTGCTTCTGAATTTCAATCATTAATGCTCTTGTTCTTATTAACTGTTTCTAGCATGAGTTGATCAAAAGGAAATGATTTAATGTTTGAAGGCTAAATTTCTTCACACATTGTCAAAAGACATGAGTTTGCTGTCACATTTACTAATAATATTGCACAATAATGCAATCCACTACAATACCAGTGGAATTGAAAGCAGGGAAAATTTACACAGAATACTTTCTCACTGCATATTAAATCCTTATGCAACTTTCCCAAGGATACCAACTAGAATAAAGTAAAACGTGAACACTTCCATGTATTAATCCTCCTTGTGATAAATGAAAGAGGTGAGTATAAATGGCAAGGGAGAAATTATATCAGTTTTCTTGCATATTTCCATCCATACCTTCTGACTTTTTCTTCCCTTTATTAGTTATGTTTTTAGTTACTGACTACCACTTTTGCTGATTAGAATCTCTCATGGCCTGCCCAAATTCTCCCACTTTTAAGAAAAATTTCCAAATTTAATAGATTACTGAATCTAGTAGAAATACATATTTCTTTTTAGTATGGAACAAAGATCGAGTAAGACATATTTTCCAAGTTGAGAAAGGCAGAGGTATAGTAGGAAAGGAAAAAAAATAATAATTTGAAAAGCCAGAATGAGTAATGGGTAATATTAATTGTATCTATGCTTTAATGCCAAGATGTCTTTCTCTTTTTTCTTTGTCCTCATGTTCACTGATTAAGCAGCCACATCACACTGAACTAGCAGGTAGCATTGCCTTGGGAATCTTTTCCACCTATACTCACTGCCTAGACTATTACCTACAAGGGTTATACAGGAATGTGTTCCCCATCTGACCTGTAAGGAAAGTATGTCTGCTTATTGACTACAATGTAAAACTTTCTTAAACCAGGTATTTTAGACATGTTTCTTTTCATCAGTATTATCATGGCTAAACAATGAAAACAAAAGCCCCAAGGGGACTTGCCATAGGGAATCCTCTTCTGATAACCATTTTCTACCAAGAGATCATAAACACTATAGAACTGACTTCTTTCCCATATGTAATGTTTGCCCTCACTTTATGCAGGAAATGAAGCAAAGTGAAAGAGAATTAAGCATCCATCTGCATTTAGCTCATCCTTCCTTGGACATTTCATTCTAAGAGAAACTCTCTATTCAAAATCCTAGGAAAAAACAGTGTAATTTATAGGGGAGGGGGAGAGACAGGAGGGAAGTGATGCTAACCCAAGAGATATTAAAAAAAATTAGAAGAGCTTTTACTCCTTTTCCATCTCTGGAAGAAAAGACTGAAGAAGAAGCCAAAGCTCATTAAAAGTATCTGAATTTAAACCAAGATCTGAGGTTATTCACTGAGGTATACCTGCCATTTCCCAGGATGATTACCTTCTCTCTGCCAGGGTCTTTAACCCATTTGTAGTTTATCAATACATGCACAACGACTCTATATCGTAAAGCTTCCTTGCATAAAGTTCTATGTTGCAGAAAAGCAAATAACATAAACTACATTTTTTTTCAGAGTTCAATTACCTCTTGAATTAGAAAACTAAAGAAATCAAAGACAATTTTCATCAGTGATGAGCAAAAAAAACCAAAACAAAACAGATTAATTCACCCTTCACTAAATTAGAACCCGAAATATTAAAGTGGTAAATTTTAACAAAGGCTTATGTGGTACGGAAATAGTGAGGGGTCACCATTTAATTAAAAAAAAGCTGGAGAGATCTCTAAAATAAAGCAAAGTTTATTGAACTCTCTCTCAAGAAGGGCGTCCCACCTCTGGAGCAGAGAGGAAGCGCCTCCTGTGGACAGGATCAGCACCTTTAATTCCTAAGGCAAAACACCCCCTCCCACCACTGACCCTCATCCTCATTGGCTGAGAGTCTTACATTCTAAAGAAGAGATCTATCTGAGAAATTCAACTTGGCCAATAAGTACTTAGTTGCCCATATTTGACTGAAATAGGGAGGAAATGGTGTCATGGGAGGATAGCAGGAAGGGAACTCAATTATGCCCTTGAATCAATGCTCAGAGTACTTCAGGCCTACTCAAACTCTGAAATAGATGAAGCCTTACTCAATTTTCACAACTGTCTTGAAAGAGCTCACCTCATCTCATTCTGGCTGAAGCTATTTCAACCTTTAACTATTTCTTCACACTGCTTGCCAAGGAGCATAGCTGTTTGGGAAGATATTTGGTACAGGAAGACTTGCATCAGTATTCATACTTGCAAAAGAGTACTTATTTACAGCTTAAAAAAAAATTAAAGAATTTCCCCTAATTTACAAATCATAGTCATACAAAAATGGAACATTTTCAAATTATTGCCATTATTTTTAAAGGATCTGCCACATCCTAATTCCTGGAATTATCTAAATGATTTATTAGTGAGAATATCAATTAATCCTGCATCAATTGGGAGGGTTGGTGGGAAACAGCATTTGTGGAAGAAAATGAACAGAGCCTACAAGCTGCATGTCTGCTGTATATATTTATTGTTTTAGGGCAAAGTAAACTTCCTTCTGTTAACTAGTCAATGATTTTGGAGTATCTCATTTCATCCCCCCCTAAGAATCAAATGTGAACTAAAACTGTCCTCAATTGTCACTAAAACGTTCACAGGCTTCACATTCTAGCTCTGCTACTTACTTTTATTGTTGTGGAGTAGTTTCAGTGATGTCTAATTTTTCTGTGACCCTATTTGGGGTTCTCTTGGTGAAAACATTAGAATGGTTTACCATTTCCTTCCCCAACTCATTTTACAGATGAGGAAACTGAGGCAAGTACAGGCTTAAGTGACTTGCTCAGAGTCATACAGCTAGTAAGTATGTGTCTGAGGCCAGATTTGAATCCAGGAAAATGAGTCATCCTAACTTCAGGCTTGGTACCACATAGCTACCCCAATCTCCCCACTTATTACACTCTCCCTTTCTGGAGATGTTTTCTCCCATATAAAAGATTAGAAAAGAAAGAAACATTGAAGTATCTACTATGTTTCAGGCACTGTGCTCAGTACTTTACAAAATGACAACTCTAAATGCTACAATTTAAAGCAACATGTTTCACTTTCTTGCCCTTTTCAAAAATTCTTACCGAAATTCTGACCCAAACAATGATTCAACAACAACTTCAAGTTCTGTCACTTTAACTCACTGAAGACAGAAGGGTAAACTTACTAATCTTCAGGAGTTCAAGACCCTATTAATCTTTTTTTTTTTTTTTTCTGTTCTTCACTGTATTTTAGAAATAGCAGATGCAAAATGGAAGTTTAGTAGCGCTGTTGTCCCTGGTAGCTATCATAAGACAACTCTTTCTGGGTATTTACATTATTGACTTTATTAACTGGAACTTGACAGGCTTAATCTTAAGTGCTTAAAAAAAAGGGGTGGGGGCAGCTAGGTGGCGCAGTGGATAGAGCACCAGCCCTGAATTCAGGAGGACCTGAGTTCAAATGTGCCCTCAGACACAACACTTCCTAGCTGGATGACCCTGGGCAAGTCACTTAACCTCAGCCTCAAAAAAAAAAAAAAAAAAAGGAAGTTCTAGGAGATATTTGGATAGTTAGAAATCTGTCTTCATTTTTAAAATCATGCCTCAAACCCAGTTTCTCAAATGCATTTGTAACTTATTCATTTCCTTCTTGAGTCCAAATGGCTGGTCCAGTCATCTTTGATTCTCCTTACATATTTCTCATAAACTGTATCTATTCCTTATCTATTGTATCTCAACTCCATCAAGGACACTGAGCATTTGGTCCCAGATGTGTGACTACTTTCCTGGAGGTTATCCTGAGGGGGTGAGGGTTATCCATTCTAATGCTAAAAGTTCACTAGGTCCCACTAATACACTTCCTGACATGATTAGCAGTTAATAGCAATTAGTTATCCAGACTTAATTAGTTTTTAGTTAATTTCCAAGTTTCTTACAACAGTATCCTATATCCTTATATGAATCACCAAGAATTGGTAGTAGTTGTCCCATATGACAAGTCATATCCTGGATCCTTATTCCTGGAAGAAAATATACCACCTGCTCATGTCAAGTCAATACATGGTCTACTCAAACTCTCTCAGCAGGGAGATGCCAATTTTTCTCCTTTTCCTTTGATTAATACTAGATGACCACTGTCATGGCAAAGCATGCAGAGATCATTTTGTTGAACACAATCAGGTGCTTTTTCTTTAGAAGGTATAGTTATATTCTCTCTGAAAAATTACTAGAAATATTTTTAAAAGAACTAATAATTTAGTGATTCTTTTTATTTTCATACTCTGGGACATAATTTTTCATCCTCTAACTTCCTAACATTGTTTAAGACCTACCCTAGACCCTTTCAATTTTTTTTCCTGCTTTATAGTACTTGGAAGCACCTTTCTTTTTATTATTATGTCATGGGATACACTATATTCTTCTTGATATGCAACAGTAGAAAACTGAACATTACATAACCTCTACACATTGCTCTCACATTCTCATAATCTTCCATATTAGTTGAAAATGAATTTCTGAGGGCTATTACTATTAAGCCACGAGGAATTTTTTTCTTTTTTTTAAGCCAAGCTTCTATTTCTTTTTCTTTTCTTTCTTTCTTTCTTTCTTTCTTTCTTTCTTTCTTTCTTTCTTTCTTTCTTTCTTTCTTTCTTTCTTTCTTTCTTTCTTTCTTTCTTTCTTTCTTTCTTTCTTTCTTTCTTTCTTTCTTTCTTTCTTTCTTTCTTTCTTTCTTTCTTTCTTTCTCTTTCCTTTCTTTCTTTCTGTCTTTCTCTCTCTCTTTCTTTCTTTCTTTCTTTCTTTCTTTTTTTTTTTTTTTTTTTTTTTTTTTTGAAATGGGACTATTTTTTAAGAGGCATAATGGCATACTTTATATAGACTCCTGGACTTGTGCTCAAATCCCACCTTGGCTGTAAACTTGATATGTGGCCATAGGCAAATGACCTCTCTGCATTTCAGTTTCCTCATTAGTAAAATGTATACACCCTACTTACCTCACAGGCTTATTCTGGGGACTAAATGAGATGATGTAATTATAATAATAATAATAATAGCAACCTACTAAAGAAATGTTTATTTAATCTGCAATCAGAAGATTCTTACCAAAGCTTATGGAAGGAACAACTATTCCCAAAATGAAATTATTTGGCAGATTTTTTTTCTGAAGCAATCTAACTTCCACCTACTTCCTTTTTATCTCTTCTTTCCTTTCATTGAGTAATCCAACAAGAATTTATAAAGCCCCCATTCTGTTCAAACTGCAATTTTTTGTCACTAAAGCTATGATAAAAACAAAATCAACTTTGTCCTCAAAGACCTTACAGTCTACTAGAGAATACAAAATACAAGTCCTGTATGTAAATATGAGACAATTGGAAGAAAGCCAACACTCATAGGGGGGAATGGCTTCTAAACTGAAGGGTAAGGATGCCCTGGTATAAAAAGTAGATCCCAGGCATGGGAAATGGGATCAGAGTCCAGATGGGAGGAAGAGTAAGTAGACCTACTTTTGGTGAGAATACTGGGCGCATTGAAGAGTATATGAAGCAAATATGGAAGAGGCAAAGTAGGATCAGATTGGGCACAGTTTTAAATGCCAAGACTGATAAGTTCTTACTTTACATTCTTTCAGTTATGAAGTAACATCAACCAGCTCTTTAGAAAAATTATTTTGAAAGCAATGTAGAGAATATACCATAGATAGGAGAAGCACAAAACAAAGTTAGGATGTTTCCTCAAGATCCAGGTAATAGTTAATAAGGGACTGAATGAGCTAGGGCAGAACAGCATCACAGACAGACAGAGTGGTTGGGAAAACAACAGTATTGTGAGGTCAAAATGGGCAAGAAGGGCACTGGGAGTAGCATAGGAGAGGAAAAAATAAAACTCCTAGATTATCCCATCTAGGAGATTGAGAGGATGGCAGTTCCTTCAACAGAAACAAGGAAAGGAAGAACAGGTTTGGACAGGAATGTAAAGAAATTCATTTTGGACACAATGAGTTTAAAAGGCTCTTAAGAGGACATCAAGAGGATGATACCCATTGGGCAAGTTTTTTTTTTTTTTCTTTAAAATTTTTTTTATTATATATATATATATATTTTATAATATTATCCCTTGTATTCATTTTTCCAAATTACCCCCCCTCCCTTATTCCCTCCCCCCGACGACAGGCAATACCATACATTTTACATGTGTTACAATATAGTCTAAGTACAATACATGTGTGTGAATATCATTTTCTTGTTGCACAATAAACATTAGAATCCGAAGGTACATGCAACCTGGGCAGACAGATATTAGTGCTACATTGGGCAAGTTTTTAAGGAAGCTTAGACTTTAAGAGAGGAACTCAGGCAAAGACTTGCACCTTTGCCCTGCTCCTCATTTTTGTCCCGTCTTTAAACTGCAGTGAATGGGAACTGTGTCCCTCAGGTCTACCTATGTTATCTGGATATACCATAGTTAAGACAACCAGGAAGGAGGATGTTCACTATTTTCCCTCATTGTATTAACAAAGATTATTAAACGAGACATTATTATCCCTAATATAATATTTATGTGGCGACAGATTTCCATTACTGCCTGAGTTCTTATTGATCAGGCAGTTAGTCCTATTCAATTGTTCTATCATAATCAACATTTTAGATGTATAGACACGAATATTTGGCTAAATCTAATCAGATTTGATTCATATATTTTTTAATAATTTGAGAAGTTAGTTCTATTTTACTCTATTTAAATGAACATGATTGTCTTTAGTTTTCTATCATAACTCCATCATCATATATTCTGCTGGAAACTACAGGAACACAGATCAGAGAATGGTAAATTAGCAGTATCCTTGACTGAGATACACATAAAGAATCAAAGTGAGAGTGACCACAGACTCACTGAATGTTAGAGCTGGAAGAACTTAGCACACTACTTGATCCAAATCAAAACTCTCATAATATACATAAGAAATCTGAGGTATTGAGAGCTGAAGTGACTTTAACTAAATTCAATGATCATGTGGGCCATATATTAGGCACAGGGAAGCTATAAAGGTAAAAATTTTACTCTTTAGTAACTTATATTCCACTGGTCAGTGGGTATACAACAAGTATGTTAGAGTTGTCTGATTATTTCAATAAAATGTACTGCTATAGCACAACCATATTTAAAGTCCTGTGAACAATCATTCTATTTATACAACACCAACAGTTTCATACATTATCTTCTATGATTTTGGAGAACATTCTGTCAATATTTGTGAATATCTGTTATGAGAATAACACTATTTCCATTATCTACTCACTTAATGGTAATTTATAAAATTAAAAATTACTTTAAATGTTTGTTATAATTATTATCATTAACTATTTCTCCTCACCTCACTTAAATAAACGTTATATACAAGTAGATTTTAATTTAAAAGTAAAGCATCCAAACATAAGTAAAGGAAAAGGAAGGCTAAGGTTTTGTCTTAAGGGTACTGAATCAATAAATATGAATTGACTATATTGTAGAATATTTTCCATGTTTTCTCTTTTGAATTGAAGGAATAGTTTCATAACATCAAAGATGGATTGGAGAAAGACTGCACAATATATTTGGGCATGTTTTTTCTTCAGTTTTCTAGATTAAAAAAGTCTAAAGTAATCTGTTACCAGTATTAAAACACTGAAATTATGCTCAGAAATATATCAGCAATCTGGAGTTGCCCAAATTGGTCTCCCTAAAGTACTCCTTCAACAACGCCTCTTTCCTCACTCCCCCCTCCCCCTCAATCCTTGTATAGATACACATCTACCCTTTCAGAGGAGATACACTTTTTGTTGATACTTAGATTTCATTGTAGATTGAAGTGATCATATATACTATAGAACTTTTTACTTAATTTAAAGAAAGGAGTCTGAATATCCCAGGAGTCAGTAGATTATAGATTTTCATTTCTCCAGTCTTCACAATTCAAATAAAAAAAATCTTCCCCTTCTCTAATTCTTTCAATTAACTTTTTTCTTTTTTTAACATATCAGATCTCTTACTTTAGAATTGAACACACACACACACAGAATGGTATGACTCTTAAGGTTATCTGTCTGTAGTTTTATTTTTTTTTTAGACAAAACTAAAATTTTAGAGATATAAGCTATAACCAGGTTGTCGTTGTTGTTAATTTTTAAGTAATTACTATGTTAGGATTTATTTAGCCAGAGCTAAAGTCAAAATATAACCTTTGTGAGATTCCTGGATTATCTAGAATCATCCTTGGGAAAAGAATACGTTAGATGACATTGAAAATAAGAATCTATTTCCTTGGATTTGTTTCAGAGTTGATTGAGTTGGAAATTGTTACAAGCAGGCCACAGAATAGAGTAAATAATTTTTCTATTAATTAGTAATATTAACTTAAATTTATGTGTCCCTTGGGTGGCATAAGACACTTGTACATTCATGGTTTCATTTTATATTTACAGCTGAGATGTGAGTACTATTAATCTCCATTTACTTGCTCAATCAGTAATAAAAGTAATAAGGTTTTTCTGAAGTCAGATTCTTTATTTTTCCCCACTACCTGCCAAAGATGAAAACCAAAATTTCTATTATAAAAGACTAAGTTCATTCTAGTTCTAAAGATATGATGAAAACGCCTATGAAATAAACTTTGCAAGTTTTAATCTTATAAACTAAAAATTCTGACAGGGCTTGGGGTTGGACCAGTGATTGCATTGCTATAGGAAACCCAAAGGAAACCCTTGGCTGGCTCTACAATGAATGACCAGAAGTATTGTATTGGACTTCATACAGTAGTGTTTTCCTTCCTCTAGGGCCAAAGTGTCACCTCTACAAGTCAAGGACCTAAAATTACTCCTACTGTCTTGAATTCAGTTTAACCAATTTAAATTTTAAAACACAATCTATTGCACTAAACTTCTGGGACAGGTTCCAGGTCATTTCATAAAGAAACTCAATTAAGTCATCCCAAGAATCTTTCCTATTCATAAAGATTTCCCCACGATAGGGGGGTAGAGAGGTAGAAAAGGTGAAGAAATGGATCTGTTAAGACAGACTGGGGTGATTGTATAGAGAACAACAGTTTTATTTTTTAATTAATCTAACAAAAAAACATGATAGACATATCAACATTCAAGTAATCAAATCTACACATTATAAAACAGAAATAATAGAAAAAAGCAGAAATAATGGACTCAAATAAAAGAAGCTTTCTTCACTATCTCTCAAAGAACATTAATGAGTTAAGTCTATATCAGACCATCAGACTGTGCATATCATTATTCCTATGTAAATCTTTCAACATCTTCATCTTTAAACAAGCCAGTAACTCCTGAATTTCTCAACAACCTTATTCTTATAAACCACAGCTAACCCACAGGTCACAAGATAAAGAAGATACTTCCTCCAATTGATAAATGGTCAAAGGATATGAACAGACAATTCTCAGATAATGAAATAGAAACTATATCCACTCATATGAAAGAGTTCCAAATCACTACTGATCAGAGAAATGCAAATTAAGACAACTCTGAGATATCACTACACACCTGTCAGATTGGCTAAGATGACAAGAACAAATAATGATGAATGCTGGAGGGGATGTGGGAAAACTGGGACACTAATACATTGTTGGTGGAGTTGTGAAAGAATCCAGCCATTTTGGAGAGCAATCTGGAACTATGCCCCAAAAGTTATCAAACTGTGCATACCCTTTGATCCAACAGTGCTACTACTGGGCTTATATCCTAAAGAAATACTAAAGAGGGGAAAGGGACCTGTGTGTGCCGAAATGTTTGTGGCAGCTCTTTTATTAGTGGCTAGAAACTTTAAGATGATTGGATGTCCATCCATTGGAGAATGGTTGGGTAAATTATGGTATATGAAGGCTATGGAATATTATTGCTCTGTAAGAAATGACCAGCAGGATGAATTCAGAAAGGCTTGGAGAGACTTGCATGAACTGATGCTGAGTGAAATGAGCATAACCAGAAGATCACTATACACTTCAACAACAATACTGTATGAGGATGTATTCTGATGGAAGTCGATATCTTCAACATAAAGAAGATCCAACTCACTGCCAGTTGATCAATGATGGACAGAAACAACTACACCCAGAGAAGGAACACTGAGAAGTGAATGTAAATTTTTAGCACTACTGTCTATCTACCCAGGTTACTTATACCTTCGGAATCCAATACTTAACTTGCAACAAGAAAATTGGATTTACACACATATATTGTATCTAGGTTATACTGTAACACATGTAAAATGATTGAATTTGTCTGTCATCTAGGGGAGGAGTAGAGGGAGGGAGGGGAAAATCTGGAAAAATGAATACAAGGGATAATGTTATAAAAAAATTACTCATGCATATATACTGTCAAAAAATAATGTGTAATTATTAAATTAATAAAATAAAAAATAAAATAAAATAAGAAAAAAAAAAGAAGATACTTCCTTCATTTTAACATTTTAAAGAACAAGTGCACTCCCACATATTCCCCCAGTCCCTGCAAGTAAAAAGTAAGTTTCTCTCCATATAAATACATACCACTTTTCTTTATTTACACACTGAGATTGTATATTTGAGGCTCTCTGAGTTCTCCCATCAGAATCATATCTTAATTCCTATAACCTTACAAATGAATTCTTATGTTCTCTTTAAAGCTGACCAAAAATTGCTTACTTTTCTTGAATTTTGAAAGGCACTTTGAAAGAATCAAATAAATTCCTGTTTTCAGTTCCCTTCTCAACACTTAAAAGTAACTGGAATTAAAAAAAAAAAGAGTACACAATTCAAATACATGTTTTCCAACTGAATGATTAAAATTAAAATATCCATAATTTTCATGCTACTTTTGAGTCACACTTGAATTTTTATTTCATACGTATCATTTTTCCTTTTTTTTTTCTGTGAAAAGCTAAATATACCTTTAAAACTATAAGGGGCATAATAAATGTTGGCTTTAAGATTGCTGCTTAAGTTGGCTGAGCAGATGTTTCCTCAATTCTGTAATGCTTAGAAAAGTATACTATGTATTTGTTTGACTTATGTTATCTTTTATCTAGCATTGATCAGAGATGATTATTATTATAAAAAGAATTAAGTTGAGCACTAACTAATTTTTTTCTTCTCAAACCCAAACTCTAAAATGTACACTTTTAATTTTCTGTAGAACATCAATCTGCCTCCTGAAAACAGTGCCGATTGTCTTCCTTCATAAGTCAGAATGATGGCAATACATACCTTTATTACCAAAACCTCAACAATCATGGTATTTAAAGGGCTAAAGTTAGAGGAATCAATGATTATTTTTTAACTTTTCAAAGTATACAAATATATTCAAAAGTCATTCTGTCCCTCCATTCTAGACCCGAATTGGGGGATGCAATTAGCTAAGGATTATTAAATTGCTAGCTACAAAGTAAATCACAACTAGCTGCCACACTTCCATTAAAACCCATCAAACCCCTTTCCTAGGTAAGGTTGTTTAAAGGGAAAAAACCCGGTGTGGGAGGAGGTGGGGGGAGTCTGTTACTGTCTAAAATGGCTTAGATAAACTAAAGGAAGGAATTCCATTACTCTGTTTAATTAATACAGGATTATTTTCACTTTCATTTTGTGAAGCTAATAATATGACTGCTGGAATGTCAGTAAAAATTAAATCATAAGCTAGTGTAATACCAAAGAGAAAAATTACTTTAGTTCTAGTGTATTCCCAAAAGAAATCTTGAAATTCTAGACATTTACTCTATTAAAATAGAAAATGCACTTTTTTTTAGTTGCTGCAAGATTTCAAGCATCACTATGGTTATATTTACCAAGTAAGAGTCAACAGTTTGAAATTATAGATTAATAAATGAATTGGTTATATTGTTTCTCGAATGTTAAGCACTATAAGCTAAATGCAAAAAACATTCAAGGTCAAGGTCCCATTTTAGACCTTTTCAGGCAGCTGTGATATTATGATAATCATGCTTAAAATCTTCCTATAGAAAGAGTAAATTAGCCTGTTCTCTTGAAAGGTAATCACCTTTCAACTGAATCTAGTCGAAATACATATTTCTTTTCAGTATGGAACAATATGATAAACAACAAACCTAAGAGGAGATCAAATCTCTACTTCTTTTCAAAGCATAAATTGTTTACTCAATCATGACTATGTTATTATTGTCCAAATTTATTTTATTTTTTTTCTGAGTCTGGTGTTAAGTGACTTGCCCAGGGTCACACAGCTAGGAAGTGTTAAGTGTCTGGGACCAGATTTGAACTCTGGTCCTCCTTATTATCCAAAATTAGGAAAATCCAATACTGCTTTGATATTTTTCCCTTCCTGTTCCCAAATCTGGGAACATTTGGAACAGACAATTAAGAAAAACAATTTTTGTGGTACATATCTAATATTCAGATACCAAATACACTAAATTCCTCATCTGGTAATACTTCAAATAGTTTTTTAAAAAGTTCTTCATTAATTTCCCTTAATTGGTAATAAAGTTTTAAATCTTAATAACTGGGAAGGAAAAAGAGAGGAAAGATGCTTTGTTTGTTTCTTTTTTTCCTCTCCTTTGGGACTTGAACACAAGAAAAAACTGAAGTACAAATATTCCTCCAATGAATATATCAATAATGTTTACTGCAATGACATAATTACTTGTTAGTATATAATGACTAAAAGCAAGGTGGGATAGAGTGGGAGTGGGAGAAGGTCCATCATGCTTAAATAAATTTGCCTGCCTGAGGACAATCCTATGAATTGTTTTTATCTATAATCTGACCGACTGCCCAAGAAAATCTGTGTGTGTGTGTGTGTGTGTGTGTGTGTGTGTGTGTGTATGTGCATGTGTGTGTAGATATGTTTCACAAAGAGGGGAAAGGAAGAGAGAATGAATAGGATTCCAACACATAAGCCTATCTTCTATCAGTCTTAAAACATCTCCTTTCAACTTTTCTTTGCTTCTGAATTTCAATCATTAATGCTCTTGTTCTTATTAACTCTTTCTAGCATGAGTTGATCAAAAGGAAATGATTTAAAGTTTGAAGGCTAAATTTCTTCACACATTGTCAAAAGACATGAGTTTGCTGTCACATTTACTAATAATATTGCACAATAATGCAATCTACTACAATACCAGTGCAATTGAAAGTAGGGAAAATTTACACAGAATACTTTCTCACTGCATATTAAATCCTTATGTAACTTTCCCAAGGATACCAACTAGAATAAAGTAAAGTGTGAATACTTCCATGTATTAATCTTCCTTGTCATAAATGAAAGAGGTGAATATAAATGGCAAGGGAGAAATTTTAGCAGTTTTCTTGCATATTTCCATCCATACCTTCTGATTTTTTTCTTCCCTTTATTAATTATGTTTTTAGTTACTGACTACCACTTTTGCTGATTAGAACCTCTAATGGCCTGCCCAAATTCTCCTACTTTTAAGAAAAAATTCCAAATTTAATAGATTACTGAATCTAGTTGAAATATATATTTCTTTTCAGTATGGAACAAAGATCGAGTAAGACATATTTTCCAAGTTGAGAAAGGTAGAGGTATAGTAGGAAAGAAAAAAATATAATAATTTGAAAAGCCAGAATGAGTAATGGGTAATATTAATTATACCTATGCTTCATTGCCAAGACGTCTTTCTCTTTTTTCTTTGTGCTCATGTTCACTGATGAAGCAGCCACATCATACTGAACTAGCAGGTAGCATTGCCTTGGGAATCTTTTCCACCTATACTCACTGCCTAGACTATTACCTACAAGGGTTATACAGGAATGTGTTCCCCATCTGGCCTGGAAAGAAAAGTATGTCTGCTTATTGACTACAATGTAAAACTTTCTTAAACTAGGTATTTTAGACATGTTTCTTTTCATCAGTATTATCATGGCTAAACAATGAAAACAAAAGCCCCAAGGGGACTTGCCATAGGGAATCCTCTTCTGATAACCAATTTCTACCAAGAGATCATAAACACTATAGAACTGACTTCTTTCCCATATGTCATGTTTGCCCTCACTTTATGCAGGAAATGGAGCAAAGTGGAAGACAGTTAATGAGTGGCAAAGAATTAAGCATCCATCTGCATTTAGCTCATCCTTCCTTGGACATTTCATTCTAGGAGAAACACTCTATTCAAAATCCTAGGAAACAACAGTGTAATTTATAGGGGAGGGAGAGAGACAGGAGGGAAGTGATGCTAACCAAGAGATATTAAAAAAAAATTAGAAGAGCTTTTACTCCTTTTCCATCTCTGGAAGAAAAGACGGAAGAAGAAGCCAAAGCTCATTAAAAGTATCTGAATTTAAACCAAGATCTGAGGTCATTCACTGAGGTATACCTGCCATTTCCCATGATGATTACCTTCTCTCTGCCAGGGTCTTTAACCCATTTGTAGTTTATCAATACATGCACAACGACTCTATATCGTAAAGCTTCCTTGCATAAAGTTCTATGTTGCAGAAAAGCAAATAACATAAACTACATTTTTTTTCAGAGTTCAATTACCTCTTGAATTAGAAAACTAAAGAAATCAAAGACAATTTTCATCAGTGATGAGCAAAAAAAACCAAAACAAAACAGATTAATTCACCCTTCACTAAATTAGAACCCGAAATATTAAAGTGGTAAATTTTAACAAAGGCTTATGTGGTACAGAAATAGTGAGGGGTCACCATTTAATAAAAAAAAAAAAAAAAAGCTGGAGAGATCTCTAGAATAAAGCAAAGTTTATTGAACAATCTCTCAAGAAGGGTGTCCCACCCCTGGAGCAGAGAGGAAGGGCCTCCTGTGAGCAGGATCAGCACCTTTAATTCCTAAGGCAAAACACCCCCTCCCACCACTGACCCTCATCCTCATTGGCTGAGAGTCTTACATTCTAAAGAAGAGATCTATCTGAGAAATTCAACTTGACCAATAAGTACATAGTTGCCCATCTTTGACTGAAATAGGGACGAAATGGTGTCATGGGAGGATAGCAGGAAGGGAACTCAATTATGCCCTTGAATCAATGCTCAGAGTCCTTCAGGCCTACTCAAACTCTGAAGTAGATGAAGCCTTACTCGATTTTCACAACTGTCTTGAAAGATCTCACCTCATCTCATTCAGGCTGAAGCTATTTCAACCTTTAACTATTTCTTCACACTGCTTGCCAAGGAGCATAGCTGTTTGGGAAGATATTTGGTACAGGAAGACTTGCACCAGTATTCACACTTGCAAAAGAGTACTTATTTACGGTTTAAAAAAAAATTAAAGAATTTCCCCTAATTCACAAATCATAGTCATACAAAAATGGAACATTTTCAAATTATTGCCATTATTTTTAAAGGATCTGCCACATCCTAATTCCTGGAATTATCTAAATGATTTATTAGTGAGAAGATCAAATAATCCTGCATCAATTGGGAGGGTTGGTGGGAAACAGCATTTGTGGAAGAAAATGAACAGAGCCTACAAGCTGCATGTCTGCTGTATATATTTATTGTTTTAGGGCAAAGTAAACTTCCTTCTGTTAACTAGTCAATGATTTTGGAGTATCTCATTTCATCCCCCCCTAAGAATCAAATCTGAACTAAAACTGTCCTCAATTGTCACTAAAACGTTCACAGGCTTCACATTCTAGCTCTGCTACTTACTTTTATTGTTGTGGAGTAGTTTCACTGATGTCTAATTTTTCTGTGACCTTATTTGCGGTTCTCTTGGTGAAAACATTAGAATGGTTTACCATTTCTTCCCCAACTCATTTTACAGATGAGGAAACTGAGGCAAGTACAGGCTTAAGTGACTTGCTCAGAGTCATACAGCTAGTAAGTATGTGTCTGAGGCCAGATTTGAATCCAGGAAAATGAATCATCCTAACTTCAGGCTTGATACCACATAGCTCCCCCGATCTCCCCACTTATTAAAAGGTGACCCTGGAAAAGTCACTCTCCCTTTCTAGAGATGTTTTCTCCCATATAAAAGATTAGAAAAGAAAGAAACATCGAAGTATCTACTATGTTTCAGGCACTGTGCTCAGTACTTTACAAAATGACAAGTCTAAATGCTACAATTTAAAGCAACATGTTTCACTTTCTTGCCCTTTTCAAAAATTCTTACCGAAATTCTGACCCAAACAATGATTCAACAACAACTTCAAGTTCTGTCACTTTAACTCACTGAAGACAGAAGGGTAAACTTACTAATCTTCAGGAGTTCAAGACCCTATTAATCTTTTTTTTTTTTTTCTGTTCTTCACTGTATTTTAGAAATAGCAGATGCAAAATGGAAGTTTAGTAGCGCTGTTGTCCCTGGTAGCTATCATAAGACAACTCTTTCTGGGTATTTACATTATTGACTTTCTTAACTGGAACTTGACAGGCTTAATCTTAAGTGCTTAAAAAAAAAGGGGGGGGCAGCTAGGTGGCGCAGTGGATAGAGCACCAGCCCTGAATTCAGGAAGACCTGTGTTCAAATGTGCCCTCAGACACAACACTTCCTAGCTGTGTGACCCTGGGCAAGTCACTTAACCTCAGCCTCAAAAAAAAAAAAAAAAAAAAAAAAAAAAAAAAAAAAGAAGAGGAAGTTCTAGGAGATATTTGGATAGTTAGAAATCTGTCTTCATTTTTAAATCATGCCTCAAACACAGTTTCTCATCTGCATTTGTAACTTATTCATTTCCTTCTTGAGTCCAAATGGCTGGTCCAGTCTTCTTTGACTCTCCTTACATATTTCTCATAAACTGTATCTATTCCTTATCTATTGTATCTCAACTCCATCAAGGACACTGAGCATTTGGTCCCAGATGTGTGACTACTTTCCTGGAGGTTATCCTGAGGGGGTGAGGGTTGTCCATTCTAATGCTAAAAGTTCACATGGTCCCACTAATACACTTCCTGCTGTGATTATCAGTTGATAGCAATTAGTTATCCAGACTTAATTAGTTTTTAGCTAATTTCCAAGTTTCTTACAACAGTATCCTATATCCTTATATGAATCACCAAGAGTTGGTAATAGATGTCAGGTATGACAAGTCATATCCTGGATCCTTACTCTTGGAAGAAAATATACCACCTGCTCATGTCAGTCAATACAAGGTCTACTCAAAATCTCCCAGCAGGGAGATGCCAACAACCCACAATTTGTCTCCTTTTCCTTTGATTAATACTAGATGACCACTGTCATGGCAAAGCATGCAGAGATCATTTTGTTGAACACAATCCAGTGCTTTTTCTTTAGAAGATATAGTTCTACTCTCTCTGAGAAATTACTAGAAATATTTTTAAAGAACTAATAATTTAGTGATTCTTTTTATTTTCATACTCTGGGACATAATTTTTCATCCTCTAACTTCCTAACATTGTTTAGGACCTACCCTAGACCCGTTCAATTTTTTTTTCTCCTTTATAGTCCTTGGAAGCATTATTATTATTATTATTATTATTATTATTATGTCATGGGATACACTATATTCTTCTTGATATGTAACAGTAGAAAATTGAACATTACATAACCTCTACAAATTACTCTCACATTCCCATAATCTTCCATATTTGTTGAAAATGAATTTCTGAGGGCTATTACTATTAAGCCATGAGGATTTTTTTTCTTTTTTTTTTAAGCCAAGCTTCTATTTCTTTTTCTTTTCTCTTTTTTTTCTTTTTTCTTTTTTCTTTTTCTTTCTTTCTTTCTTTCTTTCTTTTTTTTTTTTTTTTTTTTTTTTTGAAATGGGACTATTTTTTAAGAGGCATAATGGCATACTTTATATAGACTCCTGGACTTGTGTTCAAATCCCACCTTAGCTGTAAACTTGATATGTGGCCATAGACAAATGACTTCTCTGCATTTAAGTTTCCTCATTAATAAAATGTATACACCCTACTTACCTCACAGGCTTATTCTGGGGACTAAATGATATGATATGATGTAAGTATTATAATAATAATAATAGCAACCTACTAAAGAAGTGTTTATTTAACATGCCAAATCTTATGGAAGGAACAACTATTCCCAAAACGAAATTATTTGGGAGTTTTTTTTTTTTCTGAAGCAATCTAACTTCCACCTACTTCCTTTTTATCTCTTCTTTCCTTTCTTTGAGTAACCCAACAAGAATTTATAAAGCCCCCATTCTGTTCAAACTGCAATCTTTTGTCACTAAAGCTATGACAAAAACAAAATAAACTTTGTCCTCAAGGACCTTACAGTCTACTAGAGAATACAAAATACAAGTCCTGTAATTAAATATGAGGCAACTGGAAGAAAGCAAACACTCATAGTGTGGGAAAGGCTTCTAAACTGAAGGGTAAGGATGCCCTGGTATAAAAAGTAGATCCCAGGCATGGAAATGGGATCAGAGTCCAGATGGGAGGAAGAGTAAGTAGACCTACTTTTGGTGGAATACTGGGCGCATTGAAGAGTATATGAAGCAAATATGGAAAAGGCAAATTAGGATCAGAGTGGGCACGGTTTTAAATGCCAAGACTGATAAGTTCTTACTTTACATTCTTTCAGTTATGAAGTAACATCAACCAGCTCTTTAGAAAAATTATTTTGAAAGCAATGTAGAGAATATACCATGGATAGGAGAAGCACAAAACATAGAACAAAGTTAGGATGTTTCCTCAAGATCCAGGTAATAGTTAATAAGGGACTGAATGAGCTAGGCAGAACAGCATCACAGACAGACAGAGTGGTTGGGAAAACAACAGTATTGTGAGGTCAAAATGGGCAAGAGGGGCACTGGGGGTAGCATAGGAGAGGAAAAAATAAAACTCCTAGATTGTTGCATCTAGGAGATTGAGAGGATGGCAGTACCTTCAACAGAAACAAGGAAAGGAAGAACAGGTTTGGACAGAAATGTAAAGAATTTCATTGTGGACACATTGAGCTTAAAAGGCTAAGAGGACATCAAGAGGATGATACCCATTGGGCAAGTTTTTAAGGAAGCTTAGACTTTAAGAGAGGAACTCGGGCAAAGACTTGCACCTTTGTCCCGCTCCTCATTTTTGTCCCGTCTTTAAACTGCAGTGAATGGGAACTGTGTCCCTCAGGTCTACCTATGTTATCTGGATATACCATAGTTAAGACAACCGGGAAGGAGGATGTTCACTATTTTCCCTCACTGTATGAACAAAGATTATTAAATGAGACATTATTATCCCTAATGTAATATTTTTGTGGCGAGAGCTTTCCTTTACTGCCTGAGTTCTTATTGATCAGGCAGTTATTCCTATTCAATTATTCTATCATAATCAATATTTTAGATGTATAGACACAAATATTTGGCTAAATCTTATCAGATTTGATTCATATTTTTTTTAATAATTTGAGAAGATAGTTCTATTTTACTCTATTTAAATGAACATGATTGTCTTTAGTTTTCATCATAACTCCATCATCATACATTCTGCTGGAAACTACAGGAACACAGATCAGAGAATGGTAAATTAGCAGTATCCTTGACTGAGATACACATAAAGAATCAAAGTGAGAGTGACCACAGACTCACTGAATGTTAGAGCTGGAAGAACTTAGCACACTATTTGATCCAAATCAAAACTCTCATAATATAGATAAGAAATCTGAGGTATTGAGAGCTGAAGTGACTTTAACTAAATTCAATGAACATATGTGCCATATATTAGGCACAGGGAAGCTATAAAGGTAAAAATTTTACTCTTTAGTAACTTATATTCCACTGGTCATTGGGTATAAAACAAGTATGGTAGAGTTGTCTGGTTATTTCAATAAAATGTGCTGCTATATCACAACCATATTTAAAGTCCTGTGAAGTGATAATATATATTATAGAACTTTTTACTTAATTTAAAGAAAGGAGTCTGAATATCCCAGGAGTCAGTAGATTATAGATTTTAATTTCTCCAGTCTTCACAATTCAAATAAAAAAATCTTCCCCTTCTCTAACAATTTCAATTAACTTTTTTCTTTTTTAAGATATCAGATCTCTTACTTTAGAATTGAACACACACACACACACAGAGTGGTATAACTCTTAAGGTTATCTGTCTGTAGTCTTATTTTTTTTAGACAAAACTAAAAATTTAGAGATAGAAGCTATAACCAGGTTGTTGTTGTTGTTAATTTTTAAGTAATTACTATGTTAGGATTTATTTAGCCAGAGCTAAAGTCAAAATATAACCTTTGTGAGATTCCTGGATTATCTAGAATCATCCTTGGGAAAAGAATACTTTAGATGACATTGAAAATAAGAATCTATTTCCTTGGATTTGTTTCAGAGTTGATTGAATTGGAAATTGTTACAAGCAGGCCACAGAATAGAGTAAATAATTTTTCTATTAATGAGTAATATTAACTTAAATTTATGTGTCCCTTCGGTAGCATAAGACACTTATACATTCATGGTTTCATTTTATATTTACAGCTGAGTTGTGAGCATTATTATCTCCATTTACTTGCTCAATCAGTAATAAGAGTAATAAGGTTTTTCTGAAGTCAGATTCTTTATTTTTCCCCACTACCTGCCAAAGATGAAAACCAACATTTCTATTATAAAAGACTAAGTTCATTCTAGTTCTAAAGATATGATGAAAACGCCTATGAAATAAACTTTGCAAGTTTTAATCTTATAAACTAAAAATTCTGACAGGGCTTGGGGTTGGACCAGTGATTGCATTGCTATAGGAAACCCAAAGGAAACCCTTGGCTGGCTCTACAATGAAGATCTGTATTTTCTTTGAATTTCATCACTTAGCACTTAAATCTCATCACATTATAATATAAATAATATACTGTCTGCATAAATATCTTGGGAAAATTCACTAAGACAACAGTAATGCTTGCAAAAACACAAAACAAAACAAAACTCTATATGCCATGTGTATCCCTTCTACACTAAACTATGGTATCACACTTATTCCACTGAATTCTTACTTAACATCATGTAAAAAGTCAGTACAGAAGATAAGGAAATGCTACTCCAAAAAAAAAAAAAAAACTGATGCCAGATTTTCACATTTTCTTAAGCTTAGTGTATAATTATGCAAGAACCAAATAAACTGAACAAAAAATTAAACATAATTCATTCTCACCTCATGGTATTTTTAAACACATTAGTTGACATGAATCATATACATAGTGGTTTAGAGTTGAAACTGTTTTAGGAGCTAATTTCTAATTCTGCAAATGCATGCTAAAAATTCAATATATTATTTTAAAAACTGAATAAAGCAAAGTATGACCACTCTTTGTTGTTCTTACTTAAACTTAATTGTAAGCTCCTAGTGGGGAGAGATTGTGTCTTTAATTTTTTTATCCTACACAATACCTAACACATAGTAGATGACTAATAAATGTTTTTTGAATGAAGGGACACAAAATCTCTTTCTTGACTGTATTTACTCCCCACTTCAATGTAAAGGCTTAATGCACTAACAATCTTGATGAATCTGTTTTCTTCTGTTGGACATAACTTAATATGTATTCTGAAAATTCTAAAAGGCTTGGTCCTATAAAGGACCTACTCATAAAATGAGAACCATTCCATTCCTAATTTCTTACTTTTCTTCTCTTTTTTTCTTTAAAGATTCATTCTCCTAAATCTTGCTGAGCTGAAAAATTTCAAAATAGAGTAAAGCAGTTAAACTGATCCATATTTTTATTCTCTTTTCACTCTCAAACCCTCTGTCTTAACCCCAATTATTAAATTTAGGATAAAAAGGGAGGAATACTCTTTTGAATAGCATATGCTATCAAATTCCTTCATTTCCACCCCTCCCCAGTTTTCCCTCTAGATTTATTTGTAAATCTGGCTACTGCCACATCTAAAGTCCTACAGTCTGATTCCTGACCTCAGTTATGTTAGTCCTTCCCTGCTGAAGAACAACCTCTTGGATCACTGATTATTCAGTGGTTAATAGGCCTGACCTGTGCAATATTATTTATCTGGCTACATTCCTATCTCTAAATTCTCTATTTTGAATGAATACCCATTTTGGGACATGAAGTCTGCTACATAATGAAATGCAAACAATGAAAAGACTAAATCAGTTTACAAAAAATCTATTTGTCAAACTTTGTGGAGATGCTCCCAATTTAGTCTGGGCACTTCACCCAGCTCTTGATAAGGGAGTTAAAAACCAAGCAGTGTCACTGAATGAAAATAAAGGCATCTACACCAGGGATGCATTGTTCTTGACAAAGTCTTTTCTTTAAGTGTAGCTAATTAAGTGCTTCTGCATATATGTGCTTGTGCATGTCTGTACACACACTGGCAAAATCTTGTATTGCTTAGGAATTTTCTTATAAGGGACTGCACAGTAAGAGGAAAAAAGCATTAAGATCTTGCCAAGCACAGCCCCTTATGGCACATTAGCATTTCTATGCACTTTCATAGGCCTGACAATAAAGCAAATGGGGCTGCCTTATCTCTGGACCACAGAGATTTCTAAACCATACAAAGGAACAAGCTTAATATTCAACATTCAAAATGCTTCCCAGTAGACACTAATACATTGTTAGTGGAGCTGTGAAAGTGTCTGGCCATTCTGGAGAGCAATCCGGAATTATGCTCAAAAAGTTATCAAACTGTGCATACCCTTTGATCCATCATTGCTGCTATTGAGCTTATATCCCAAAGAAATGCTAAAGAGGGGAAAGGGACCTGGATGTGCCAAAATGTTTGTGGCCGCCCTTTTCGGAGTGGCTAGAAACTGGAAGATGAATGGTTGTCCATCAATTGGAGAATGGTTGGTTAAATTATGGTATATGAAGGTTATGGAATATAATTGCTCTGTAAGAAATGACCAGCAGGATGACTTCAGAAAGGTTTGGAGAGACTTACATGAACTGATGCTGAGTGAAATGAACAGAACCAGAAGATCGCTGTACACTTCAACAACAATGCTGTATGAAGAGGTATTCTGATGGAAGTGGATATCTTCAACATAAAGAAGATCCAACTTACTTCCAGCTGATCAATGATGGACAGAAACAACTACACCCAGAGAAGGAACACTGGGAAGGGAATGTAAATTGTTAGCACTACTGTCTATCTACCCAGGTTACTTATACCTTCGGAATCCAATACTTAACATGCAACAAGAAAATTGGATTTACACACATAAATTGTATCTAGGTTATACTGTAACACAAGTAAAATGTATGGGATTGCCTGTCATCTAGGGGAGGGAGTAGAGGGAGGGAAAATTTGGAAAAATGAATACAAGGGATAATGTCATAAAAAAATTACGCATATATTCTGTCAAAAAATTTTTATAATTATAAAATTAAAAAAAAATGCTTCCCAGTAGAGCAATCCCACCACCAACTATCATCAATGATATAAAACATGATAAACACTTGTCCATAAGGATGTCTGAAGTTTCAGGTTAATTATAAGAAAAAATTACCAGAACTTCAAAGGAACTGACATTTTATTCCTTCCCTATAATAATATGCAAAGCTCTTGAGGATATCTTAGAGTTTCTTTGGCAAGGTTTTTTGGCAAGGTTATGGTTTAGAGAGTTTAGAGAATAAAATGCCCATTGGTTAAACTGAGTTTTTAAAATCCAATATACTTTAGTAACTCTAGTAGGAAACTACTAGAAATGTAATTGTGCTACCACTAAAGTCCTGAAATTTGAACTTTGGAGGGCAATTAACAGGAAATGCAATTTTACTTATTTTTACATGCAAATCTAGAAAAAGATTAGTAAAAAGTTAGTAAAAGCCTACAAACAATATTGTCTTGAATCCATAGTTTCAAAGAGCTAGAACTGACCATCTAAGTATTTTAACCTATCTGCCTCCCTGAATCCTCTCCTTTATTTTACATGGGAGGCTAAGTGATTTGGATACAGAAGCGATTTTATCAAGGTCACACAGGTAGGTATTTGAATCCAGATCCTGACTCCAAACCCAGAATTCCTTCTACTATACTATAGCATCTTAAGCTGGAATATTTCCCAAATCTTTCAAGCCTAGACCACAAGTCAGAAAGAAAAAAATTAAATGGTTACCAATGTTTCTTGCTTGATTGTGCATATATACCTGAACTAAATGTGAAAAATCGTTAAAATGTATTTACACTGCCCTCTCGTTTTGAACCTGCCAAGACAACAAAATCCCTACTATTACAACTCAAAAGGAGATTCTCTCTTAAAGATGGAATGGAATGGAAAATACAACATTTACCAAATACGGATTTGAATTACTACTAATTGATTTTCAAATTCAAACAAATATTGCTCCAGAGTCAAATCCTTTCTATGCCAGGTCACAAATGGATAGTATTCATAATTTTAAAAGAATTTTAATCTCACAAAATACAGCTACCCTCTAAGGTATATAAAAGAGAGGTCCCCATTTTAAGTAGAATTTGTGAGTTTTCACATTTAAGAACCTGAACCAAAGTTACTGTTACTGGAACAATATGTCCACTATGGTCCTTTCCAATCACCCTAATTTGATCCAACCCTGTATAAAAATTAAGGGACTTTGCTGAAGATCATAAAGTTAAGTAAATGGCAGCTCACTTAACTTATCAGGTGATTAGAAAGCAAATTAAACCTCTTAATACAATATGGTATCCTTAAAATGAAACCATCAGTCCCTGAAGCTGTTCACAGCATAACTATGTCAGCCTTGGGAACAAAAGGATAAATGCAAAAACAATTGATGACTTTGTCAGATGTAAAGATATGGAAGACAGTAGCCTAGATCCTGTTTCTTAGCAAGTTTCAACTATCACCATTTTGTTCTACTCAGTTCCTACCAGAGGGAACGGGTATCATCCATTAGACTTTGAGCAAAGTCATAAAGATTACTCATAAGCTATTAATGGCTAATCAGAGATAGTCCAATATGTTAAGTGACATATTAGGACCCTAAAAAAGATAGTATTCTTTAAAATATTTTAGTATTTGGTTTTAAAATTTTTTATTTCAAATTCTCTCCTTTACTTCCTCTGTACCTAAGACAGTAAGCAAGTTGATACAGTTCATACAAGAAGATCCATTTTTTTAAGCACATGTCATAAGAACATTTAGCAACTTGAATCTTGAGAAGAAACTTATTCAGCATTAATTAGGGCCCAAATTACAACAGATTATACACAGGAAAGTTATTTATAAGAAAAATATAAACTATATTGACATCTTTATGTCTTTAGGGGAATTTAATCAGGGAGATGCTGTAAACTTTTTCACAAGTTTTTTTTGAGTTGTCCATAACAGCCCCAAGACTTTAAACATATAGATTTGAATATATATATATATATATATATATATATATATATATATATATATATATATATATATATATATATATATATATATATGTATATAAAATCAAGTCCTAGCAATTTTTTCTCACAGAAGTGAATTAAAGCATGTTGATAATTCCTTACCCCTTCTTTAAGTCCAAGTCATCTGAAAATGCTATAAATATAGCGTTAAGGTCTCTCATATTTCTAATCACCTTTAGATTGATCCAATGGCTGATACTAGTTAAAATTAATCAGTACCCTCTACCACTAGCCATTTTTTTTTAAGTAAGGGATGAGAAGCTCCAAGTTATAAGGATGATGCTAAGGGAAAGTTGGTTCAAGTACTGAAAAATGTGGCATTTTTAAAAGAAATGCATAAATTTGAATTCTAAGTTATATGGTCCTCCATTTGTTCAACACTTTAGCAGTCATTCTGGTACAAAGAATAGCCACAGACACATGGAAAGCATCAAAAAGAAGACAGTTTCTGTCCTCATGGAATAAAGTTGGTGAGTCCTTTGTGAAATAATTCAAAATAAAGGTAAACTGAGCCTTCCAAATCATCTAATCAAGAAATGCTTATAAGAGACTTGTGCAGGAAAGAACCATCTACATCCAGAAAGACAATTGAATTTGGATCAAAGCATAATATTTTCATGTTGTTGTTATTTGTTTGATTTTTTTTTCTTTCTCATATTTTTCCTCCCAGTTTGATCTGATTCTTCTTGCGCAGCATGACAAATATGGAAATGTTTAGAAGAATTGCATATGCTTAACCTATATTGGATTGCTTGGTGGCTAAGGGAGGGGGGGGGTCTCTTCTAGACAGGGAGGAAGAAAATTTTGGAATACAAGGTTTTGCAAAGGTGAATGCCTAAATTCATCTTAGTATGTATTTTGAAAAATAAAAAGCTATTATTAAAAAAAAGGGGGAGAAAAGAAAGACATCTTCTACATATGTAAAATATATCTGTGCATAGTTATGATAGCTTACATGAATTCAGTAGTACTTTGATCATTTTGACTTCCCTAGGGAGACTTCCCACACATGAAAAATAATAAAGAACTGACTGTTTTCTACCCAAAAAGCTCTTAATAAAAACATATTAATTGAAGGAATGAAATCAGGTGAGACATACACAGAAAAGTTGCTCACATAGGATGTATAAAGATTATTTGCTCATCTTACCATTTTTTGTTTCTGGCAAAACATGCTGTTACCTATGAGTAGTTTCTTTTTGGTTATAGATGTGTCCCATCTTCCATCTGTTTTTTTTTTTTTTTTTTTTAGCAATATTTCTGGCCTACTGCTACTGTAGCTACTTCAGCCTTCATGATGTCACTTGACTTGGACTTCTTTCTCCATGTGAGATCAGGAATATAAAGTTTTCTGTTTCTTTGTCCAGTTTTTAATTTGGGTGCTATCTCCTTAGTAAAAGCCTACATTTCTGCTCTAATTACCAGAGCTGCCAGAATATGCTTTGCAATTGTCATAGAGTCTGCAATTCTTCATGAAACTATCTTTTCAGAAATCTAAGGACTGCTGAAGTATAGAGTAGCGCAATAGAGTTCCTCCCAGCTAAACTAAGAGATCTTTTTTACACTGAATATCCTACGAGACGATGAATCTCTTAGTAGCAACAACTTATAAAGACTGAAACAGCAATCATATGTCAGAGCAGAAAGGAGCCACACTAATCACCTCATTCAGTTCTTTACTGTAAAAATAAGTGAACGGAGGGCAAAAAATATTTGTCCAAAGTCACACATTTAAATAGAGAAACCAAAACCACAGTCCAGGCTTTTTGACTTAGTCCAACATAATTTCAAGTATCTCACTTTGCATCTCATGGTTTAAATTATAATTAGATTATAAATAATGGAAAGATAGTTTTATTTGTGTTACTCTATGAACTATAGGGACATGTCTGATCATAGCATTAGAATGAAACACAATGGTGTATCTTAAATCACAAATCTAAATTAGGCACCTGTATATTCTGAAAACAAGATTCATTTACTCTCTCCATTCTAGCTTTAATTCCCACAAAACACCTAATTATTAATGCTTAGATGATGCTGATAAAATTCTCCAAGAAAGATACTACTGAACATAGACTTATTATTAAAACAGAGTAATTTTGTTTATATAGATTCTCCTTGACAAAACTGGGGGGATAGGCTTTTATAAGAATAGGACAGCATTAGAAGCTGTCAAATGGGCTTGATAACTCTTTTCTTTAACCTGGGAATTAACAGCCTGAATTAAGCCCTGCTTATAAGTGGGCTGGACAAATTCCTTTAATAAGAACCATGCTTCAAGTATTGTTTCCTGATGCACATGACTAAGCATTGATGGGTATGAATGTTTTCTTTTTTTTTTTTTTAATTATAGTTTTTTATTGACAGAACAAAATCATGGGTAATTTTTACACCATTGTTCCTTGCACTCACTTCTGTTACAACTTTTCCCATTCCTCCCTCCACCCCCTCCCCTAGATGGCAGGTAATCATATACATGTTAAACATGTTAAAGTATTTCCTAGATACAATATATGTGTGCAGATCCGTACAGTTCTCTTGTTGCACAAGAAAAATTGGATTCAGAAGGTAAAATTAACAGTTGACACTCATTTTCCAGTGTTCCTTTTCTGGATGTAGCTGATTCTGTCCATCATTGATCAATTGGAATTGGATTAACTCTTCTCTATGTTGAAGATATCCACTTCCATCAGAATACATCCTCATACAGTATCATTGTTGAAGTGTATAATGATCTTCTGGTTCTGCTCGTTTCACTTAGCATCAGTTGATGTAAGTCTCTCCAAGCCTCTCTGTATTCCTCCTGTTGGTCATTTCTTACAGAACAATAACATTCCATAACATTCATATACCATCATTTACCCAACCATTCCCCAATTGATGGACATCCATTCATCTTCCAGCTTCTAGCCACTATGAAAAGGGCTGCCACAAACATTTTGGCACATACAGGTCCCTTTCCTTTCTTTAGTATTTCCTTGGGATATAAGCCCAGTAGTAGTATGGCTGGGTCAAAGGGTATGCACATTTTGATAACTTTTTGGGCATAATTCCAGATTGCTCTCCAGAATGGTTGGATTCTTTCTCAACTCCACCAACAATGCATCAGTGTCCCAGTTTTCCCACAGCCCCTGCAACATTCATCATTATTTCCTCCTGTCATCTTAGCCAATCTGACAGGTGTGTAATGATATCTCAGAGTTGTCTTAATTTGCATTTCTCTGATCAATAGTGATTTGGAGCACTCTTTCATATGAGCAGAAATAGTTTTAATTTCATCATCTGAAAATTGTCTGTTCATATCCTTTGACCATTTATCAATTGGAGAATGGCTTGATTTCTTATAAATGAAAGTCCATTCTCTGTATATTTTGGAAATGAGGCCTTTATCAGAACCTTTAACTGTAAAAATGTTTTCCCAATTTGTTACTTCACTTCTAATCTTGTTTGCATTAGTTTTGTTTGTGCAAAAACTTTTTAATTTGGTGTAATCAAAATGTTCTATTTTGTGATCAATAATGGTCTCTAGTTCTCCTTTGGACACAAACTCCTTCCTCCTCCACAAATCTGAGAGGTAAACCATCCCATGTTCCTCCAATTTATTTATGATTTCGTTCTTTATGCCTAAATCTTGGACCCATTTTGATCTTAGTATGTGGTGTTAAATGTGGGTCCATGCCTAGTTTCTGCCATACTAATTTCCAGTTTTCCCAGCAGTTTTTGTCAAATAATGAATTCTTATCCCAAAATTGGGGATCTTTGGGTTTGTCAAACACTAGATTGCTATTTTTATTCACTATCTTGCCCTGTGAACCTAACCTATGCCACTGATTAACTAGTCTATTTCTAAGCCAATACCAAATGGTTTTGGTGACTGTTGCTTTATAATACAGTGCTAGATCAGGTACAGCTAGACCACCTTCACTTAATTTTTTTTTTCATTACTTCCCTTGAGATTCTCGACCTTTTGTTGTTCCATATGAATTCTTTTGTTATTTTTTCTAAGTTATTAAAATAGTTTCTTGGAAGTCTGATTGGTATAGCACTAAATAAATAGATTAGTTTAGGGAGTATTGTCATCTTAATTATATTCGCTCGGCCTATCCAAGAGAACTGAATGTCTTTCCAATTATTTAAATCTGACTTTATTTTTGTGGCAAGTGTTTTGTAATTTTGCTCATATAATTCCTGAATTTCCTTTGGTAGATATATTCCCAAATATTTTATACTCTCAACATTTGTTTGGAATGGAATTTCTCCTTGTATCTCTTGCTGTTGGATTGTGTTGGTAATGTATAAAAATGCTGAGGATTTATGTGGATTTATTTTGTATCCTGCAACTTTGCTAAAATTCTGAATTATTTCTAATAGCTTTTTAGCAGAGTCTTTGGGGTTCTCTAAGTATACCATCATGTCATCTGCGAAAAGTGATAATTTGATTTCCTCATTTCCTACTCTAATTCCTTGAATCTCTTTCTCGGCTCTTATTGCCGAGGCTAGAGTTTCTAGTACTATATTGAATAGTAATGGTGATAGTGGCAACCTTGTTTCACTCCTGATCTTACAGGGAAAGGTTCTAGTTTATCACCATTACATATGATTTTACTGAAGGTTTTAAATATATGGTTGTTGTTATTTTAAGGAATAGTCCATTTATTCCTATACTCTCAAGCGTTTTTAGTAGGAATGGATGTTGGATTTTATCAAATGCTTTTTCTGCATCTATTGAGATGATCATATGGTTTTTATTAATTTGATTATTAATATGGTCAATTATCCTAATAGTTTTCCTAATATTAAACCAGCCCTCCATTCCTGGTATAAATCCCACTTGGTCATAGTGTATTATCTTGGGGATGATTTTCTGAAGTCTATTTGCTAATATCTTATTTAAGATTTTAGCATCAATATTCATTAAGAAAATTGGTCTATAGTTTTCTTTCTCAGTTTTCAATCTACCTGGTTTAGGTATCAGTACCATGTCTGTGTCATAGAAGGAATTTGGTAGGACTCCTTCAATCCCTATTTTTTCAAATAGTTTACATAGCATTGGAGTTAGTTGTTGTTTAAATATTTGGTAGAATTCACATGTAAATCCATCTGGTGCTGGGGACTTTTTCTTTTTTTTTTTTTTTTTTTTATTATATATATATATATATATATTATAATATTATCCCTTGTATTCATTTTTCCAAATTACCCCCCCTCCCTCTATTCCCTCCCCCCGACGACAGGCAATACCATACATTTTACATGTGTTACAATATAGTCTAGGTACAATACATGTGTGTGAATATCATTTTCTTGTTGCACAATAAACATTAGAATCCGAAGGTACATGCAACCTGGGCAGACAGATATTAGTGCTAACAATTTATATTCCCCTCCCAGTGTTTCTTCTCTGGGTGTAGCTACCTCTGTCCATCATTGATCAACTGGAAGTGAGTTGGATCTTCTTTATGTTGAAGATTTCCACTTCCATCAGAATACATCCTCATACAGTATTGTTGTTGAAGTGTACAGTGATCTTCTGGTTCTGCTCATTTCACTCAGCATCAGTTGATTTAAGTCTCTCCAGGCCTCTCTATATTCCTCCTGCTGGTCATTTCTTACCGAGCAATAATATTCCATAACCTTCATATACCACAATTTACTCAACCATTCTCCAACTGATGGACATCCATTCATCTTCCAGTTTCTAGCTACAACAAAAAGAGCTGCCACAAACATTTTGGCACATATATGTTTCTTTCCGCTCTTTAGTATTTCTTTGGGATATAATCCCAGTAGTAGCGCTGCTGGGTCAAAGGGTATGCACAGTTTGATAACTTTTTGGGCATAATTCCAGATTGCTCTCCAGAATGGCTGGATTCTTTCACAACTCCACCAGCAATGTATTAGTGTCCCAATTTCCCCACATCCCCTCCAACATTTGTCATTATTTGTTCCTGTCATCTTAGCCAATCTGACAGGTGTGTAGTGGTATCTCAGAGTGGTCTTAATTTGCATTTCTCTGATCAGTAGTGATTTGGAACACTCTTTCATGTGAGTGGATATAGTTTCAATTTCTTCCTCTGAGAATTGTCTGTTCATATCCTTTGACCATTTATCAATTGGAGAATGGTTCGGTTTCTTATAAATTAGGGTCAGTTCTCTATATATTTTGGAAATGAGACCCTTGTCAGAACCTTTGTTTTTAAAAATATTTTCCCAATTTGTTACTTCCCTTCTAATCTTGTTTGCATTAATATTATTTGTACAGAAACTTTTTAGTTTGATGTAATCAAAATCTTCTATTTTGTGATCAATAAGGATCTCTAGTTCTCCTCTGGTCATAAATTCCTTCCTCCTCCACAAGTCTGAGAGGTAGATTATCCTCTGTTCCTCTAATCTATTTATTATCTCCCTCTTTATGCCTAAATCATGGACCCATTTTGATCTTATCTTGGTATATGGTGTTAAGTGTGGATCCATATCTAATTTCTGCCATACTAATTTCCAGTTTTCCCAACAGTTTTTTCTGAATAATGAATTTTTATCCCTAATGTTGGAATCTTTGGGTTTGTCAAAGATTAGATTGCTCTAGATGTACCCTTTCTTGTCCTTTGTATCTAATCTGTTCCACTGATCTACCGGTCTATTTCTTAGCCAATACCAAATGGTTTTGGTGACTGCTGCTATATAATATAGCTTTAGATCAGGTACACTTAGACCACCTTCCTCTGAGTTTTTTTTCATTAGTTCCCTTGCAATTCTTGACCTTTTATTCTTCCATATGAATTTTGTTGTTATTTTTTCTAGGTCATTAAAATAGTTTCTTGGGAGTCTGATTGGTATAGCACTAAATAAATAGATTAGTTTGGGGAGTATTGTCATCTTTATTATATTCGCTCGGCCTATCCAAGAGCACTGAATGTCTTTCCAATTATTTAAATCTGATTTTATTTTTGTGGCAAGTGTTTTGTAATTTTTCTCATATAATTCCTGACTTTTCTTTGGTAGATGGATTCCCAAATATTTTATACTCTCAACATTTGTTTGGAATGGAATTTCTCTTTGTATCTCTTGCTGTTGCATTTTGTTAGTGATATATAAAAATGCCGAGGATTTATGTGGATTTATTTTGTATCCTGCCACTTTGCTGAAATTTTGAATTATTTCTAGTAGCTTTTTAGCAGAGTCTTTGGGGTTCTCTAAGTATACCATCATGTCATCTGCAAAAAGTGATAGTTTAATTTCCTCATTTCCTACTCTAATTCCTTGAATCTCTTTCTCGGCTCTTATTGCCAAGGCTAGTGTTTCTAGTACTATATTGAATAGTAATGGTGACAGTGGGCAACCTTGTTTCACTCCTGATCTTACTGGGAAAGGTTGCAGTTTATTTCTATTGCATATTATGCTTACTGACGGTCTTAAATATATACTCCTGATTATTCTAAGGAATAATCCATTTATTCCTATACTCTCAAGAGTTTTTAGTAGGAATGGATGTTGGATTTTATCAAATGCTTTTTCTGCATCTATTGAGATGATCATATGGTTTTTATTAATTTGATTATTAATATGGTCAATTATCCTAATAGTTTTCCTAATATTAAACCAGCCCTCCATTCCTGGTATAAATTCCACTTGGTCATAGTGTATTATCTTGGGGATGATTTTCTGAAGTCTATTTGCTAATATCTTATTTAAGATTTTAGCATCAATATTCATTAAGGAAATTGGTCTATAGTTTTCTTTCTCAGTTTTCAATCTACCTGGTTTAGGTATCAGTACCATGTCTGTGTCATAGAAGGAATTTGGTAGGACTCCTTCAATCCCTATTTTTTCAAATAGTTTACATAGCATTGGAGTTAGTTGTTGTTTAAATATTTGGTAGAATTCACATGTAAATCCATCTGGTGCTGGGGACTTTTTCTTAGGAAGTTGGTTAATAGCTTGTTCTATTTCTTTTTCTGAGATGGAACTATTTAGACTATTTACTTCTTCCTCTGTTAATCTGGGTAAGCTATATTTTTGAAGGGATTCTTCTATTTCATTTAAGTTATCGAATTGATTGGCATAAAGTTGAGCAAAGTAGCTCCTAACTATTGTGCTAATTTCCTCTTCATTAGTGGTGAGTTCACCCTTTTCATTTTCAAGACTAACAATTTGCTTTTTATCTTTCCTTTTTTTAATCAGGTTTACTAAGGGTTTGTCTATTTTGTTCGTTTTTTCATAGAACCAACTCTTAGTTTTATTAATTAATTCAATAGTATTTTTACTTTCAATTTTATTAATCTCACCTTTTATTTTTTGAATTTCAAGTTTTGTGTTTGTCTGTGGGTTTTTAATTTGTTCCTTTTCTAGCAATTTTAGTTGTAAGCCCAATTCGTTGGTCCTCTCTTTCTCTATTTTATACAAATAGGCCTGTAGAGATATAAAACTTCCCTTTATTACTGCTTTGGCTGTATCCCACACATTTTGGTATGATGTCTCATTATAGTCATTTTCTTCGGTGAAGTTATTAATTATGTCTATGATTTGCTGTTTTACCCAATCATTCTTTAGGATAAGATTATTTAGTTTCCAATTATTTTTTGGTCTATTTTCCCCTGGCTTTTTATTAAATGTATACAAAAATTGATCATATATTAGGGCATAAAAACCTCAAAATCAAATGCAGTAAGGCAGAAATAGTAAATGCATCCTTTTCAGACCATAATGCAATCAAAATAACATTTAATTTTATGAGATTAATAAAATTGAAAGTAAAAAAACTATTGAATTAATAAAAGTAAGAGTTGATTCTATGAAAAAAACGAACAAAATAGACAAACCCTTAGTAAACCTGAATAAAAAAAGCAAAGAGAAAAAGCAAATTGTTAGTATTGAAAATAAAAAGGGAGAACTCACCACTAATGAAGAGGAAATTAGAACAATAGGAGCTACGTTGCTCAACTTTATGCCAATCAATTCGATAACTTAAATGAAATAGAAGAATACCTACAAAAATATAGCTTGCCCAGATTAACAGAGGAAGAAGTAAGTAGTCTAAATAGTCGCATCTCAGAAAAAGAAATAGAACAAGCTATTAACCAACTCCCTAAGAAAAAATCCCCAGGACCAGATGGATTTACAGGTGAATTCTACCAAATATTTAAAGAACAACTAACTCCAATGCTATATAAACTATTTGAAAAAATAGGGATTGAAGGAGTTCTACCAAATTCCTTTTATGACACAAACATGGTACTGATACCTAAACCAGGTAGATTGAAAACTGAGAAAGAAAACTATAGACCAATTTCCTTAATGAATATTGATGCTAAATCTTAAATAAGATATTAGCAAATAGACTTCAGAAAATCATCCCCAGGATAATACACTATGACCAAGTGGGATTTATACCAGGAATGCAGGGCTGGTTTAATATTAGGAAAACTATTAGTATAATTGACCATATTAATAATCAAATTAATAAAAACCATATGATCATCTCAATAGATGCAGAAAAAGCATTTGATAAAATCCAACATCCATTCCTACTAAAAACGCTTGAGAGTATAGGAATAAATGGACTATTCCTTAAAATACCAACAAGCATATATTTAAAACCTTCAGTAAATATCATATGTAATAGCGATAAACTAGAACCTTTCCCTGTAAGGTCAGGAGTGAAACAAGGTTGCCCACTATCACCATTACTATTCAATATAGTACCAGAAACTCTAGCCTTGGCAATAAGAGCCGAGAAAGAGATTCAAGGAATTAGCGTAGGAAATGAAGAAATCAAATTATCACTCTTTGCAGATGACATGATGATATACTTAGAGAACCCCAAAGACTCTGCTAAAAAGCTATTAGAAATAATTCAGAATTTTAGCAAAGTTGCAGGATACAAAATAAATCCACATAAATCCTCAGCATTTTTATACATTACCAACACAATCCAAGAGCAAGAGATACAAAGAGAAATTCCATTCAAAATAACGGTCCATAGAATAAAATATTTGGGAATATATCTACCAAAGGAAATTCAGGAATTATATGAGCAAAATTATGAAACACTTGCCACAAAAATAAAGTCAGATTTAAATAATTGGAAAGACATTCAGTGCTCTTGGATAGGCCGAGCAAATATAATTAAGATGACAATACTCCCTAAACTAATCTATTTATTTAGTGCTATACCAATCAGACTCCCAAGAAACTATTTTAATGACCTAGAAAAAATAACAACGGAATTCATATGGAACAACAAAAGGTCGAGAATTTCAAGGGAAGTAATGAAAAAAAATTAAATGAAGGTGGTCTAGCTGTACCTGATCTAGAACTATATTATAAAGCAACAGTCACCAAAGCCATTTGGTATTGGCTAAGAAATAGACTAGTTAATCAGTGGTATAGGTTAGGTTCACAGAGCAAGATAGTGAATAAAAATAGCAATCTAGTGTTTGACAAACCCAAAGATCCCAAATTTTGGGATAAGAATTCATTATTTGACAAAAACTGCTGGGAAAACTGGAAATTAGTATGGCAGAAACTAGGCATGGACCCACATTTAACACCACATACTAAGATAAGATCAAAATGGGTCCAAGATTTAGGCACAAAGATGAACATGGGATGGTTTACCTCTCAGACTTGTGGAGGAGGAAGGAGTTTGTGTCCAAGGGAGAACTAGAGACCATTATTGATCACAAAATAGAACATTTTGATTACACCAAATTAAAAAGTTTCTGCACAAACAAAACTAATGCAAACAAGATTAGAAGGGAAGTAACAAATTGGGAAAACATTTTTACAGTTAAAGGTTCTGATAAGGGCCTCATCTCCAAAATATACAGAGAATTGACTTTAATTTATAAGAAATCAAGCCATTCTCCAATTAATAAATGGTCAAAGGATATGAACAGACAATTTTCAGATGATGAAATTAAAACTATTTCCACTCATATGAAAGAGTGTTCCAAATCACTATTGATCAGAGAAATGCAAATTAAGAAAACTCTGAGATATCATTACACACCTGTCAGATTGGCTAAGATGACAGGAACAAATAAGGATGAATGTTGGAGGGGCTGTGGGAAAACTGGGACACTAATACATTGTTGGTGGAGTTGTGAAAGAATCCAACCATTCTGGAGAGCAATCTGGAATTATCCCCAAAAAGTTATCAAAATGTGCATACCCTTTGACCCAGCCATACTACTACTGGGCTTATATCCCAAGGAAATACTAAAGAAGGGAAAGGGACCTGTATGTGCCAAAATGTTTGTGGCAGCCCTTTTCATAGTGGCTGGAAAATGAATGGATGTCCATCCATTGGAGAATGGTTGGGTAAATTATGGTATATGAATGTTGTGGAATATGTTCTGTAAGAAATGACCAACAAGAGGAATACAGAGAGGCTTGGAGAGACTTACATCAACTGATGCTAAGTGGAACGAGCAGAATTAGGGGATCATTATACACTTTAACA